>NC_069503.1:256409020-256757770 GCF_027579735.1 Bombina bombina
TCCAAGAGTTGACGTTTAACCTCCAAAGTATACATGTTTTCGTCCCAGAGAACCAAATTCCCACCCTTATCCGCGGGTTTTATTACAAAGCCCTTGGCATTCATTAGCTGGTTAAGTGCCTTTCTTTCAGATTTTGTTAGATTGTCATTGACCAATCCAGTGAAGGGTAGTCCTAGGATTTGTTTTTCAACTTCTCTGACGAAAATGTTCACAGCTGGTACCATGGATAGCTGTGGCATGTATTTGGATTTTGCCTTAAAATTAGAGTGAAACCTCTCATACTGGATGGAGTCTTCCATCTGTGAGGGGACATATTGGCTGCCTTCACTATCTGCCAAAAGACTCTGAAGGTTCAATATGCTAGATGTATCTTCTCTATTTAGAGCAACATCCTCCACTAGGTGTCTACTCTTTCCTTTCATAATTTGCGATAGTACAACCCGACGTGCAAATAGGTGTAGGTCTTTAATAAACTTAAACTTATTAAGTGAATTAGTAGGACAAAAGGTCAATCCTTTTTTTTTTTTTTAAAACCTCTATATGTATGAGATTCTAAAACACTTTGTGAATTGCAACACGGAAGGGGTTGTTTACCTTCTTTCGTGTAGCTGCCCGCGTTATTACGTGGGAAAAACGAGAAGGGCCATAAAAGACCGGATAACAGAGCACCGGGACGATGTGAAATATAAGAACCAGAAAAGTAACGTTGCCAAACATTACGAACACATGCATGACAGTAATCCTGACTCTCTCTCCTTTATCGGGATAGATAGGGGCATAACCAACAATAGAGGGGGGGATAATGACAGAATTCTCCTCCAAAAGGAATGCAGGTGGATCTCAGTTTTGGGTACCCAGCTTCCTGCAGGCCTCAATGACAAATTGGATATGGCCTGTTTTCTGTGAATGAACACATTCTCTAGCGTCTTGTACTATAGTAGGCTAAATTCTGTTAATTTTTAATAAAAAGACGATTGCAACATCAATATATTTATTATTTTCTCCTTTATATTTCTCTAGATTTCAATGTAAAGTAAGATAGATCCTTTTTTATTACTTCATATTTGAATATAGACACATTTTGGTTTTTCCTTAATTGTTGATACTTTGCAAATACTTGCAATACTTTCACCCGTCAGTAGAGGCGCAAAACGACACTAGGTATAAATAGAGTTACAGGTGCACCTTGGATATCACGCCCTGACGAAGCCCGTTAAGCAACTTGGACGCACGGGTGAAACGCGCGTCGGCATAGGTCCAGCCGACCGGATCACGTGATGTGCGTGTGAAGATCATTAAGCAAAGAATCTGCAAACAAGTCCTGCGGTTTACTACCAGGCACTCTTAAAGCAAAGTCAGAATCAAAACTCGGCATATTTTGGCATACATGTCATGGACTCACAGCTACTCGGCACGGCCGACTTGTCATTGCAGCTATCAGGTCGTATGGTTCCATTACATTCCTTGCCGCTAACTGCATGAATCAGCTTTGGCTTATGTGCATGAATTTCGCACCTGGCAAACGCCACTCTGTCGAGAGGGGGCACAGCTTTTTCTAGGAACTTAAAATGGACAGACATATGCTGAATACTAACACACCTAATTGCTTTTCTGCATGGCATGCAATAACGCTGTTTTCTTGAATGTACTTACTTATACCTTGTCTGCAATACATGTCATCCATACATGAAGATTTAAATGTCTGGTCTATCTATTTATGTACATATCCTGAGGGCGTGTTTCCATTAGATCACTTAGATCCCATTTTTCTACCTGCCCGACCGCTATACCTCCTGAGTGAGGCGTCGGCTGCAGCAGGGTGTAGTTGATCCCAGGAATACACTTCCCCTCTGAATATAAATTCTTCTATGTACAGTTTGCAAGGTATATCTGACTAGCTTATCCCGCTTGTTATAAAGCTGTCATCACTTTCTTAGATCCCTTACAACGTTTTACCTGCCCAGCAATTACCTCTTCACAGAGGTGCTGTGTGCAGCTGGGTGTAGGAAGTGTGACAGGCTTTACTTAAGTCAGCTTTGTATTGTGCTGCATTTACATATTGCGCAACTTGTTCCGCACATCCCCTGACCGGTCAGGTTTTGTATATTGGACTCGGAAGGTCCCATAATAAATATTTGTTTTTTTGATAAATATTGTTGTTGCAAACTATTTTGTACCTTACACACAGTGTACTTTGCCTATCCTTGCGGTTCAAGGGTGGAGGCAGGACTCCCGATTGCCATCCCCTTTACCACTTATGTATATAAATCGTGCTAGTAAAAATATTGTTTTTTCAAAAGAGTGCTGTTTCCCTGTCTTTTTTCAACCTGGCTATTTTCCAGGATGAGTTCTTCTGTTATATTACACATTATAATATATATATATATATATATATATATTTGTTTTTCCAAAAAATATGCCCCTTGCCAAAGAAATAGCAGCCAACAGCAGAAAATATTCCATCTTCTCTCTCACAAAAAATGAAGTAAATGAAATGTTCTCCTCAGTGGATATGGAGAACTTTGGAGGGCGTAATTGTAGGAGAATATTAGGTTCTCCCATGGCGCAAAATAGTGATAAATATGAAATTTGGCGATCTGTTAGTCGATTTGATGAAAATACGACCGAAAAAGCGCTGTTTTAAGCTTCAATCGGCGCACATGTGCGCCTTGGCGAGATAGAATAGAGTGGTCGGATATTTCGGTCGAAAATCAGTTTTTTTAGTCGTATTTTGTGTTAATACATAGGAGAGAATTTACGCCGGCGTATATATAGGCGTAAATGTAGGAGAATTGCAATGATAAATGGAGCCCATTGTGCATCACCCAGATACCCGAACATATCAGACCTTTAAATTCCTCCCACTTCCAATTTATTTTGCCTTATGATGAGGAGTGAGGTGAAAGTGAATTGCAGATCTATTAGTTGCTAAAAGGGTTCCTGAAACAGATCTGGATCCTTTTCCCCCCTTGCAGTACCCTATCTGTCAGAGGGGTAGATAAGGCGTTATCAGCCAGGCAGTGAAAATATATTTTCTCATTGAGAAATGTCCCTGGCCTCCCATGTGAAATGTGGACTTGTCCAACAATCCCCTGGGTTTTAGTTTCTGATTTAGATCCTTGGCATCATGATCACACTGCCCAGGATGGGCTAATTGCTGCAGCTGAGATATTCACTCTACTATTAAAGGGACACTCTACACCAGAATTTTTATTGTTTTAAAATATAGATAATCCCTTTATAACACATTACTTAGTTTTGCATAACCAACACTGTTATATTAATACACTTTTTACCTCTGTGATTACCTTATATCTAAGCCTCTGAAAACTGCCCCCTTATTTCAGTTCTGGCTTCTAGGTAACTTCACGTGAGTGTGCTCAATGTTAAATATATAACACACATGAACTAATACGCCCTCTAGTGGTGAAAAACTGTCAAAATTCATTTAGATAAGAGGCGGCCTTCAAGGTCTAAGAAATTAGCATATGAGGCTCCTAGGTTTGGCTTGCAACAAAGAATACCAAGCGAACAAAGCAAAATTGGTGATACAAGTAAATTGGAAAGTTGTTTAAAATTACATGTCCTATCTGAATCATGAAACTTTATTTTGGACTAGACTTTCACTTTAATAAGGTTTTAGCTATTTTGCCTCCAGCTGTGTTAAGCACAGACATTTGCAATGATTGGAAAGTGGACCTTTTTTGGCTCTAGGACTTCACTTAGGAGCAGCCTATTGCCCATTGATGATATGAGTGTTTCTGACTCCGAGCCTCAGGACCCTGCTGCTATAAAAAGAGGACATGTCCTTTAATTTCAGGCTTGAGCATATTCCTGCTTTATTGCTGGAAGTATTAATTTCTTTAGTGGTTGAATATTTGCCCTACTAACCTTAAAGGGCCACTGTAAGTAAATATTTTCTATGCCTGTTACTAACTAACTACCCCAAATACGCTTTTTATCAATAGCATTTCATTAACATATCTCTACCGTATATCAGAAATCTTGTCTGCGAATTTAATTGTTTTCCAAACCCACTCCGTGGATATCCTTTGCTCTGTACCAATCCGTTTACAATACCTAGGTTTCAAAATGGCGCTTTAAACACAAAGTTATTGGTTTAAGTATTTTAAACATGCAGTGCTGAAAATAGTGGGCAGGATAACTTGACATCATCGGCGAATAAAAGTTATAACTTTTAGAACGTTATGAAACTTCGTTTTGGAGAAAATATAGGTCAGTAGGTTTTAATTAATGTTTATTAACTTTAATATGTTAGTTGTTTAGCTTAAAAATGATAACAGAAAGTAATCCTTTAAGTATTGATAAATTATTTAAGCAAGTTCTGAACTCATTTCTAAAAAATGGCAGAAGTCAAGTATTGCTTTTGTTACATTTGCTACATTTAAATATATTCCTAGGTGGATGCAGCTATTTCTTTTCTTGCCAGATGTACCACTATTCCTTTGGCGGATAGTTCCTCTTTTAAAGACCCTTTCGATAGAAAACTTTAAGGTTTTCATAGGCGATCCTTTCAGCTTGCAAGTTTTATGTTTCGACCTGCTGTCAGTGTAGCCTTTATAGCTGTTACTGCTGTTTGTTGTGTCAACCTTTTAGGACTTCTGTCTGGTGTAACCAATTTGGATAATATTCAGGATCGCATTAATCACCTAACAACAGAAAATACTTTTGTTTGTGAGGCAGCAGTGGAAATGATTCGTATTAATGCTAAGAATGCTGCGTTAGTTGTTTTAGATAGGCGAGCTTTGTGGCTTAAAGGGACAGTCTACTCCAGAATTTTTATTGATTAAAAAGATAGATAATCCCTTTATTACCCATTCCCCAGTTTTGCATAACCAACACTATTACCGTATATTAATATATTTTTTACCTCTGTGATTACCTTGTATCTACGCCTCTGCAGACTGCACCCTTATTTTAGTTCTTTTTGACAGACTTGCATTTTAACCAATCAGTGCTGACTATAATAACCCCACTGGAGTGAGCACAATGTTATCTATATGGCGCACCTGAACTAGAGCGCAGACTACTTAATCTACTGTTTGGGTCTGGACTGGATGTTTTTATTGCTACAATCACAGGGGGTAAGGGAGCCTAGATCTGCAAGGCACTTTTGCACCTTTCCGACAATCTAAGTCTCAGAAAGATGCCTCATGTGCCAAGAAATCTGGCTACTCCAAATCATCCTGGAAGTCTAACAATTGGTGGTGCAAAAACAAACAGTCCAAGAAGTCTACCGCAGCTCCCAAGACCGCATGAAAGTACCAGTCTATGGTGGGGGCAGATTGTGTCTCTTTCGGGAGGCTTCGGATAGATCTGTTCAGGATCCCTGGGTATAACAAATCATTTCCCAGGGGTACCAAATAAGTTTTCTTTCAAGGCCCCTTTTGGGTAGATTCTTCCTGTCTTGAGTGCCTCAAGATCCTTTTAAGGCCCAAGCTTTTATGACTTATGTAAGAGATTTGGAACTAATGGGATTATTGCTCCAGTTCCAACTTTAGAATTAAACCAGGGGTTTTATTCAAATCTCTTTATAACACCAAAGAAAGAAGGTAATTTTCTGCCTTTTTTGGATCTCAAATTTAAAAAATTCCTAAAAAGTTCCTATTTTCAAGATAGACTTAATTCACACTTTGGTGCAGGAGGGTCAGATTATGTCTACCATAGACCTAAAATGTGCTTATTTGCACATCTGTAATCACAGGGATCATGTTCTGAGATTTGCTTTCCTGGACAAAAAGGCTCACTCTTTTCATTTTGCTGTGTCTCACACTCCGTTCTTCAGTTGCTTCAGAGATCATTAACCCCTCAGACTTGTATATATTTTCTGGAGTTCATAATCATTTCCATGACAATGTCTTTTTCTCTGACTTTTACCTTCTTAAAAATAAATTGGCCTGTTTAGGGGCATGGACCTGGAGCCATCAGCCCACTGGGATTTTGCCCGGCATTCTGATTGTTAGTCCGGCCCTTTTACTTTGCCTCCACTGGAGGTAAGTGAAGAATGAGGCCTTTCTGCAGATTAGATTTGCAAGGCAGCCACTTGGTCTTCTTTGCATACTTAAACTAAATTCTACTATTTTTATGTTTTTTTGCTTCCTCTGAAGCAGCCTTTTGTAAGGAAAGTCCTTCAGGCTGTTGATTCTGGTTGGTGATGGGTTTTTTCTCTGCTTTTTTCCTTGTTTTTTTTTTTTTTTTTTTGCATGATTAAAAAAAGACTATTTCTTTCATGTAATTAGCAAGAGTCCATGAGCTAGTGACGTATGGGATATACATTCCTACCAGGAGGGGCAAAGTTTCCCAAACCTCAAAATGCCTATAAATACACCCCTCACCACACCCACAATTCAGTTTTACAAACTTTGCCTCCCGTGGAGGTGGTGAAGTAAGTTTGTGCTAGATTCTACGTTGATATGCGCTTCGCAGCAGGCTGGAGCCCGGTTTTCCTCTGTGTGCAGTGAATGTCAGAGGGATGTGAGGAGAGTATTGCCTATTTGAATTCAATGGTCTCCTTCTACGGGATCTTTTTCATAGGTTCTCTGTTATCGGTCGTAGAGATTCATCTCTTACCTCCCTTTTCAGATCGACAATATACTCTTATATACCATTACCTCTACTGATTCTCGTTTCAGTACTGGTTTGGCTTTCTACTACATGTAGATGAGTGTCCTGGGGTAAGTAAGTCTTATTTTTTGTGACACTCTAAGCTATGGTTGGGCACGTTTATGTAAAAGTTCTAAATATATGTGTTTAAACATTTATTTGCCTTGATTCAGGATGATCAATATTCCTTATTTCAGACAGTCAGTTTCATTATTTGGGATAATGCATATGAATTATCAATTTTTTCTTACCTTTAAATTGACTTTTTTCTCTGTGGGCTGTTAGGCTCGCGGGGGCTGAAAATGCTTCATTTTATTGCGTCATTCTTGGCACGGACTTTTTTGGCGCAAAAAATTTCTTTGTCATTTTCGGCGTCATACTTGTCGCCGGAAGTTGTTCGTGATTGCGTCATTTTTTTGAAGTTTTGCGCCAAAAATGTCGGCGTCACCGGATGTGGCGTCATTCTTGGCGCCAAAAGCATTTAGGCGCCAATAATGTGGGCGTCTTTTTTGGCGCTAAAAAATGTGGGCGTCATTATTGTCTCCACCTTTTTTTCCCATTATTTAAGTCTCATTTCTTCTGTTATGTGTGATCAGTCCACGGGTCATCATTACTTCTGGGATATAACTCCTCCCCAACAGGAAATGCAAGAGGATTCACCCAGCAGAGCTGCATATAGCTCCTCCCCTCTACGTCAGTCCCAGTCATTCTCTTGCACCCAACGACTAGATAGGATGTGTGAGAGGACTATGGTGATTATACTTAGTTTTTATGACTTCAATCAAAAGTTTGTTATTTTACAATAGCACCGGAGCGTGTTATTACTTCTCTGGCAGAGTTTGAGGAAGAATCTGCCAGAGTTTTTTACTATGATTTTAACCGGAGTTGTTAAGATCATATTGCTGTTCTCGGCCATCTGAGGGAGGTAAAGGCTTCAGATCAGGGGACAGCGGGCAGATGAATCTGCATTGAGGTATGTAGCAGTTTTTATTTTCTGAATGGAATTGATGAGAAAATCCTGCCATACCGTTAAAATGACATGTATGTATACACTTCAGTATTCTGGGGATGGTATTTCACCGGAACTACTCTGTTAAAGGTCACTAATCCTTTTAATAACTATTTATCATGTTAAACGTTTTTGCTGGAATGTAGAATCGTTTACATTGCTGAGGTACTGTGTGAATAAATATTTGGGCATTATTTTCCACTTGGCAGCCTTTTTTGCTTTTATTTGTGACAGTTTCGTTTCTCTTCACTGCTGTGTGGGAGAGGGAGGGGCCGTTTTTGGCGCTCTTTGCTACGCATCAAAAAATTCCAGTCAGTTACTTTTATATTTCCTGCATGATCCGGTTCATCTCTGACAGATCTCAGGGGTCTTCAAACTTCTTTGAAGGGAGGTAAATTCTCTCAGCAGAGCTGTGAGAATTCTTATAGTGACTGTGAATAAAAACGTTGCTTTGTATTTTTTATGTTATTTTACTAATGGGAACAAACCTTTGCTAAAAGTTGTGTTGTTTTAAAGTTTGATGCTATAACTGTTTTTTCAGTTCATTATTTCAACTGTCATTTAATCGTTTAGTACCTCTTTGAGGCACAGTACGTTTTTGCTAAAAAAGATTATAACCAAGTTGTAAGTTTTTTTGCTAGTGTGTTAAACATGTCTGACTCAGAGGAAGATATCTGTGTCATTTGTTCCAATGCCAAGGTGGAGCCCAATAGAAATTTATGTACTAACTGTATTGATGCTACTTTAAATAAAAGTCAATCTGTACAATGTGAACAAATTTCACCAAACAGCGAGGGGAGAGTTATGCCGACTAACTCGCCTCACGCGGCAGTACCTGCATCTCCCGCCCGGGAGGTGCGTGATATTATGGCGCCTAGTACATCTGGGCGGCCATTACAGATAACATTACAAGATATGGCTACTGTTATGACTGAAGTTTTGTCTAAATTACCAGAACTAAGAGGCAAGCGTGATCACTCTGGGGTGAGAACAGAGTGCGCTGACAATACTAGGGCCATGTCTGATACTGCGTCACAGCTCGCAGAGCAGGAGGACGGAGAGCTTCATTCTGTGGGTGACGGTTCTGATCCAAACAGATTGGATTCAGATATTTCAAATTTTAAATTTAAATTGGAAAACCTCCGTGTATTACTAGGGGAGGTCTTAGCAGCTCTTAATGATTGTAACACCGTTGCAATACCAGAGAAACTGTGTAGGTTGGATAAATACTTTGCGGTACCGGCGAGTACTGACGTTTTTCCTATACCTAAGAGACTAACTGAAATTGTTACTAAGGAGTGGGATAGACCCGGTGTGCCGTTCTCACCCCCTCCAATATTTAGAAAGATGTTTCCAATAGACGCCACCACTCGGGACTTATGGCAAACGGTCCCTAAGGTGGAGGGAGCAGTTTCTACTTTAGCTAAGCGTACCACTATCCCGGTGGAGGATAGCTGTGCTTTTTCAGATCCAATGGATAAAAAATTAGAGGGTTACCTTAAGAAAATGTTTGTTCAACAAGGTTTTATATTGCAACCCCTTGCATGTATCGCGCCGATTACGGCTGCGGCAGCATTTTGGATTGAGTCTCTGGAAGAGAACCTTAGTTCATCTACGCTAGACGACATTACGGACAGGCTTAGAGTCCTTAAACTAGCTAATTCTTTCATTTCGGAGGCCGTAGTACATTTAACCAAACTTACGGCTAAGAACTCAGGATTCGCCATACAGGCACGTAGGGCGCTGTGGCTAAAATCCTGGTCAGCCGATGTTACTTCTAAGTCCAAATTACTTAATATACCTTTCAAGGGGCAGTCTTTATTTGGGCCCGGTTTGAAAGAAATTATCGCTGACATTACAGGAGGTAAGGGCCACGCCCTACCTCAAGACAAAGCCAAAGCTAAGGCTAGACAGTCTAATTTTCGTCCCTTTCGGAATTTCAAAACAGGAGCAGCATCAACCTCCACTGCACCAAAACAGGAGGGAGCTGTTGCTCGTTACAGGCAAGGCTGGAAGCCTAACCAGTCCTGGAACAAGAGCAAGCAGGCCAGGAAACCTGCTGCTGCCCCAAAGACAGCATGAATCGAGAGCCCCCGATCCGGGACCGGATCTAGTGGGGGGCAGACTTTCTCTCTTCGCCCAGGCCTGGGCAAGAGATGTTCAGGATCCCTGGGCACTAGAGATCATATCTCAGGGATACCTTCTAGACTTCAAATTATCTCCCCCAAGAGGGAGATTTCATCTGTCAAGGTTGTCAACAAACCAGATAAAGAAAGAGGCGTTTCTACGCTGTGTACAAGATCTGTTATTAATGGGAGTGATCCATCCGGTTCCGCGGTCGGAACAAGGACAAGGGTTCTACTCAAACCTGTTTGTGGTTCCCAAAAAAGAGGGAACTTTCAGGCCAATCTTAGATTTAAAGATTCTAAACAAATTCCTAAGAGTTCCATCCTTCAAAATGGAAACTATTCGGACAATCTTACCCATGATCCAAAAGGGTCAGTACATGACCACAGTGGATTTAAAAGATGCTTACCTTCACATACCGATCCACAAAGATCATCACCGGTATCTAAGGTTTGCCTTCTTAGACAGGCACTACCAGTTTGTAGCTCTTCCATTCGGATTGGCTACGGCTCCAAGAATCTTCACAAAGGTTCTGGGTGCCCTTCTGGCGGTACTAAGACCGCGGGGGATTTCGGTAGCTCCGTACCTAGACGACATTCTAATACAAGCTTCAAGCTTTCAGACTGCCAAGTCTCATACAGAGTTAGTTCTGGCATTTCTAAGGTCGCATGGATGGAAAGTGAACGAAAAGAAGAGTTCTCTTTTTCCTCTCACAAGAGTTCCATTCTTGGGGACTCTTATAGATTCTGTAGAAATGAAGATTTACCTGACAGAAGACAGGTTAACAAAGCTTCAAAATGCATGCCGTGTCCTTCATTCCATTCAACACCCGTCAGTAGCTCAATGCATGGAGGTGATCGGCTTAATGGTAGCGGCAATGGACATAGTACCTTTTGCACGCCTACACCTCAGACCGCTGCAATTGTGCATGCTAAGTCAGTGGAATGGGGATTACTCAGATTTGTCCCCTACTCTGAATCTGAATCAAGAGACCAGAAATTCTCTTCTATGGTGGCTTTATCGGCCACACCTGTCCAGGGGGATGCCATTCAGCAGGCCAGACTGGACAATTGTAACAACAGACGCCAGCCTACTAGGTTGGGGCGCTGTCTGGAATTCTCTGAAGGCTCAGGGACTATGGAATCAGGAGGAGAGTCTCCTTCCAATAAACATTCTGGAATTGAGAGCAGTTCTCAATGCCCTTCTGGCTTGGCCCCAATTAACAACTCGGGGGTTCATCAGGTTTCAGTCGGACAACATCACGACTGTAGCTTACATCAACCATCAGGGAGGGACAAGAAGCTCCCTAGCAATGATGGAAGTATCAAAGATAATTCGCTGGGCAGAGTCTCACTCTTGCCACCTGTCAGCAATCCACATCCCGGGAGTGGAGAACTGGGAGGCGGATTTCTTGAGTCGCCAGACTTTTCATCCGGGGGAGTGGGAACTTCATCCGGAGGTCTTTGCCCAAATACTTCGACGTTGGGGCAAACCAGAGATAGATCTCATGGCGTCTCGCCAGAACGCCAAACTTCCTCACTACGGGTCCAGATCCAGGGATCCGGGAGCGGTTCTGATAGATGCTTTGACAGCACCTTGGAACTTCGGGATGGCTTATGTGTTTCCACCCTTCCCGCTGCTTCCTCGATTGATTGCCAAAATCAAACAGGAGAGAGCATCAGTGATTCTAATAGCGCCTGCATGGCCACGCAGGACTTGGTATGCAGATCTAGTGGACATGTCATCCTGTCCGCCTTGGTCTCTACCTCTAAGACAGGACCTTCTGATACAGGGTCCATTCAAACATCAAAATCTAACTTCTCTGAAGCTGACTGCTTGGAAATTGAACGCTTGATTTTATCAAAACGTGGTTTTTCTGAGTCGGTTATTGATACCCTGATACAGGCTAGGAAGCCTGTTACCAGAAGGATTTACCATAAAATATGGCGTAAATACCTATACTGGTGCGAATCCAAAGGTTACTCCTGGAGTAAGGTTAGGATCGCTAGGATATTGTCTTTTCTACAAGAAGGTTTAGAAAAGGGTTTATCAGCTAGTTCATTAAAGGGACAGATTTCAGCTCTGTCCATCTTGTTACACAGGCGTCTGTCAGAAAATCCAGACGTCCAGGCCTTTTGTCAGGCTTTAGCTAGGATCAAGCCTGTGTTTAAAGCTGTTGCTCCGCCATGGAGTTTAAACTTAGTTCTTAACGTTTTACAAGGTGTTCCGTTTGAACCCCTTCATTCCATTGATATAAAATTGTTATCTTGGAAAGTTCTGTTTTTAATGGCTATTTCCTCGGCTCGAAGAGTCTCTGAGTTATCAGCCTTACATTGTGATTCTCCTTATCTGATTTTTCACTCAGACAAGGTAGTTCTGCGTACTAAACCTGGGTTCTTACCTAAGGTAGTCACTAACAGGAATATCAATCAAGAGATTGTTGTTCCATCCTTGTGTCCAAATCCTTCTTCAAAGAAGGAACGTCTTCTACACAATCTGGATGTAGTTCGTGCCCTCAAGTTCTACTTGCAGGCAACTAAAGATTTTCGCCAAACTTCTTCCCTGTTTGTCGTTTATTCTGGACAGAGGAGAGGTCAAAAAGCTTCTGCTACCTCTCTCTCTTTTTGGCTTCGTAGCATAATACGTTTAGCCTATGAGACTGCTGGACAGCAGCCTCCTGAAAGAATTACAGCCCACTCCACTAGAGCTGTGGCTTCCACTTGGGCCTTTAAGAATGAGGCCTCTGTTGAACAGATTTGCAAGGCTGCAACTTGGTCTTCGCTTCATACTTTTTCCAAATTTTACAAATTTGACACTTTTGCTTCTTCGGAGGCTATTTTTGGGAGAAAGGTTCTTCAGGCAGTGGTTCCTTCTGTATAATGAGCCTGCCTATCCCTCCCGTCATCCGTGTACTTTTGCTTTGGTATTGGTATCCCAGAAGTAATGATGACCCGTGGACTGATCACACATAACAGAAGAAAACATAATTTATGCTTACCTGATAAATTCCTTTCTTCTGTTGTGTGATCAGTCCACGGCCCGCCCTGTTTTAAGGCAGGTAAATATTTTTTAAAATTATACTCCAGTCACCACTTCACCCTTGGTTACTCCTTTCTCGTTGATTCTTGGTCGAATGACTGGGACTGACGTAGAGGGGAGGAGCTATATGCAGCTCTGCTGGGTGAATCCTCTTGCATTTCCTGTTGGGGAGGAGTTATATCCCAGAAGTAATGATGACCCGTGGACTGATCACACAACAGAAGAAAGGAATTTATCAGGTAAGCATAAATTATGTTTTTGCTTCTGGTTACTAGAGGCTTGTTCATTGGCATTTTTTCCCATTCCTGAAACTGTCATTTAAGGAATTTGATAGATTTTGCTTTATATGTTGTTTTTTCTCTTACATATTGCAAGATGTCTCAGATTGACCCTGGATCAGAAGCTACTTCTGGAAAAACACTGCCTGATGCTGGTTCTACCAAAGTTAAGTGCATTTGTTGTAAACTTGTGGTAACTGTTCCTCCGGCTGTAGTTTGTGATGAATGTCATGATAAACTTGCTAATGCAGATAAAATTTCCATTAGTAATATTCCATTACCTGTTGCTGTTCCATCAACATCTAATACTCAGGATGTTCCTGTTAATATAAGAGATTTTGTTTCTAAATCTATTAGGAAGGCTATGTCTGTTATTCCTCCTTCCAGTAAGCGTAAAAGGTCTTTTAAAACTTCTCATTTCTCAGATGAATTTTTAAATGAACATCATCATTCTGATTTGTCTGTTTCTGATGAGGATTTTTCTGGTTCAGAGGATTCAGTCTCAGATATTGACGCTGATAAATCTTCATATTTATTTAAAATGGAATTTATTCGTTCTTTACTTAAAGAAGTTTTAATCGCATTAGAAATGGAGGATTCTAGTCCTCTTGATATTAAATCTACTAAGCGTTTAAATTCGGTTTTTAAACCTCCTATAGTTATTCCAGAAGTTTTTCCTGTCCCTGATGCTATTTCTGAAGTAATTTCTAGGGAATGGAATAATCTGGGTAATTCTTTTACTCCTTCTAATAAGAAATTGTATACTGTGCCATCTGACAGATTAGAGTTTTGGGACAAAATCCCTAAAGTTGATGGGGCTATCTCTACTCTTGCTAAGCGTACTACTATTCCTACGGCAGATAGTACTTCCTTTAAGGATCCTTTAGATAGGAAGATTGAATCCTTTCTAAGGAAAGCTTATTTATGTTCAGGTAATCTTCTTAGGCCTGCTATTTCTTTGGCTGATGTTGCTGCAGCTTCCACTTTTTGGTTGGAGGCTTTGGCACAACAAGTGTCAGATCATAATACTCATAGCATTGTTAAACTTCTTCAACATGCTAATAACTTTATTTGTGATGCCATCTTTGATATCATTAGAGTTGATGTCAGGTATATGTCTTTATCTATTCTAGCTAGAAGAGCTTTATGGCTTAAAACTTGGAATGCTGATATGTCTTCTAAGTCAACTTTGCTTTCCCTTTCTTTCCAAGGTAATAAATTGTTTGGTTCCCAGTTGGATTCTATTATTTCAACTGTTACTGGGGGGAAAGGAACTTTTTTACCTCAGGATAAAAAATCTAAAGGTAAATATAGGGCTGCTAATCGTTTTCGTTCCTTTCGTCAGAATAAGGAACAAAAGCCTGATCCTTCCCCTAAAGGAACGGTTTCTGTTTGGAAACCGTCTCCAGTCTGGAATAAATCCAAGCCTTTTAGAAAGCCAAAGCCAGCTCCCAAGTCCACATGAAGGTGCGGCCCTCATTCCAGCGCAGCTGGTAGGGGGCAGATTACGATTTTTCAAAGAAATTTGGATCAATTCGATTCACAGTCTTTGGATTCAGAACATTGTTTCACAAGGGTACAGAATAGGTTTCAAGGTAAGGCCACCTGCAAGAAGATTTTTTCTTTCTCGCATTCCAATAAATCCAGTGAAGGCTCAGGCGTTTCTGAAATGTGTTTCAGACCTAGAGTTGGCTGGAGTAATTGTCCCTGTTCCAGTTCTGGAACAGGGTCTGGGGTTTTACTCAAATCTATTCATTGTACCAAAGAAGGAGAATTCCTTCAGACCAGTTCTGGATTTAAAAATATTGAATCGTTATGTAAGGATACCAACATTCAAAATGGTAACTATAAGGACTATTCTGCCTTTTGTTCAGCAAGGGCATTATATGTCCACAATAGATTTGCAGGATGCATATCTGCATATTCCGATTCATCCAGATCACTTTCAGTTTCTGAGATTCTCTTTTCTAGACAAGCATTACCAATTTGTGGTTCTGCCGTTCGGCCTAGCAACGGCTCCAAGGATTTTTTCAAAGGTTCTCGGTGCCCTTCTATCTGTAATCAGAGAACAGGGTATTGTGGTATTTCCTTATTTGGACGATATCTTGGTACTTGCTCAGTCTTCACATTTAGCAGAATCTCATACGAATCGACTTGTGTCGTTTTCTTCAAGAACATAGTTGGAGTTCATTGATTCCTCAGACAAGGGTAACCTTTTTAGGTTTCCAAATAGATTCAGTGTCCATGACTTTGTCTCTGACGGACAAGAGACGTCTGAAATTAATTTCAGCTTGTCGAAACCTTCAGTTTCAATCATTCCCTTCGGTAGCCTTATGCATGGAAATTCTAGGTCTTATGACTGCTGCATCGGACGCGATCCCCTTTGCTCGTTTTCACATGCGACCTCTTCAGCTCTGTATGCTGAACCAGTGGTGCAGGGATTATACAAAGATATCACAGTTAATATCTTTAAATCCGATTGTACGACACTCTCTGACGTGGTGGACAGATCACCATCGTTTAGTTCAAGGGGCTTCTTTTGTTCTTCCAACCTGGACTGTGATCTCAACAGATGCGAGTCTGACAGGTTGGGGAGCTGTATGGGGGTCTCTGACAGCGCAGGGGGTTTGGGAATCTCAGGAGGCGAGATTACCAATCAACATTTTGGAACTCCGTGCGATTTTCAGAGCTCTTCAGTCGTGGCCTCTTCTGAAGAGAGAATCGTTCATTTGTTTTCAGACGGACAATGTCACAACCGTGGCATATGTCAATCATCAAGGGGGGACTCACAGTCCTCTGGCTATGAAAGAAGTATCTCGGATACTTGTATGGGCGGAATCCAGCTCCTGTCTAATTTCTGCGGTTCACATCCCAGGTATAGACAATTGGGAAGCGGATTATCTCAGTCGCCAGACGTTACATCCGGGCGAATGGTCTCTTCACCCAGAGGTATTTCTTCAGATTGTTCAAATCTGGGGTCTTCCAGAAATAGATCTGATGGCTTCTCATCTAAACAAGAAACTTCCCAGGTATCTGTCCAGATCCAGGGATCCTCAGGCGGAGGCAGTGGATGCATTGTCGCTTCCTTGGAAGTATCATCCTGCCTATATCTTTCCACCTCTAGTTCTTCTTCCAAGAGGGATTTCCAAGATTCTAAAGGAGCGTTCGTTTGTACTGCTGGTGGCTCCAGCATGGCCTCACAGGTTTTGGTATGCGGATCTTGTTCGGATGGCTTCTTGCCAACCTTGGACTCTTCCGTTAAGACCAGACCTTCTATCTCAAGGCCCATTTTTCCATCAGGATCTCAAATCATTAAATTTGAAGGTATGGAGATTGAACGCTTGATTCTCAGTCATAGAGGTTTCTCTGACTCCGTAATTAATACTATGTTACAGGCTCGTAAATCTGTGTCTAGGAAGATATATTATCGAGTCTGGAAGACTTACATTTCTTGGTGTTCTTCTCATCAATTTTCCTGGCATTCTTTTAGAATTCCTAGAATTTTACAGTTTCTTCAGGATGGTCTGAATAAAGGTTTGTCTGCAAGTTCCTTGAAAGGACAAATTTCTGCTCTTTCTGTGCTGTTTCACAGAAAGATTGCTAATCTTCCTGATATTCATTGTTTTGTACAGGCTTTGGTTCGTATCAAACCTGTCATTAAGTCAATTTCTCTTCCTTGGAGTTTAAATTTGGTTCTGGGAGCTCTACAAGCTCCTCCTTTTGAACCTATGCATTCTCTGGATATTAAATTACTTTCTTGGAAAGTTTTGTTTCTTTTGGCCATCTCTTCTGCTAGAATACTTTTTGAGTTATCTGCTCTTTCTTGTGAATCTCCTTTTCTGATTTTTCATCAGGATAAGGCAGTGTTGCGGACTTCATTAAAATTTTTACCTAAGGTTGTGAATTCTAACAACATTAGTAGAGAAATTGTGGTTCCTTCATTGTGTCCTAATCCTAAGAATTCTAAGGAAAGATCGTTACATTCTTTGGATGTGGTAAGAGCTTTGAAATATTATGTTGAAGCTACTAAAGATTTCCGAAAGACTTCTAGTCTACTTGTTATCTTTTCTGGTTCTAGGAAAGGTCAGAAGGCCTCTGCCATTTCTTTGGATTCTTGGTTAAAGTCTTTGATTCATCATGCTTATGTTGAGTCGGGTAGAACTCCGCCTCAAAGGATTACAGCTCTTTCTACTAGGTCAGTTTCTACTTCCTGGGCGTTTAGGAATGAAGCTTCGGTTGATCAGATTTGCAAAGCAGCAACTTGGTCTTCTTTGCATACTTTTACTAAATTCTACCATTTTGATGTGTTTTCTTCTTCTGAAGCAGTTTTTGGTAGAAAAGTACTTCAGGCAGCTGTTTCAGTTTGATTCTTCTGCTTATAATTTCAGTTTTTTTCATTATAAGATTTAAACTTTGTTTTGGGGTGTGGATTATTTTTCAGCGGAATTGGCTGTCTTTATTTTATCCCTCCCTCTCTAGTGACTCTTGCATGGAAGTTCCACATCTTGGGTATTTATTATCCCATACGTCACTAGCTCATGGACTCTTGCTAATTACATGAAAGATAACATAATTTATGTAAGAACTTATCTGATAAATTCATTTCTTTCATATTAGCAAGAGTCCATGAGACCCACCCTTTTTGTGGTGATTATGATTTTTTTGTATAAAACTATTCCAATTCCTTATTTTTAATGCTTTCGCACTTTTTCTTATCACCCCACTTCTTGGCTATTCGTTAAACTGAATTGTGGGTGTGGTGAGGGGTGTATTTATAGGCATTTTGAGGTTTGGGAAACTTTGCCCCTCCTGGTAGGAATGTATATCCCATACGTCACTAGCTCATGGACTCTTGCTAATATGAAAGAAATGAATTTATCAGGTAAGTTCTTACATAAATTATGTTTTTTTAATATTATGAAAAAAATATTTTTTTTAAAAGAAATATATAGATATAAAAATATCATGCTGGTGCCACCCTCATTACTCGTGGACTTCACTGCTTGGGTATTTTTTTCCCAGGAGTAATGGATTGTGGACCACCTGTATGAAAGAAAATATCAATTATGCTTAAAATATAAATTCATAATAAATTCATTTCTGTCATGGAGGTGAGAGTCCACAAGACCCCACCCTGTAATTTTTTTCTGGTGGTAGTTTGTATTTTTTGAACCTCCTTTTTTTTTTTTTTTTCCTGCCCCTTGTATGCTCCATTTCATTTTTCTACCTCTTTATGCTTGTCTATATGTCAGACTAGTTACTGTAGAGGTGAGATGGTTTATAGGGCTTTTGGAGTTTGGGAATCTGTTGTTCCTCCTAGTGGTCAGGAAAGATAATTCTCAGAAGTAACGGATTGCAGCTGTACTTGTTTTGCACTTCTTTGGCCTACTTTTTCCTCATCTACTTTGGCTATACAGGGAGTGCAGAATTATTAGGCAAATGAGTATTTTGACCACATCATCCTCTTTATGCATGTTGTCTTACTCCAAGCTGTATAGGCTCGAAAGCCTACTACCAATTAAGCATATTAGGTGATGTGCATCTCTGTAATGAGAAGGGGTGTGGTCTAATGACATCAACACCCTATATCAGGTGTGCATAATTATTAGGCAACTTCCTTTCCTTTGGCAAAATGGTTCAAAAGAAGGACTTGACAGGCTCAGAAAAGTCAAAAATAGTGAGATATCTTGCAGAGGGATGCAGCACTCTTAAAATTGCAAAGCTTCTGAAGCGTGATCATCGAACAATCAAGCGTTTCATTCAAAATAGTCAACAGGGTCGCAAGAAGCGTGTGGAAAAACCAAGGCGCAAAATAACTGCCCATGAACTGAGAAAAGTCAAGCGTGCAGCTGCCAAAATGCCACTTGCCACCAGTTTGGCCATATTTCAGAGCTGCAACATCACTGGAGTACCCAAAAGCACAAGGTGTGCAATACTCAGAGACATGGCCAAGGTAAGAAAGGCTGAAAGACAACCACCACTGAACAAGACACACAAGCTGAAACGTCAAGACTGGGCCAAGAAATATCTCAAGACTGATTTTTCTAAGGTTTTATGGACTGATGAAATGAGAGTGAGTCTTGATGGGCCAGATGGATGGGCCCGTGGCTGGATTGGTAAAGGGCAGAGAGCTCCAGTCCGACTCAGACGCCAGCAAGGTGGAGGTGGAGTACTGGTTTGGGCTGGTATCATCAAAGATGAGCTTGTGGGGCCTTTTCGGGTTGAGGATGGAGTCAAGCTCAACTCCCAGTCCTACTGCCAGTTTCTGGAAGACACCTTCTTCAAGCAGTGGTACAGGAAGAAGTCTGCATCCTTCAAGAAAAACATGATTTTCATGCAGGACAATGCTCCATCACACGCGTCCAAGTACTCCACAGCGTGGCTGGCAAGAAAGGGTATAAAAGAAGAAAATCTAATGACATGGCCTCCTTGTTCACCTGATCTGAACCCCATTGAGAACCTGTGGTCCATCATCAAATGTGAGATTTACAAGGAGGGAAAACAGTACACCTCTCTGAACAGTGTCTGGGAGGCTGTGGTTGCTGCTGCACGCAATGTTGATGGTGAACAGATCAAAACACTGACAGAATCCATGGATGGCAGGCTTTTGAGTGTCCTTGCAAAGAAAGGTGGCTATATTGGTCACTGATTCGTTTTTCTTTTGTTTTTGAATGTCAGAAATGTATATTTGTGAATGTTGAGATGTTATATTGGTTTCGCTGGTAAAAATAAATAATTGAAATTGGTATATATTTGTTTTTTGTTAAGTTGCCTAATAATTATGCACAGTAATAGTCACCTGCACACACAGATATCCCCCTAAAATAGCTAAAACTAAAAACAAACTAAAAACTACTTCCAAAAATATTCAGCTTTGATATTAATGAGTTTTTTGGGTTCATTGAGAACATGGTTGTTGTTCAATAATAAAATTAATCCTCAAAAATACAACTTGCCTAATAATTCTGCACTCCCTGTATGTATTACTGAGAATCACGGTAAGTGGGAGGCATTTAAAGCTCTGGTTTATTGGGGTATTTTTTGCCTCCTCCTAGTGGTCAGGAGGGTAATATTCCCACGCGTGATGGCTCGTGGACTCTCACTGTCGTGAAATAAATTAATTTATCAGGTAAGCATTATTTCTTTTCAAAGATATGGTGAGTCCACGGAATCATCAATTACTTGTGGGAATATCACTCCTGGCCAGCAGGAGGAGGCAAAGAGCACCACAGCAAAGCTGCTATATATGTAACTTCCCTTACCTATAACCCCCAGTCATTCTCTTTGCCTCTGTTCATGAAGGAGGTGAAGTTTTTGGTGTCTGAAGAAAATTGAACTTCAATTAAGATTGCATTATTTTGAATGCCAGAGTAGATTTACTCTGAACTTCCTCTCAAGACTGGGTGCAGCCGTACTCCACGTTAGTCTCTTCAGTAGGGCAGTGGTGGCTTTAAAGCAGTTAGGAATTTGTGATGTGGATTATCGCTGCCTTTTTCTAATAATTTGCTGCTGTGGCGTAGAAAGCCTGAGTAAGTTTACTCTGTCTTTCTTTTTCTACAGGTCTCTGTGAGGAGTGGCATCCTCTCACACCGGTAAGCTGTCTACATGCCGGACGGCTAGATGCAGGTAAGTGCCTAATGTCTTCTAGGGCTGGGAGGCTGGCACTTCAGATTCATATAAAACAAGGGCTCTCTGCAATTGTTAGTTGGACTTAGTTGAGGATTTATTGTAAGGCATTAGGCAGGCACTAATTTGCATGTGGCTGGAGACAGAGTTAACCCCCTTCAGGGAGGGAAGAGGTTAACTTTTTAATTTTATACGGCTCATGTTTTCTTTTAGAGACACAGACAGGACAGTGTCTAAGGAAAGATTATGTGTACTTTTTTTTGGGAGGGGGGTTCTGAAGGGAAACGCATATTTTATGAGGAGTAATTGCAAAGTGATAGAGATACTCCTCTAAAAGTGCAAAGCCGTTTTTTCTGATAGGAAACATAAAAGTTTGCTTGTGTGCATGCTTTTCCTTTTATGTGTTTCCCTGGTGGGGCGCCTTTATTTAGTTTGTTTTTTCTGAATGAATATATATTATAGCGCTTCATTCCTATACTGCTGTGTGTCCCCGCCTTGTATCTCTTCTGAGGAATAGATGCAGCTCTATTTTGGTCTCGCCGGGTCCGATCACGTGACCTACCGCTTTTCATTAGACAATCTCAGTTTTTGCTCCAGCTGTAATCGGAGCTTCGATAGTCACTCTGTCTCTGGGAGTTTTTATATAAACATACTATCCCAGATGCACCCTTGTACAATAGTTTATAGTGAATATTTTTTATACTGTTTGGTGCAAAGAATTAAGTTTTTAGGCAGATAATAAAGACTTTCATTTTGCAGCCTTTATGTTGTTTTAGCCGTATATGGCTAGACTTGCACGGACTGCTGTTCTGTCTTAAAGTGACAGTGTTTTATTATATTTTTTTTTTTAGCATAAAATTAAAATTTTCCTCTCTTTCCCTGTATTCTTTAGAATAGAATTATTTTGGTGTTTTACATGGTGGCTTACCTTCAGAAGGTGCAAGCAGTGTTTGAGTATTGCTGGTTTATTTCCCTTTCTTTCATGTAATTAGCAAGAGTCCATGAGCTAGTGACATATGGGATATACATTCCTACCAGGAGGGGCAAAGTTTCCCAAACCTCAAAATGCCTATAAATACACCCCTCACCATACCCTTAATTCAGTTTTACAAACTTTGCCTCCCATGGAGGTGGTGAAGTAAGTTTTTGCTAGATTCTACGTTGATATGCGCTTCGCAGCAGGCTGAAGCCCGGTTTTCCTCTCAGAGTGCAGTGAATGTCAGAGGGATGTGAAGAGAGTATTGCCTATTTGAATACAATGGTCTTCCTCTAGGGGATCTATTTCATAGGTTCTCTGTTATCGGTCGTAGAGATTTCTTCTCCTACCTCCCTTTTAAGATCAACGATATACTCTTATATACCATTACCTCTACTGATTCTCGTTTCAGTACTGGTTTGGCTATCTACTATATGTAGATGAGTGTCTTAGGGTAAGTAAGTCTTATTTTATTTATGACACTCTAAGCTATGGTTGGGCACTTTATATGTAAAGTTCTAAATATATGTTTTAAACTTATATTTGCCTTGATTCAGGATAATCAGTATTCCTTCTTTCAGACTGTCAGTTTCATTATTTTGGGATAATGCATATGAATAAATATTTTTTTCTTACCTTAAAAATTTTCAATTTACTTTTTTCCCTGCTTCAATTGATTGCGTCATTCTTGGCGTAAACTTTGCTGGCGCAAAATTTTGTCATTTCCGGCGCCATAGTTGACGCCGGAAGTTTGTTCGTGGTTGCGTCATTTTTTAGCGCATGTGTGTTGGCACCAAAAATGTGGGCGTCGTACTTGGCGCCAAAAATGTTGGCGTCATACTTGGCGCCAAAAATGTGGGCGTCATACTTGGCGCCAAAAATGTGGGCGTCATACTTGGCGCCAAAAATGTTGGCGTCATACTTGTTCCACTTTTTTTCACATTATTTAAGTCTCACTTTTTTGTTGCTTCTGGTTGCTAGAGGCTTGTTTATTTTGCATTTTTTCCCATTCCTGAAACTGTCATTTAAGGAATCTACTTTTGGAAAGACGCTGCCTGATGTCGGTTCTACCAAAGCTAAGTGCATTTGTTGTAAACTTTTGGTAACTGTTCCTCCGGCTGTAGTTTGTGTTAGTTGTCATGATAAACTTTCTAACGCAGATAATGTCTCCATTAGTAATAATCCTTTACCTGTTGTTTTTCCTTCAACATCTAATGTTCAGGATGTCCCTGTTAATGTAAAAGAATTTGTTTCTAATTCTATTAGGAAGGCTCTGTCTTTTATTCCTCCTTCCAGTAAACGTAAAAGGTCTTTTAAAACTTCTCATATTTCAGATGAATTTTTAAGTGACCGCCATCATTCTGACTTATCTGTTTCTGATGAGGATCTATCTGGTTCAGAAGATTCTGCCTCAGATATTGACACTGATAAATCTTCATATTTGTTTAAGATCGAGTTTATTCGTTCTTTACTTAAAGAAGTGTTGATTGCATTAGATATGGAGGAGTCTAGTCCTCTTGATACTAAATCTACTAAGCGTTTAAATTCGGTTTTTAAACCTCATGTAGTTATTCCAGAAGTTTATCCAGTTCCTGATGCTATTTCAGAAGTAATTTGTAGGGAATGGACTAGTCTGGGTACTTCATTTACTCCTTCTCCAAGGTTTAAGAAATTGTACCCTGTGCCATCTGATAGATTAGAGTTTTGCTAATCATTTTCGTTCCTTTCGTCAGAATAAGGAACAGAAGCCTGACCCTTCCCCTAAAGGAACGCTCTCCGTTTGGAAACCTTCTCCAGTCTGGAATAAATCCAAGCCTTTTAGAAAGTCAAAACCAGCTCCCAAATCTGCATGAAGGTGCGGCCCTCATTCCAGCACAGCTGGTAGGGGGCAGGTTACGATTTTTCAAAGATGTTTGGATCAATTTGATTCACAGTCTTTGGATTCAGAATATTGTTTCACAAGGGTACAGAATAGGTTTCAAGGTAAGGCCACCTGTGAGAAGATTTTTTCTCTCACGCATTCCAGTAAACCCAGTGAAGGCTCAGGCGTTTCTGAAATGTGTTTCAGACCTAGAGTCGGCTGGGGTAATTGTGCCAGTTCCAGTTCTGGAACGGGGTCTGGGGTTTTACTCAAATCTATTCATTGTACCAAAGAAGGAGAATTGCTTCAGACCAGTTCTAGATCTAAAAATATTGAATCGTTATGTAAGGATACCAACATTCAAAATGGTGACTATAAGGACTATTCTGCCTTTTGTTCAGCAAGGGCATTATATGTCTACAATAGACTTACAGGATGCATATCTTCATATTCCAATTCATCCAGATCACTATCAGTTCCTGAGATTCTCTTTTCTAGACAAGCATTACCAGTTTGTTGCTCTTCCGTTTGGCCTAGCAACAGCTCCAAGGATCTTTTCGAAGGTTCTCGGTGCCCTTCTTTCTGTAATCAGAGAACAGGGTATTGCGGTATTTCCTTATTTGGACGATATCTTGGTACTTGCTCAGTCTTTACATTCTGCAGAATCTCATACGAATCAACTTGTGTTGTTTCTTCAAAGTCATGGTTGGAGGATCAATTTACCAAAGAGTTCCTTGATTCCTCAGACAAAGGTAACCTTTTTGGGTTTCCAAATAGATTCAGTGTCCATGACTTTGTCTCTAACAGAAAAGAGACGTCTGAAATTGGTTTCAGCTTGTCGAAACCTTCAGTCTCAATTGTTCCCTTCGGTAGCTTTGTGCATGGAAATTCTAGGTCTCATGACTGCTGCATCGGACGCGATCCCTTTTGCTCGTTTTCACATGAGACCTCTCCAGCTTTGTATGCTGAACCATTGGTGCAGGGATTATACAAAGATATCACAATTAATAGCCTTAAATCCCAGTGTTCGATCTTCTCTGACTTGGTGGTTGAATCACCATCGTTTAATTCAAGGGGCCTCTTTTGTTCGTCCAACCTGGACTGTGATCTCAACAGATGCGAGTCTTTCAGGTTGGGGAGCTGTATGGGGATCTCTGACAGTGCAGGGGGTTTGGGAATCTCAGGAGGCGAGATTACCAATCAACATTTTGGAACTCCGTGCAATTTTCAGAGCTCTTCAGTTCTGGCCTCTTCTGAAGAGAGAATCATTTATTTGTTTTCAGACAGACAATGTCACAACCGTGGCGTATGTCAATCATCAAGGTGGGACTCACAGTCCTCAGGCTATGAAAGAAGTATCTCGGATACTTGTATGGGCGGAATCCAGCTCCTGTCTAATTTCTGCGGTTCACATCACAGGTGTAGACAATTGGGAAGCGGATTATCTCAGTCGCCAGATGTTACATCCGAGCGAATGGTCTCTTCACCCAGTCCAACCTTGGACACTTCCGTTAAGACCAGACCTTCTATCTCAAGGCCCATTTTTCCATCAGGATCTCAAATCATTAAATTTGAAGGTATGGAGATTGAACGCTTGATTCTTAGTCATAGAGGTTTCTCTGACTCAGTGATTAATACTATGTTACAGGCTCGTAAATCTGTGTCTAGGAAGATTTATTACCGAGTCTGGAAGACTTAAATTTCTTGGTGTTCTTCTCATAAATTCTCTTGGCATTCTTTTAGAATTCCTAGAATTTTACAGTTTCTTCAGGATGGTTTGGATAAGGGTTTGTCTGCAAGCTCCTTGAAAGGACAAATCTCTGCTCTTTCTGTTCTTTTTCACAGAAAGATTGCTAATCTTCCTGATATTCATTGTTTTGTACAGGCTTTGGTTCGTATCAAGCCTGTCATTAAGTCAATCTCTCCTCCTTGGAGTCTTAATTTGGTTCTGAGGGCTTTACAGGCTCCTCCGTTTGAACCTATGCATTCTCTGGATATTAAATTACTTTCTTGGAAAGTTTTGTTCCTTTTGGCCATCTCTTCTGCTAGAAGAGTTTCTGAGTTATCTGCTCTTTCTTGTGAATCTCCTTTTCTGATTTTTCATCAGGATAAGGCGGTGTTGCGGACTTCATTTAAATTTTTACCTAAGGTTGTGAATTCTAACAACAACAGTAGAGAAATTGTTGTCCCTTCATTGTGTCCTAATCCTAAGAATTCTCTGGAGAGATCTTTACATTCTTTGGATGTAGTGAGAGCTTTGAAATATTATGTTGAAGCTACTAAAGGTTTCAGAAAGACTTCTAGTCTATTTGTTATCTTTTCTGGTTCCAGGAAAGGTCAGTAGGCTTCTGCCATTTCATTGGCATCTTGGTTAAAGTCTTTGATTCATCATGCTTATGTAGAGTCGGGCAAGTCCCCGCCTCAAAGGATTACGGCTCATTCTACTAGGTCAGTTTCTACTTCCTGGGCTTTTAGGAATGAAGCTTCTGTTGATCAAATTTACAAAGCAGCAACTTGGTCTTCTTTGCATACTTTTACTAAATTCTACCATTTTGATGTTTTCTCTTCTTCAGAAGCAGTTTTTGGTAGAAAAGTACTTCAGGCAGCTGTTTCAGTTTGATTCTTCTGCTTATTATTTAAAAAATTTTTATTTGGGTTGTGGATTATTTTTTCAGCGGAATTGGCTGTCTTTATTTTATCCCTCCCTCTCTAGTGACTCTTGCGTGGAAGTTCCACATCTTGGGTATCTGCTATCCCATACATCACTAGCTCATGGACTCTTACTAATTACATGAAAGTAAAACATAATTTATGTAAGAACTTACCTGATAAATTTATTTCTTTCATATTAGCAAGAGTCCATGAGGCCCACCCTTTTTGTGGTGGTTATAATTTTTTTGTATAAAGCACAATTATTCCAATTCCTTATTTTTTATGCTTTCGCTCCTTTCTTATGACCCCGCTTCTTGGCTATTCGTTAAACTGAATTGTGGGTGTGGTGAGGGGTGTATTTATAGGCATTTTGAGGTTTGGGAAACTTTGCCCCTCCTGGTAGGAATGTATATCCCATACGTCACTAGCTCATGGACTCTTGCTAATATGAAAGAAATGAATTTATCAGGTAAGTTCTTACATAAATTATGTTTTTTTGTTAGGGTTGATAATATGCTATGCTTGTTTTAACTGTCTTCGCTTCTCTCTTGCGTAGAGTTACAGCATTACTTCTGAGCCCAATGTCTCCCAGGTAGATGCTGTTTAGGCAATGCCACAGTTCGCTCCTTAAAGGATTACTTTCTGTTATAATTTTTAAGCTAAATAACTAACATATTAAAGTTAATAAACATTAATTAAAACCTACTGACCTATATTTTCTCCAAAACGAAGTTTCATAACGTTCTAAAAGTTATATCTTTTATTCGCCGATGATGTCACGTTATCCTGCCCACTATTTTCAGCACTGCATGTTCAAAATACTTAAACCAATAACTTTGTGTTTAAAGCGCCATTTTGAAACCTAGGTATTGTAAACGGATTGGTACAGAGCAAAGGATACCCACGGAGTGGGTTTGGAAAACAATTAAATTTGCAGACAAGATTTATGATATATGGTAGAGATATGTTAATGAAATGCTATTGATTAAAAGTGTATTTGGGGTAGTTAGTTAGTAACAGGCATAGAAAATATTTACTTACAGTGGCCCTTTAAACGTTCCAAGCCTTCATGGGGTCACATGCAGTGCCCTGCGATTCCTCTCAATCTCCTGGAGGAGTGTTTTTGCCTGCAGATTTTGCAGCTCAGGTATTCTCTCAATATCTGCGGTGTTATCTGCCTTTCTTTTCTTTCAGGGAAAGTGCAAGAGGACATTTATATATTCAGATAGTAAGGTTTCTGTTAAATATGTTGCTATCCCTCATAAGTCTGATGCGGTGCAGTCGCTAGGAGCTTCTGAGGGTGATATATCACAATCGGACAGTATAATTTCTTCATCTGATGCTGAGGAGTATCCTTCAGATTTAAGCATGTACACCTTTGTGTATGGTAAGGTGGTTTTGGCTAATTTGGGCCGACTCCGATACGTATGTCATTGTCAACCCTAGGAGTCTAGTAAATTTTATAAATACTAGGATTCCTTATTGGAGGTTTTTCACAGGAATGGGAGAAGTCAGGAATTTCTTTTTTCCACGTCTCCTGTTTTTTTTAAAAAAAAAATGTTTCCTGTTAAATATCAGGGCGCACGGTGCCTTATGTAGTAGGGCATTTCTATTCTGGCTAAAAGAACTACGATTCCTAGAGAGGATAGCTGCTATTTTCAGGATCTATGGACTAAGCTGGTGACTTACATGGAAGTTTGTATTGCAACTGTGTCAAGTGCGGCATCTTATTGGTGCAATGCCTTTTCTAAATCCTATTAGGTAGAGACTCCTTTGGAGCAGCTCCAGTACAGAATTTAGGCTCTTAAGCTAGCCAATTCTTTATTTCTGATGCTACAAGCCACATGATATCTGACTTCGCTGTTCTAGTCCGTGGGGCTTTATGGACAGTGGGTTTTCCTCTGAGTCCAAGTTTCTGGTGCATCCATACAAGGGGTATGACCTTGTTTTTGGTCCTGATCTGATAGGATTAGTTCTGATATTAAGGATTTTGCCCCCATTCCGGAAATTGGTCCAAGTGGGGGGTTGATTCTCTCTGTTTGTTTTCAGACATGGATACGAGATGTTCCAGATAGTCTGTGGACATTGTGCTTCAGAGTTACTACTTAGTAGTCATTCCTTCCCTGCCTGAGGCAGGTTTCTCCTCTCAATTATATCTATGGGTTAGATAACTGTGAGGTGTTTTTGCGGTGCATTTAGGATTTCTCTTCACTGTGGGTGATAGTTCCAGTTCCTGTAAGAGAACAGGGTCTAGGATTTTATCATTTCTGTTTGAGGTTCCCGAAAATGAGGACATTTCGCCCTATAGTTGTCCTAAAGTGTCTCAAGGTTGTCTCAGGGTGCGGTTCTTCAAATGGAAACCAGTGAACTAGGAGGTTCAGTTCATAGTGACCTTAGTCCTGAAGGACGCGTAATTTCAAGTTCCGGAGGTTTGCCTTTCTGTCAAACTCTTTCAGTTTGTGGCTCTTTCCTTTGGCCTTACCATGGTTCTCAGAAGGGGCTGTATTGGCAGTGATCTGGTTTCAGGGAATTGCTGTGGTGCCATTCCTGGACATCATAATGGTTCAGGCATCAACTTTTCAAGATGCTTACTCTAATACTGAGATCTTGTTGTCTCTTCTTTCCTCGAATGGAAGTGTATCTGACAATGAGTTCCCTTGGTCTAGCTACAGAGGTAGTTTCTTAGGACCAGATTAGTTTCCCTGTCACTGAAATTATTTTTCCCAGAGGTCAGGAAATAGAGGATTTTTTCCTCTTGCTTCTTTCGGCACTCTTCTGTTTAGTCCTTCAGTGGCTCTATGTATGGAGGTAATGGTCTGATGGTTGCTTCATTGCACATCATCCCTTTGCTCGATCCATCTGATAGTCTGCGGTTATGCATGTTCAGATTGTGGACAGAGGATCTTGTGGTTTTGTCTTGGAGGATAGATCTTGATCTGTCGACATGAGATCCTTCCCTGTGGATCAGAGAAGGGAGTTTTTTGTGGAGTACTCGCTTTGCTTGCAAGAGGTAGCGGGATCTTTACCTGCATTCTCCAGAATTTTTTGGCTTTCTCAAGTACATTCTGTCTCGGGGCACATGTTTCCGGAGACTTTCCTATGTGTTAGTTATGGTCACTAGCCTGTTGGGTTGGTGACTATGTACTTGGGAGGAGCCTTCTCTCCCCATAACCTTTTTGGAGTAGAGAGCGATCTGAAATGCTCTGATAGCTTGGCCTCAGTTTTTCCAGTTTTCAGGTTCTAGTTGCATAATTTCATCTCAGTGGTTTACATTAACTACCTGGGAGGAACCTGGAGTTCCTTTGCCATAACTGGCGTGGATTGTTCGGTGGGCGGACGCCCACATTCTAGTTTGTTTTCTATTCTCTTTTCAAGAGTGTCTACCGGGAGCAGACTTCTTGACCAGTCAGATTTTTCATTCCGGGGAGTGGTCTCCTGGAGGGTTCTCTAGGTTAACCCTCACATGGGGGGGTGCTGGAGTTGGCAATGGAAGTACGCCAAGTTTCCAAGTTGTGTTTAGGGTCAGGCTGCTCTGCTAAATACCCTGGCGGTTCCTTGGGATTTTAATGGTTCCTGCATAGTCTTCCAGGATCAGGTTTTCAGACCTAGCGGAGATGTATTTCTTCCACCTTGGTGATTATTCCTGAGGAACGTCCTTCTGATTTAGGGTCCTTTCTTTCATCCTACTTTTGTTTTCTCTGAAGCTTTCAGCTTGGAGATTGAATGCTTAGTTCTGTCTAAAATACAGGAAAAAATATATATACACATATATCTATGTGTGTGTGTGTGTATATATAAATAATTTCCTCATTGAGATGATGATTTAGGCTTGCAACCCTGTTACTGGTAAATTTTACCATAAGGTATGACGTAAATTTACTGATTGGTGTGAGTCTATGGACTACTCTTGAAAGTAGGTTCGGGATTACTAGGTTTTAGCCCCCCCTCTCTGGGACGTTCTGGAAGATGTTTTGTCAGTCAGTTCTCTGAAGGGTCAGATTTCTGCGTTATCGTTTTTTTATACAGGTGTCTGGCGGTTGTGCCAGACGTGTAATCTTTTTGTCAGATTTTGGTTTAGTATCAGGCCTGTGTTTGTCTGTTGCTCCTCCTGGAGTTTTTAACCTTGGTTTTAAGGTTTTGCAGCAGGCTCAGTTTGAGCTGTAGCATTCCATAGATTTTAAAATTGTATCTTGTAATGTTTTTTCTTTTGTTGTATCTTCTGTTCGGAGAGTTTAAGTACTCTTGGCTTTTCAGTATGATTCGCTTTATTTTCTTTTGGACATTTTTTTATCCTAAGTGGATATATTGTTTGGGAATCTATGTTCCCTCTCTCTGTCCTCATTCTTTTCTTTTGAGGTACGTGTGTGCAGAGTTTGGATGTTGTGCAGGTTGCTGTATTAGATATCTACTGCTACTTCTCTTTTTTTTGGTTGAGAAGTTTTATTTTGTTTGCTTTTCAGAACTGCAGGGGTTGCAGTTTCCTGAGAGAGTTATGGTCATTATTCGAGGGCTGTCTCTTCTTTTTAGGCTTTCAAAATGAAGCTTCTTTGGCACAGATTTGTAAGTCTGCAACTTAGTTTTTTTCTTTGCATCTTTTCCAAATTTGATACTTTGTCTCGGTTGAGGCTTCTTTTGGGATATAGGTTCTTCAAGCAGTGGTGCCTTCTGTTTAGGTTACCTGTCTTGTCTCTCTAATCATCTGTGTCCTCTAGCTTGGGTATTGGTTCCCACTAGTAATTGATGATTCCGTGGACTCACCATATCTTAGCAAAGAAAACATAATTTATACTTACCTGATAAATTTATTTATTTGCGGATATGAGTCCACAGCCCCCACCCTTCATTTTAAGACAGGTATTTTTAACTAAAACCTCAGGCACCTCTACACCTTTGTGTTATATTTTTTGGGTAAGGGAAGTGACATACAGTCGTATGCAAAAGTTTAGGTACCACTGACAATTTCCATGATTTTCATTTATAAATAATTGGGTGTTTGGATCAGCAATTTCATTTTGATCTATCAAATAAACTGTAGGACATAGTAATATTTAAATAGTGAAATGAGGTTTATTGGATTAACAGAAAATGTGCAATATGCATCAAAACAAAATTAGACAGGTGCATAAATTTGGGCACCCTTGTCATTTTGTTGATTTGAATACCTGTAACTACCTAGCACTGATTAATAGGAACACACAGTTGGTTTGGTGAGCCCATTAAGCCTTGAACTTTATAGACAGGTGCATCCAATCATGAGAAAAGGTATTTAAGGTTGCCAATTGCAAGTTGTTTTTCTGTTTGACTCTCCTCTAAAGAGTGGCAACATGGGGGCCTCAAAACAACTCTCAAATGACCTGAAAACAAAGATTGTTCAACATTATGGTTTAGAGGAAGGCTACAAAAAGCTATTGCAGAGATTTCTTTATTTATTTTTTTAAAGTTTTTATTGCATACACATTATTACAAAATCAACAATCACATATATACTGTATCAACATAGAGAAAAAAGAGAAAAAAAAAATAGCCCATCTTATGTCCGGGGACGCAGCCCTCCATGAGTCAATTATACATAAAAAAAACACATACATATTATACCTCTAATATTTTGTCATACTTCTAAGTATTATCAGCTAAACCGATATTACCTTACAATCAAAATCTGATCCGACGAAAACATCTATAGCCTATATATATCACTAAATGGTATACATGACATTAATTATTTTCATTACTGTCTTATCTATTGAGAGAAAAAGAAAAAAAAAAAGAAAACTCTCTCACTTCTCTCACCCCTCCCCCCCACCGATTTAGACATTAACAGATTGTACCATACTGAAATAGATCTTTTACCACCTTTAATTTATTATTGCAGAGATTTAAGCTGTCAGTGTCCACTGTAAGGAACATAGTGAGGAAATGGAAGACCACAGGCACAGTTCTAGTTAAGGCCAGAAGCAAAATATGGGAGAGGCAAAGGCAAAAGATGGTGAGAATGGTCAAAAACAGCCCACAGACCACCTCCAAAGACCTACATCATCTTGCTGCAGATGTTGTCACTGTGCATCGTTCAACAATTCAGCGTATGGGAGAGTGATGCAGAAGAAGCCTTTTCTGCACACACTCCACAAACAGATTCGCTTGAGGTATGCAAACACACATTTGGACAAGCCAGCTTCATTTTGGAAGAAGGTGCTGTGGATTGATGAAACAAAGATTGAGTTATTTGGTCATATCAAGGGGCGTTATGCATGGCGACAAAAGAACACAGCTTTCCAAGACAAACACTTGCTAGCCACAGTAAAATTGAGTGGATGTTCCATCATGCTGTGGGGCTGTGTGGCCAGTGCCGGTACTGGGAATCTTGTTAAAGTTAAGGGTCGCATGGATTCCACTCAATATCAGCAGACACTTGAGAATAATGTTGAGGAATTAGTCACAACGTTGAAATTATGCCAGAGCTGGATATTTCAACAAGACAACGACCCAAAACACTGCTCAAAATCTAATCTGGCATTTATGCAGAGGAACAAGTGGAATGGCCATCCCAGTCCCCAGACCTGAATATCATTGAAAATCTGTTGGGTGATTTGAAGCGAGCTGTCCATGCCCGGCAACAATCAAACCTAACTGAACTGAAGATGTTTTGCAAGGAGGAATGGTCCAAAGTACCTTCATCCAGAATCCAGACACTCATTACAGGCTATAGGAATCGTCTAGAGGCTGTTATTTCTGCTAAAGGAGGCTCTACTAAATATTGATGCAATATTTCTGTTGGGGTGCCCAAATTTATGCACCTGTCTAATTTTGTTTTGATGCATATTGCGCATTTTCTGTTAATCCAATAAACTGCATTTCAATACTGAAATATTACTGTGTCCTACAGTTAATCGATGGATCAAAATTAAGTTGCTGATCCAAACACCCAATTATTTATAAATGAAAATCATGGAAATTGTCAAGGGGGCCTAAACTTTTGCATACGACTGTATATAGCAGCTTTGCTGTGGTACTCTTTGCCTCCTCCTGCTGGCCAGGAGTGATATTCTCACTAGTAATTGATGATTCCGTGGACTCACCATATCCGGAAATAAATTTATCAGGTAAGCGTATATTATGGGGATTTTTTTCTAAAACTTTTTTTGTTTGCTTTTCTATTACCATTATTTAAAGGAACAGTCTACACCAAAATTGTTACAACCAACAGTGTTATATTAATATACTTTATAATATTAAACCTCTAAATTTCTGCCTGTTTCTACGCCACTACAGACATCCTCTTATCACATGCATTTTTATTAGCTTTTTACAACAGGAGACTGCTAATTCATGTGTGACATATAGATAACATTGTACTCACTCCTGCAGAGTTGTTCAGGACACTGCACTAATTGGCTAAAATGAAAGACAATAGATAATAAATAGCCCTAAGATAAGGGGGCTGTCTGCAGAGACTTAGATACAAGGTAATCCCAGAGGTAAAAAGTATATTAATATAACAATAATAAAGGATTATCTGTCTTTTTAAACAATAAAAAAGTTTGGAGTAGGCTGTCCCTTTAAATATTGAAATTGTCAGTATAGGTAGGGATACAACAAGCAAAAGCAACTGTTTCAAGTGACAAAATCAAAGTAAAGGAGCCATCTGTAAACACTTAACACTCCAGCTAGCCGCCTTTTATCTGAATGCATTTTGCCACATTTTTTTACAACTAGAGGGCGTTAGTTCATGTGTGCCATATAGATAAAATTGTGCTCACACCCGTGGAGTTACCTAGGAGTCGGCACTGATTGGCTAAAATCAGTGTTTCAGGTAACAGCTCACTTTTCCCCTAAAACACTGTGTTGCAACCATCATTGTTTATATCAGCACTACAGATGTAAAAGCAGATTTTAAGGTCTTTGTCAATATATATGTATGATTTGGGTGGTGGCTTCAGTTGTTTTTTGTAACAAGCTTGCTATTGCATGTTGTTAGTAGTTTCTTCACCATACTCCTTTTTAAACGTTTCCAATTAGCTAATTTTTGTGGTCTATGAACATTGAAAACAAAAAATGTATTCTATATACTAATATAAGATAACTAATTATTTAGCCTTATGGAGTTATTTCCATCTAGATTACTTAATTGCACTACAAAAAGAACGGTTATATTGTGATCAGTGCTTGTGCTAATGTTGCTCTGTTTGTTTCTTACAGGAGGATTGTGTTTGCAGATACAAGCTGCTAGTGGAACTGGTACAAAAGAAGAAGCAGGCAAAAAGCTGATGATTAGCATCTATTTTAAAGCATGGAGAATGTTAAAGAATAAGCAGTACTATGCTAATTGTACCTCAGTATTTTCTTGAACATGTCATGTGCCTTAGAAATAAAATAATTAAAAGATCCGAAACATTTCACATGCTTACAAAATAAAACTTATTTTTTTATACCAGACACTGTTTCACTGTTTTTGGTATGAAGGTGTTGATATTATTTTGCCAGTTCTTAGACTGAAAAGGTCAACAGAAGTTATGGTTGGTACCTTGTACTGAAAGTCAGTAGTATATTAAGTAAAGTAACACACACACCTGAGTTATACATTGTTCATGTTTAGGTATATTTGGAGTAATGATGTGTGCTTAGTTACACATAGTAAAATAACTTTGCTGTACACTTTCATAATCTATTTGAAAATTGAGAATTTTTGAATTCTCAGAACTGGAAAAGCACACTGCAGACATCTCATGGTTAACCATGCTGTATATATTTCCCAAATTGGATTTAACAGATAAGAACAGTAAAACAGTGCACTCTAAACTGACATTATAACTGTAGCTAGCCTTGTCAGCCCATATTGGCTTCTCCAAATGAGGCAAGTTGTGGGTGGAAATTGAAACTTTAAAATGTTCTATAGCAAGATATCATAAATATTTTGTATTTACAAGGTATTTGATGTCCATTTAAGGCTGAAAGCGTTTTCTCCCACCAATTTGCAGACGGTGAGATATTCTCCATATTTATAATCCAATACCCTCATCTAATACTAATTTTAATGCATCTGAGCAAAGACTTACAATTCCTGATTATTTTAGTTATATTCCCCTGTTAGTTACTGAATATAGAAAGTTGACTGCCATTTTGTGTTTGGGTTTTGTTTCTGTGGATGATGCTGGCACATTAACATTTTTGTTTCAAAGTATAATATATGTAATGTATCATCCCTTCTAGTGGCTTTTTCCTCTATTATTTAATTTAAACGGTTACTGATTCAGGGAACAGGAATCCGAAATGTCAGGTAAAAGGTCCACAATAACCAAGTATCAACTGCCAGAAACGGCAGGCTTAAACAGTTTGCGATATGGTAACAAGCGCTTGCTGGTTAATCCAGTTGTGGATGTCTTCTTGTGTCCAGAAGAGCATAAGTACTACAGTGTGCAATATATCCAGAGCTGATAAAAAAATCCAGATAACACAGTAGATGCAGCAGTCAAAGTCTCTATTTCTGTGGTTCAAATTTATGCAGTGCTATTGTGACCGCCCATGGTAAGTAGACTGTTTTTTTATTTCTAAAAGTTTGAATATTGCCATATAACGACACTATATACAGTTGTGCTTAAGTTTACATATCCTGGCAGAATTTATGATTTCTTGGCCATTTTTCAGAGAATATGAATAACACAAAAGCTTTTCTTTCACTCATGGTTAGTATTTGGCTGAAGCCATTTATTTTTAATCAACTGTGTTTACTCTTTTTAAATCATTATGACAACAGAAACTACCCAAATGACCCTGATCAAAAGTTTACATACCCTGGTGATTTTGGCCTGATAACATGCACACAAGTTGACACAAAGGGGTTTGAATGGCTATTAAAGGTGACCATCCTCACCTGTGATATGTCTGCTTGTAATTAGTGTGTGTGTATAAAACGTCAATGAGTTTCTGGACTCCTGACAGAGACCCCCTTGCATCTTTCATCCAGTGCTGCACTGACGTTTCTGGATTTTGAGTCATGAGGAAAGCAAAAGAATTGTTAAAGGATCTGCGAAAAATGTAGCTGAACTGTATAAAACAGGAACGGGATATAAAAAGATATTCAAGGAATTGACAATGCAAATCAGCAGTGTACAAACTCTAATCAAGAAGTGGAAAAAGGGGTTCAGTTTCATAACATACTGCATTCATCTTGCCATCAATTCTGACCAAATTTCCTTTGCCTTTGTAGCTCACACATCCCCAAAACATCAGCGATCCACCTCCGTGTTTCACAGTAGGAATGGTGTACCTTTTTATCATAGGCCTTGTTGACTCCTCTCCAAATGTAGCATTTATGGTTGTGGCCAAAAAGCTCAATTTTGGTCTCATCACTCAAATGACTTTGTGCCAGAAGGTTTGAGGCTTGTCTCTGTGCTGTTTGGCGTATTGTAAGCGGGATACTTTGTGGCATTTGCGTAGTAATGGCTTTCTTCTGGCGTCTCGCCCATGCAGCCCATCTTTCTTCAAGTGCCTCCTTATTGTGCATCTTGAAACAGCCACACCACATGTCCTGTATTTCACCTGAAGTTCATTGTGGGTTTGTCTTTGCATCCCGAACAATTTTCCTGGCAATTTTAGTTGGTCTATATTTAAAAAGGGGGAGTGGAATAGTGCGCTAGTGTCAGGGGAGGAGATCAAACACCTTACTGGGTATGCTTAGATCCTTCAATCTAAGCAACAATGATGTACTTAAAAAAGTGTGGATAGTAAGGGCGCCAAAAAGCTAAAGATCTTAGGGGGTAGTGTTTATGTAAATCTGCTATAATTGCATTAATATTAGTGGTGCATTGGGTGTAAGAAATTATTTTACATATACACTCTAAACATGCTGGATAAATTTTGAATATTTTTAATAAAGGTTAAAATTTCTCATTTATACATAGACACTTGTATGAAATAATTATTAGAGACGTCTCTCTATTATATTGGGGATCCAACCAACAATATCACAAATTTGCAAAGTTATGCAATCTTAAAAATCCGTATGATATAAGAAATGTATCAGTTATATGACAATCTATACAATGTTAAAAAATAATAAAAATTGTAGCAGCCTTGTATCTAAAACAATATTGAATGAACTCTGTTGTGTTCTTATATAAGAAAGTTCCTCTCCATTTGGAGAGATATAATAGCTGGAGTTCTTTTACAGCGGTGCTATGAGAAACTTGTTTAGTGCGTCTAAGTCCAGAGAGTATTTAGTTAAAAGTTTTTTTATATGTATAAGCGTCCCACATATATTTGTTATCTTCTAGTGGTAACGTACCTCTCTTTTCTGGTATCCTAAGGCCGTGCGGTGAGCTGTGTTTCTTCCACGGCTTGTCTTTGCCTTGTGAAACCAGCGTCTGACGTCACACCCGGTTATCCACAGGAGCCGCCCCACAGGTGTCAATCACTTTCCCGGAGATACTCTTAGGTAGTTACCACTTGTAGCAGTTAGTTCCAAATAAGATTCTTGATAAAGCTCCTAAGGGAGTGAAACGCGTAGAAGTGAGAGGACCTTGCACCAGAGTTCTACTACAATTTGACAACCCGGGTTGACCCTTTAAAGTTGGAGCTGTTCCTGGTAACAGAACACCTGTTTGAACAAAAATAACCTGCGTGCCCAAAGCACTAAGAGCAGGCTACCACAAGACAAGGGACTTGTCCTAAGGATCGCCAATACTGGCGACATCAAAATACACTCTATTTGGAACTAACTGCTACAAGTGGTAACTGCCTAAGAGTATCTCCGGGAAAGTGATTGACACCTGTGGGGCGGCTCCTGTGGATAACCGGGTGTGACGTCAGACGCCGGTTTCACAAGGCAAAGACAAGCCGTGGAAGAAACACAGCTCACCGCACGGCCTTAGGATACCAGAAAAGAGAGGTATGTTACCACTAGAAGATAACAAATATATGTGGGACGCTTATACATATAAAAAAACTTTTAACTAAATACTCTCTGGACTTAGACGCACTAAACAAGTTTCTCATAGCACCGCTGTAAAAGAACTCCAGCTATTATATCTCTCCAAATGGAGAGGAACTTTCTTATATAAGAACACAACAGAGTTCATTCAATATTGTTTTAGATACAAGGCTGCTACAATTTTTATTATTTTTTAACATTGTATAGATTGTCATATAACTGATACATTTCTTATATCATACGGATTTTTAAGATTGCATAACTTTGCAAATTTGTGATATTGTTGGTTGGATCCCCAATATAATAGAGAGACGTCTCTAATAATTATTTCATACAAAAGTCTATGTATAAATGAGAAATTTTAACCTTTATTAAAAATATTCAAAATTTATCCAGCATGTTTAGAGTGTATATGTAAAATAATTTCTTACACCCAATGCACCACTAATATTAATGCAATTATAGCAGATTTACATAAACACTACCCCCTAAGATCTTTAGCTTTTAGCGCCCTTACTATCCACACTTTTTTAAATCTTAGTTGGTCTACCTGACCGTTGTTTGGTTTCAACAGAACCCCTCGTTTTCCACTTTTTAATTAAGAGTTTGAACACTGCTGATTTGCATTCTCAGTTCCTTGGATATCTTTTTATATCCCTTTCCTGTTTTATACAGTTCAACTACCTTTTCCCGCAGATCCTTTGACAATTCTTTTGCTTTCCCTATGACTCAGAATCCAGAATCGTCAGTGCAGCACTGGATGAAAGATGCAAGGGTCTGTCAGGAGTCCAGAAACTCATTGACCTTTTATACACACACACTAATTACAAGCAAACATATCACCGGTGAGGATGGTTACCTTTAATAGCCATTTAAACTCCTTTGTGTCAACTTGTGTGCATGTTATCAGGCCAAAATCAGCAGGGTATGTAAACTTTTGATCAGGGTCATTTGGGTAGTTTCTGTTGTCGTCATGATTTAAAAAGAGTAAACACAGTTGATAATAAATGGCTTCAGCCAAACACTATCATTCATATTCTCTGAGAAATGGCCAAGAAATCATAAATTCTGCCAGGGTATGTAAACTTATGAGCACAACTGTACATATCTTGTGTGTCAGCATACAGACTTCATCATGTGTTACTTGTTCAAGAACAGCAGAATCTTCATTTATTTTGCAAGATGTACCGAGTCCACAGTTTCGTCCTTGTGGGATATTATCCTTCCCAACACGAAGTGGCAAATAGAGCACCCACAACAGAGCTGTCTATATAGCTCCCCCTTAACTCCACCCCCCAGTCATTCTCTTTGTCGGCTCTAAGTAGGAAGGGTAAAGTGAAAGAGGTGGTAAACTGTTAGTTTTTAATTTTCTTCAAGCAAGAGTTTGTTATTTTTAAATGGTACCGGTGTGTACTATTTACTTTCAGACAGGAAATAGATGAAGATTTCTGCCTAGAGGATGATGATCTTAGCATTTGTAACTAAGGTCCACTACTGTGTCCCACAGAAGCTGGGGAGTACAGGAAAACTTCAGTGTGAGGAACAGTTTCTTGCTATACAGCAATGAGGTATGTTCAGTCATTTTTTCTGCAGAGACTGTGATAACTCAGGCTGACAGTAACCCCATGAGGGGAAGGGGAAGCAGTAATCCTAGTCTTAGAAGGGGCATTACTAGCTTGCATAAAGGGCTTATTTTATGGGACACTCAGTTTGAATGATATATAACCAAACATTTGTATGTTCTGGGAGTGCTGTTTTTATTACTGGGACAACTGTATTGAGGGTACACTTGGCTTTTTTGGGGTTTTTATAACCCACATGGTGGAAAAAAACGCTTTGTAGATTTTTCTAAAGGCCTTTGTAACATCGAGTGAGATGGGCGGGGCCTAATTTCGCACCTCAGTTGCGCAGTTGTTTTCTATAGACAGACAGCAAGCTACAACACCGTAGGGTCTTGGTGAACTTCTGGGGCCTAATCGAAGCTTTATCCCCACATTATCAATTCCTAGGGCAGGTAGGCGCCACAGCAGAGTTGTGGCAAGGTGCTGACGGGTTTTTACCGGTCTTTGGCACTTTGTCAATCTGGTTTTTCTATTTGGGGGTTAATTGTTAAGTTGCTTGTGATGCAATCTTACTATAGCTCAGTGTGTCTACTGCAAAAAGTTCGGAAAATTTGAGGTAATTTTAAGCAGTTTTGCATTTTATGTATGTCTTTTTTTTTTCTCTTAAAGGCACAGTACCGTTTTTGAAAATTGTTGCTTTTTCATTAAAGTGTTTTCCAAGCTTGCTTGTCTCATTACTAGCCTGTTCAACATGTCTGACATTGAGGAAACTCATTGCTCAATTTGTTTAGAAGCCATTGTGGAACCCCCTCTTAGAATGTGTCCCACTTGTACTGATATGTCTATAAATTGCAAACAGCATATTTTGACCTATAAGAGTTTGGCGCTGGATGATTCTCAGACAGAAGGAAATCAGGTTTTGTCATCTAGTTCTCCCCAAGTGTCACAACCAGTAACGCCCGCACAAGTGATGCCAAGTACCTCTAGTGTGTCTAATTCTTTCACCTTACAAGATATGGCCTCAGTTATGAATACTACCCTCACAGAGGTTTTATCTAAACTGCCTGGGTTGCAGGGGAAGCGCAGTAGCTCTGGGTTAAGAACGAATGCTGAGCCTTCTGACGCTTTAGTAGCCGTATCCGATATTCCCTCACAATGTTCAGAGGTAGGGATGAGAGATTTCTTATTCAGGAAAAATGTTCCCTCAGACAGATTCAGATATGACGGCATTTAAATTTAAGCTAGAACACCTCCGCTTATTGCTCAGGGAGGTTTTAGCGACTCTGGATGATTGTGACCCTATTGTAGTTCCAAAGAAATTGTGTAAAATGGACAAATATTTAGACTTTCCTGTGTACACTGATGTATTCCAGTCCCTAAGAGGGTTTCGGACATTGTTGCTTAGGAGTGGGATAGACCAGGTATTCCGTTCGCTCCCCCTCCTGTTTTTAAGAAGATGTTTCCCATATCTGACACCATGCGGGACTCATGGCAGACGGTCCCTAAGGTGGAGGGAGCTATTTCTACTCTGGCTAAGCGTACAACTATACCTATTGAGGACAGTTTTGCTTTCAAAGATCCTATGGATAAAAAATTAGAGGGTCGGGGGGCGTGTCTGGCCAGCAGCAGTGATGGCTGCTTTTCTACTCGGCTGAGCAAATGAGTTGATGAATCCGCTATTTATCACTCAGAGGATTTGTAATCTAAGTAATTTTCTAGCATTGAAGCAGAGTTAAAGTGACGCTGAACAGATTACACTACTTTTCAGAGAGATTCCAGCCCGGAACACCTTAATAGATGAAGTGCAGAGCGGAGGTCATATGACGACCTAGGCCTTCATCTCGCCCTCCCTATATTTCTGTTGATACAGAACGAACAGCTGTATATGCTGTAAGCTTTCCAACTACCAGGACCAATTCACCGCAAGGCATAGTGAACACTGTGAACTTTTGGTAACTGAGTCATTTGCACTGAAGCAAGAAATATTTTGTGAACACTAAAATATCTGATATTACTGGTCGAAACTACGCACAGATAGACCCTTTACATAAAGATAGAGGCAGATTGGGATCTTATGCTAATCCAACCCTGTTCCTGTTCACTGTTAATATGGCGACAAAAGTTGAGCTGATCATAGAAGAATTATGCCTAACGATGGAAGAACATTTTTTTTTTTTTTTTTTTTTTTTTTAAACAATTTTTATTGAGGAATTATACGATACAGTAGACTTGCTTTGACAGGAGAGTACAATAATATATCAAATTGGTATTTTAAAAAACATGCTTGTGGATCTTGAATAGTTGTCCTCATTTTAGTCCCTTTAAATAACAATGCGGACCACTCATGGGTCCTCCATGCTGTAATGTAAGCATAAAGGTAGGGATTGTGTATAATTAAAACAAAAAAAACAAACAATTTGAACAAAACAAACAGAAACAAATAAAATATGAAACTGTGAAGGGCTATATCTGGACGGGTAAAGTTCTATTCTGTTATCAGCATCTGAAAGACCTGGTTTTGTGGGTACAATTGATATTGCGTAAGAAAATATAATCTTAAGAGTAAGGAGAGTTTTGCTATATAGAGACTCCCTACTTATGAAAAATAAAAAGAAGAAAATAGAAGGAAAAGATTATAAGAAGATAATTGTGCTACCACATCTTTAACCTGGTATATACTTGAGGTTTCCTCCCCTGCAAGAGGTCACTGTATCTGCAAATTAACACTGCCTGACTCTCATGTTACCTATTCTGGGGTTCCCAGGGTTCATTGCTGATTATAAGCAATGGCTTAAGTGATACTAAATGGTGTGCATATGCAAAGGTTAAATATATTTATATAGTACACATACTGATGGAAAATGCAGTCAGGATACAATACAATCATGAGAAGCATATTAGCGTTCTTATATTAACAGACATCTCCCCATCCTCATCTATTACTAACCTTATTTTCATATACCTCAGGGTGAGATATGGTACTATTAAGGGCAATATCTGTACAGGCAAAGGATTATTCCGTTGCCTGAATCTGATAGACATGGTTTTGTAAATGTGGTTGATGCTGCGTGGGAGAGTGCAATCTTATGAGTAAGGAGATTTTTGCTATATAGAAACTCCATGCTTGTATGAAATGTAAAGGAAAGAATAGGAGAGAAAGCTATTAAGCAGATAAATGTGCTACCACATCTTTGCAAAAGGTCATTTCTGCCTGACGCTCATGTTGTCTACTCTGGGGTCCCTAAGGTTCATTGCAGGTTACAATCAGTGACTTAAATGGTAAGTTGTGTGGCGGGCTTCACAATGTTATGCATATTCAAAGAGTAGAACAAACATTTCAAACTATAACATCAAAAATATGTTCCTTAAACTAAGCTAAGCAGAGATAACAAGGCATCTCATACTAACACTGCCAGAAACAGATTACATCTCTACCCCCAGCGTCTCATCAGGAAAGTCTGCTCGGTGCCTGTTACCACGCAGTTTGCTGGGGGACTGCGATCAGCAACTGCCAACATACCAATTTTTACCCCGGGATCATTTGTCAGCAAAATGTCTAGTCCGGTTGTGGTTTCATTCTTTCTGGATATTCCTCCTTGTTCCCAGTTTAATGTAGCCAATGCCGGAGCGACCCTCTGCCACCATACTCCATTGCGGGCGACCTCCGTTGTTTGAGAGCCCAACCATGCGTTCCTGTATTTGAATCCTCCTTGGACTGGCAACATAACTGCGGTCGGTAGTTCCGTCTTGGTGTGAGGGGGCTCCCCTCTGTGTGTATCCGAGGCCTGGTAGGTTTGCTCCGTGTTAAGCTGCACACTCGGGATAGGTAGATCATCAGCCATACAGGTATTGGCGTCTTGCTTTGTTACCGCTTGTTCCATCGGGTGGCTCACTACATCTCTTTCCTCTGACAAGCGTTTCAACAAATAGTCATAAGGGGCCCTCTCTATAAGCCTGTGCACAAGAGACGCAAGTCTTGCAGGGAAGTCCTCAGTATGTTCTAGACAGTTCTTGTCCGTCGTATCAGTCATACTTTAGCGTTATTTCTTCTCTCCTTCAGGAATCTGGTTGCAATAAATATTAAGTTAGATTGCAGGTCAGATTATTGTCCAATCAGAGAGATATTTTGAAGAGGTTCAGTAAGTCCAACTATGCAGACGGCACTGATAACCCGGCTCTTCCCGGGGGGGAGGTGTATGCCTTGTAGTAGCAGGCCGCCGCCTAAGGCTTATATAATCCGATCTGGGCCCTCAGTGTCATAAAAACGACGAAGAAAAGGCACATAGGGTCACAATTTCCAGAGCTGTGGAGTTTAATATAATGTGCTCTTGCTCTTGCCGTTAAAAATATAATAATCGGCGGATTATTTAGAATCTTACAGGAGCCTTCAGAAAAATGTGTCCTGTTCAGAACGCTGCACGGACACGCCCCCCAATGGAAGAACATTTTAATAGTCTCATCAGAGACGTGGAAACATTGCTAACTCCGTTACTTGACATCACTTTAGGCGAAGAGACATCTCTGGCTATGCCAGATGTACCGCATGAAGAGGCTTTTGCGACATATAGTGAACCGCTGCTGCACACCTTTGAGCTACCTCCTGAGTCCTACCGTTCAATGCGGGAGTCTGAGATTAAGTTGACAAGATGGCGGGTGGAAAGTGCAGTACAGGTGGAGTGTCTAGAATTTTGGCAGCACTCGGATGGAATTGTGGAGGAGTTACAGAGAGGAGCGCTATGCCTTACCTCTTTAGGATCAACGGATCGGAGGATTGCATGCCTGATCTCGGACTGCATTTTCCCTTCCTATTTGCCACTCTCGCCTGTACCAGAGAGAAAAGTGAGGGCCCAGCGGCTGATTATCGTTTTTGAGCGCCAGTATTGGAACAGAGGGACGATATCATTAATACTGACTTTGTGGAGCTGGCAAGTTTTCCTTTCAGGACATTTTAGTCATACTCGTATTTCTGGTATGATCAGACAGGGTGTGGGCTAAGGAGAGACATTAGGTCCAGACTTGATTTATTTTGGTACACATAATATAATTCTCCGGGTGAATGGAGGAATGGTTCAAGTTCAATTACATTTAGTTTTTTTATATGTGCATTTATTGTTAAAGTGAGTATGCCAAGAACTGTTGATGCATTTTTTGTTTAAACATCCCATCTCTGAGCCTTAACTACAGTCTAGATAAGCTGGTGATCTGTAACTTAACAACTAGCCGTTTTGAAGTAAAAATTTCTACTATTCATATATTTTATGTTCTCTGACATTATACCTTTCATCTGTGAAGTGAGCTTATAACCTGATCCCATAAGAGGTGTATACAGTTATTTCTTATGGTAGTTCCGTGCCAGTTTGGTAGTACAGCTTTAACCCTAACCATTCAGGATGTCACTATACCTTATATTTTACCTAGTAATAGCTGAATTTTCCACTTTGCCATGTAAATACATTTAACATCATTTTGACACAGCCTAACATGGTTTTATCTATATTGACTACATCCTGTTTGACCACTACTAGTTCACCCCCCTCCCTTGTTTCCATCGCTTACTGGTTAAGCCTAGGGACGTAGACCCCATACGCACTACCCAATTTTGTTTGATAATGTTCATTTTTAGTGTGATACCAATTTACCCCCTTCCCCTTCAAATTAAGTATTATTCTAGCGAGTAAAAAAACAAAGACAAGAAAGAAAAAAAAAGGTTCAGCATTGGAGATCCTTGAGTGGTCTCGTTATGTTTTAATTTTCCAACTATAACGTCCTATTTTGTATATTTTTGCCATTTTAGCGCGTAGAGCGTTATGGCTTAAGTCCTGGTCGGCTGATATGTCATCAAAATCTAAGCTTTTGACTATCCCTTTCAAAGGTAAGACCCTATTCGGGCCTGAACTGAAAGAGATCGTTTCAGATATCACTGGAGGGAAGGGTCATGCCCTCCCTCAGGATAAGTCACATAAATCGAGGAGGATAAGTCAAATATGTCGAGGACCAAACAAAATAATTTTCGTTCCTTTTGAAACATCAAGGGTGGTCCCGCTTCCTCTTCCCCTGCTGCAAAGCAAGAGGGGAACTTTGCTCAATCCAGGCCAGTCTGGAGACCTAACCAGGCTTGGAACAAGGGTAAACAGACCAAGAAGCCTGCTGCTGCCACTAAGACAGCATGAAGGGGTAGCCCCGATCCGGCCTGGGCAAGAGACGTTCAGGACTCCTGGGCTGTAGAAATTGTAACCCAGGGGTATCTTCTAGATTTCAAAGATTCTCCTCCAAAGGGGAGATTCCATCTTTCTCAATTGTCTGTAAACCAGACAAAAAGAGAGGCTTTCTTACGCTGTGTAGAAGACCTTTTTTACCATGGGAGTGATCTGCCCAGTTCCAAAAGCAGAACAGGGGCAGGGGTTCTACTCCAATCTATTTGTGGTTCCCAAAAAAGAGGGAACCTTCAGACCAATTCTAGATCTCAAGATCCTAAATCAATTCCTAAGAGTCCCATCCTTCAAGATGGAGACCATTCGGACTATTTTACCAATGATCCAGGAGGGCCGTGGACTTAAAGGATGTGTATCTACACATTCCTATCCACAAAGATCATCACCAATTCCTCAGGTTTGCCTTTCTGGACAAGCATTACCAGTTTGTGGCTCTTCCCTTCGGGTTGGCCACAGCGCCAAGAATCTTCACAAAGGTACTAGGGTCCCTCCTGGCGGTCTTAAGGCCGCGGGCATAGCAGTGGCGCCTTATCTAGGCGACATCTTAATTCAAGCGTCGACTTTCCAACTAGCCAAGTCTCACATGGACTTAGTGTTGGCCTTTCTAAGATCTCACGGGTGGAAGGTGAACATAAAGAAGTGGTCTCTTTCCCCTCTCACAAGAGTTTCATTTCTAGGGAATCTGATAGACTCAGTGGAGATGAAAATATTTCTGACGGAGGTCAGGAAATCAAAGATTTTGACCACCTGCCGAGCTCTTTATTCCATTCCTTGGCCGTCAGTGGCTCACTGTATGGAAGTAATCAGACTTATGATAGCGGCAATGGACGTTGTTCCATATGCTCGCTTACATCTCAGAACACTGCAACTATCCATGCTCAGACAGTGGAATGGGGATTATGCAGATTTATCTCCTAAGATAAACCTGGATCAAGAGACCAGAGACTCTCTTCTTTGGTGGTTGTCACAGGATCACCTGTCCCGGGGAATGTGTTTCCACAGGCCAGCATGGGTTATAGTGACGACAGACGCCAGCCTACTGGGCTGGGGTGCAGTCTGGAATTCCCTGAAAGCACAAGGTTTGTGGACTCAGGAGGAGGCCCTCCTACCGATAAATATTCTGGAATTAAGAGCGATATTCAATGCTCTTCAGGGGTGGCCTCGGCCAGATTCATCAGATTTCAGTCGGACAACATCATGACTGTGGCTTATATCAATCATCAGGGGTGAACAAGGAGTTCCTTAGCGATGATAGAAGTTTCCAGGATAATCCGATGGGCAGAGACTCACACTTGCCATCTGTCAGCGATCTATATCCCAGGTGTAGAGAACTGGGAGGCAGATTTTCTAAGTCGTCAGTTCATCTGGGGGAGTGGGAACTCCATCCGGAGGTGTTTGCTCAACTGGTTCAGCAGTACCCTGGTCGTTCAACCTGCCTTATGTGTTTCCCCCTTTCCCTCTCCTTCCGCGTATGATTGCCAGAATCAAACAGGAGAGAGATTCGGTGATTTTGATAGCGCCTGCGTGGCCACGAAGGACTTGGTATGCAGACCTGGTGGACATGTCATCTCTGCCACCGTGGACTCTGCCACTGTGACGGGACCTTTTGATTCAAGGTCCATTCAAGCATCCAAATCTAATTTCTCTGCAACTGCTTGGAGATTGAACGCTTGATTTTATCAAAGCGGGGTTTCTCGGAGTCGGTCATAGATACCTTGATTCAGGCTCGAAAGCCTGTCACCAAGAAGATCTATGATAAGATATGGCGTAAATATCTTTTTTGGTGCGTATCCAAAGGCTACTCATGGAGTAAGATCAGGATTCCTAGGATTTTGTCTTTTCTCCAAGAAGGATTGGAGAAAGGATTGTCCGCTAGTTCCTTAAAGGGACAGATATCTGCTTTGTCTATTCTGTTGCACAAGCATCTGGCAGATGTCCCAGACGTTCAGGCTTTTTGTCAGGCTTTAGTTAGAATTAAGCCGGTGTTTAAACCTGTTGCTCCGCCATGGAGTCTAAATTTAATTCTTAAAGTTCTTCAGGGGGTTCCGTTTGAACCCATGCATTCCATAGATATTAAGCTTCTATCTTGGAAAGTTCTGTTTCTAGTTGCTATCTTTTCAGCTTGAAGAGTTTCTGAACTATCTGCATTACAATGTGACTCGCCTTATCTTGTTTTCCATGCGGATAAGGTGGTTTTGCGTACCAAACCTGGGTTCCTCCCTAAGGTTGTTACTAACAGGAATATCAATCAGGAAATTGTTGTTCCTTCTCTGTGTTCTAATTCTTCTTCTACGAAGGAACGTCTGTTGCACAACTTGGACGTGGTTCGTGCCTTAAAGTTTTATTTGCAGGCAAACAAAGATTTTCGTCAGACATCTTCTTTGTTGTCTATTCTGGAAAGCGTAGGGGTCAAAAGGCTACAGCTACCTCTCTTACCTATTGGCTGAAAAGCATCATCCGTTTGGCTTATGAGACTGCTGGACAGCAGCCTCCTGAAAGAATTACAGCTCACTCTACTAGAGCAGTAGTTTCCACATGGGCTTTTAAAAATGATGCTTCTGTTGAACAGATTTGTAAGGCTGCGACTTGGTCTTCGCTTCATACCTTTTCTAAATTTTACAAATTTGATACTTTTGCTTCTTTGGGGGCTTTTTTTTGGGAGAAAGGTTTTGCAAGCAGTGGTGCCTTCCGTTTAGGTTCCTTTCTTGTCCCTCCCTTCATCCGTGTCCTAAAGCTTTGGTATTGGTATCCCACAAGTAAGGATGAAACCGTGGACTCGGTACATCGCAAAAGTAAGAACTTTATCAGGTAAGCATAAATTTTGTTTTTAGCAAATGTCCTCTTATTCCCAGCTAGACCTTTCTTGGTGGACTCTAGGCCACTAGTGCGACTCTGTCACACTTTAGTTCCCTTTGGAGTGTCTTCTTACCTTTTGGGTTGGGATTTCAGAGTGGGACTTCCCGTTTTCTGGGTTGGTCCGGTTATGTTCCTTGGGAGGTTCCCTGGAACAATCTGGGACTCAGGCCTACAGTTTTTCCTCAGGTCTATAGTTTTGTTGTGGATCTTCCGGATGTCCGGCAGACTTACGATCCTGTGGCTGGTTCGGTGCGATCCAGTTTTTCCAGGGTACACAGGCTTTTTTACCTCTAGAAGGCTTGGCTAGGATTTCTGTGCCCTTTGTCTGAAGTGTGCTCTACTCCCTTTTTGGGGAGTTCCTCGATGTTCATCTTTGACATCTAGATAATTTCATTTGGAATTGTTTCCTCAGCTTATGGCTTTGTGTCTTATGAGCTTGTGTGCTGTTCCTTTCGTACTCTCCCCTTCGGGGGGGTCGTTTGTCCTCCTTATGGGGGTGGGGTTTCCTCTCTCTGGAGGTTGGTTGTCCTGTCCTGTGTGCAGGTTGTTGGAACAGGAGTTTTTTTATCCTCTAGAGGAGAGCCTCCGTTCTCTGGGGTGGTGATGTCTCCATGTTCAAGACTGTCATGGAGTGTCGTGCTGGGGCTTCTGAGGCTCTATTGCATTTTCTCTTTTCCTTACCTATGGATTCTCTTTAACTTCCTATTGTTTGAGTTCTTGGGTTGGCACCTGAGTTCCATTGGGTGGCTGAGTCCATCTTTTTCCGTCCCCTTTTGGGGTCTGGTGTTTTTTGGTTCCCCCTGTCCTTCAGACCTGAAAGCCAGCTGTAGAGGTCTGTGGGTTCTTTGCTGAATAGCAAGCAGAAGGTTGAAGTTTGAAATCAGTCGCAAACGTTTGCACTTTATCGATGTGTTGGCGGATTTTTACCAAGACTCTGTTTGCCTTTGGGCCCTTATGGTACAGTAAGTCTTTTTTAGGTTTTTTGGTTAATCCTGAGCTGGGTCCACTGTTTAGTGGATGTTCTTCAGTCGGTGGTAGGGTTTGTGACCTATCCACTGCTGCTCTTTCTTGTCTGCAAGTAGTTTACTACTGAAGTCATCCTGGTATGACTGTAGTGTCTGGTGTTGACCCAGGGGCTTGCCTTCTGGGTTTTCTGCACGTATATCTGTTTCTGAAGACTTCAATATTTTGAGTGCCTCTGGGGGTCCTGTCCTCCGAGAGGCGAGTTCCCTACCAAATCATACTTCTGCACATGCGGGTAACCCAGTTTATGGTTCCTCCATGCGGGGTGGCGTGTTTCCCCCGGCGTGTTGGTGATTGTTCATCTGCAGAGTCCAGACGTTTATTTTAAATCGTGCCCTATTGTCCCGGGCCTTCTGCCTTGGGGAGGGCCTCTACAGTTCTCCCAGAGGGTATCTGTCCCTGAGTGTTGTGCCTTCCGTTACAGGATTGCATGCTCTGACATGTTTTTCAGTTATTGAATGACCCTATCGTTACCAGATATGGGGACTTTCAGTCTGATAATTTGCATGGTGCACCTCATTAGACATCTGGGGATGAAGTAATCTCCTGATTGTCATTTGTTCGAGATTTTTCCCAGTTTGTGTGATAGGGCTCCGCTTGGCTGGTCCTGCAGGTAGGCCTGTGCCTTTTTGGGCGTTAACCTCCGGGTTGCCTTATATTTTATTTATATCCAATGGGATGTCTTTTATTTGTGTTTGTTTCCTTCAGAACCTTCTGGGATTGATACTCTATTACTTCTTCGGAAGTTGTTGGACATGTTAATCCTCTGTTAAATATGTATGTTTTCTATTTTTTTCCCCTACAGCGGAGAATTTACGCAGCTTGCAGGTGCAGGCTGGTCCTGTCAGGTTCGTTCAGTTTTGCGGCTGTTCAGACACATGGTGCTGTTTCTGCTCGATGGTTCGGTAGAAGCGCGGGGTGCTCAGGTTATCATTGTTTTTTCATGTTCAACTAAGCATTCTAGAGGACCTGTGGTTCCATGAGGTGGGAAGGATTGTTTCAGTCCTTTAAGCCTTCAGTCATAGATGACCAGACAGGGGAGTTTTTCTGCTGTATCACGCTATCCTATATCTGATTTCATAAGAACTTAGTTTCCTCCCATATGTGGTGGAGGGTGGGAGGGCTTAATGCTCCTTACCGCTATTGAGCGGTTTGGCCTTCATTTTTTAGGCCTCTGGATTTGTCCTTTTGGGCTTGATCCAACAGCTTGTAGGGATAGCTGTCTAGCATGCGTAAGGTTTGCAGTTTGAAACCTGTTGCAGCTCTTGACACTTTGCAGGTGTACGCGTAAGCTGTTTCTAGTATATCTAGATGCAGCTCTTACTCTTGACTGAGATATAAGAGGCCTTTGGGTCTTCTTCCATTGCCTCCGGGTGAGTGGATTTCCTTTCAGGGATCTGTGTTTCCGGGTGATGGTTGTTCCCTGCAGGGACTTTTGTTTAGCTCTGGGTTTTCTGGAGCTGGGTAGACTTAGTGCCTTCTCTTCCTTGGGTCCTCTGTTTGTGCTAGTAGGATTTTTTTTTTTTTACCTCGAGGTATCCCTTGGTTGTCCTGAGGCTCTAAGAAGTATCTTCATACAACTTCTAGCCTTGCTCCTTGGAGCATTGGACTTTGGCTAGGGTGGTTCCTTCCTTTGGTCGGAGCTTTTGAGTTCTTCTTGCTATCCGGATTCTCTGGATATGCATCTATTCCCTTGTGTCTGTCTTTTTGGCCGGTTGGGGTGTTTAGTTCTAGGGTAAGGTTTACCTGAACTATTAGGTGCCTGGACCTTTTTTTCTCCCTGAGACTTCCGGTTGCTGAAGCTTCGCTTGGCCTTTTTCCTGACCCAGTCTTGGGTGGTTTTTGAATCTTGAATCTCCTGGCTGGTCGGGGTGTTCCACGGTAGTGGGAACTTGGGCTATGTCCTTGCTCTATCGACCTAACCTGGTCATGGTTGGCCAGGTTTTCAGAGTATTTTTTACTCTTTACCACAGAGTGGCCCATGTCATCTGGTGGTTAGCAGTGTGGCTTGAGCCTCAAGGGTGGTTGGTTCATACCCAGCTGCTGGCGGTGGATGTCCGATTTCAGATGCGCCTTAGGGTTGCATTCCCCTGGTCAGCTTGCCAGTGTTCCCGTGGATCCCCTGCTCTGCAGGCGAATGGGTTGGATGTGCCACTGCTTGGCAAGCTACTTGTAGTGGGGTCCTTTTATAGGACATCTGTGTTGGGGATTTCTCTTCCCATTAGCCAGTGGCTTCGGGCCTTGAGGACAGTTGTTGCCCTTCCGGCATCATCCCTTTTCTTTCGGGGATATTCTCCTCCCTAGGGAGATAGTCCTTGCTTGGGGCTTCTCCTGTATGGGAGGCGGAAAGGTAGCATTGGTTCCCCCTGGGGTCTTGCTGGCTCCAAGCAGTCTGGTTGGGCCTTTATTTGATGAATCCTTAGGTCTATGGTCTGGTTGTCTGTTTCAGATTCTGGTTGTACTTGTGCTCTGTGGGGATGGCTGTGCTATCCTTACGCTCGTTCCTGACCTGTTTCAGGATTCTTTTGTTCCCCTGTCTTGGATCCCTGAGGCTGAGTTGGTCCAGCTTAGTCTGCTAGGGTATAGATTTTCCTTTCAACTTGCTCCATTGATTTCAAAAGAGGGTTTACTCTTCCTTCGGGTTCTGAGGGTTTACTTTCCTCGGGGGGCCTCGATTGAGGTTTTGTGTTTTCAGGGACCTGTGTGTAGGTCCGACGACTTAGGTTGCCTGGAACGTGCCCTGTGTCTGGGGGCTGCTTTTGCGGTCTGTTTCTTGCTGGACTGCTTCTTACTCGCAAGTACCCTCTATGTCGTCCAGATGTGGACTCTGTGTTCTCAAACTTGGGGTTTTTCACCTGGGTGTATTACACACTTTTTCATGGTCGCATACTTTGGTATTCTATGGCCAGATGCTGGGAGGACTTTGCCTCTTCATTTGCATTCCGTGCTTACAGGATATTGGAGAGACGTCTGTTCTTTCTATGTGCCCGGTCTTATCCCGGGTTTCACTTGCTATAGGCATGGCCTCCTTTCCCTGTTTGGGCCCCTTTGAGTCTCTCTGAGCTGGGCTCACTCGTGGAGGTGTTCTTTTTGTATTTGGGGACCGTTTGGTTTCCTTGGTTCTCCTTTGCCTTGTCCCCTTGGGGGTTTCGGCTGGTTTCTCCATTTGTGGAGATGAGCCGTGGGGGACTGTTTGTTGGCCGACGGTGTCTCCTGGAGGACTGTTGGCTTGGTCAAGTCCGTTTCTGGTCTTTGGTTTGGCTTCTGGATTAACTGAGAGTCAGTGTCATTGGGGCTTTTACTCTTAAAATGTTCTCGGCTTCGGACGAAGCAGGTTTTTTATTGGGTAGAGGTTCAGGCCTGGTCCCTTCAGTATGGGGCCACCTATTGTACCCCTCCCCGTCTTGGCATTCAGTGTCCTCTTTAGCTTGGGTATTGTTTTCCCAAAAGTAATGAATGCAGCTGTGGACTCTTTCCATTTAAGAAGAAAAACATAAATTATGCTTACCTGATAATTTCCTTTTCTTCTGATGGGAAGAGTCCACAGCTCCCCACCCGTAAATTTATGTGGGGCGTCCTTATACTCTTCTGGCACCTTTCACCCTGATATTTCTTCTACTGTTCCTTGTTCCTCGGCAGAATGACTGGGGGATGAGGGGAGTGGGAGGAGTATTTAAGCCTTTGGCTGGGTTGTCTTTGCCTCCTCCTGGTGGCTAGGTTCTTATTTCCCAAAAGTAATGAATGCAGCCGTGGACTCTTTCCATCTGAAGAAAAGAAAATTATCAGGTAAGCATAATTTGTGTTTTTTTAGGAGCAGAATCACAATAAAATATTCTTGCATTAAGAGAAAATTGACAGTTTGATTAATCTACACTGGATTAAATGTGTCTCATTGGAGAGTTGTACTCTGATTTGCCTATGGTATAATACCCCGGATGAAGAGTGCAACCAGTTCAAACCATCATAGAAGAATGTTTCTATTAAACAATCTTTGCTGTCATGATTAATCAACACTTCTGTAGCAAAGCATAATCATGATAAATCCATAAAGGATACAACTGGTTCTAGATTCCAACATGTTGGGATAGTAAGTAAATCCTATGCTATCAATTCATTCAAAATATTTGTTTAAAAACCAAAAGGATCCCTAAACCCCAAGAGCTCTATAAAACCCCTTCCACCTCACTGGCAACTCAGTCTTGTGTGTAGCCAACCAAAAGAGGTAGGAAATGAAGAGCAAAAAAAATAGGAGCAGGGAAAAAAGATGTACAAAAAATAAATCAATACCAAAAATAATTTATCAGGTAAGCATAAATTATCTTTTCTTTCATACTGCTGGAGAGACCACGATCCATTATTCCTGGAAACTAATATCTAAGCTATGGAGTCCACAAGTAATGAGAAATAAGGCTGCGATAAAAGAACATCTTTATTTCACAGAGAAACAAAATCCACAACCCAAATAGAAGCCAAAGAATAAACCAGATAATATGTAATTAGAAATTATCCTGAAACACCTGCCTGAAGGACTTCCTACCAAAGGCTGCCTTAGAAAAAGCAAAAAACATCAAAATGATGGAAATTAATAAAAGTATGTAATAAAGGCCAAGAAACTACCTTGCAAAATTGGCCAACAGAAGCCTCATTCTAAAAAAAAAAACAAGAAGAGAAAACTGATCTGGTAAAATGGGCCAAAACCTGTTTAGGTGGAGGCTGTCCATCCTCCAACTAAGCTTCATTGTTAAAAAGATAGGCCAAGAAAGAAAAAAAAACAAGCTTACAAATTTTTCTGAAATCCTAAGGAAAAAGGTCAAATATAGACCACAAAATTGCATTATCCTAAAAAAAATATAAGATGAGAATCCCATGAGGGAGGAGACAACTCAGATTCTCCAGCAGAAGAAATAGCCAAAACAAACATTAGAAAAAGAAATTGGCTAAAGAACAGGTTAACATCTAGTCAAAGCTTGAACAAAACCATGAATGTCAGAAAGATTAACAATCTTCTCGTGGGATAAGGCTGAAAGAGCATAAAACTGACCTTTCAAATAGCTGGCAGATAAACCCTTATTTAAACCAGTGGTTGCCAACCAGTGGTCCATGAGAAGATGTTGGTGGTCCATGACACCATCAAGCAGGATTTAATCTCCTCTGATGGTGTCACCCCTGTTGCGCCGCGACTCCCTACAGTGCCTGGCTGGACATCAGTGAAAACCGACGGAGGAGGAGTTAAATTATAAACTTTCGTAACTAGAATGTATTTTTAACTCTTCCTGCCCGGCGTGCTGCTCAGAGAAAGATGCTTCCATTCTAAAGCCAGCAGAGGTTGGTATGGTCTTTGCTTGAAATAGTGGAATTATAATATATAAAAAAAGAAAATCTTTAAAAAAAAATTCTCTCTTATATTTAATTTATTTTCTTCCCTTTACCTGTCTGTCTGTAGTAGTTTTTCTAATTCCTTCAGATGGACTTACATCACTGTTTGTCTTCCTCCCCTCCATCTTCTTCTTTTTTTTTTTATTTTTTATTAAATATGAATTCTTTTTCATTCTAATAATTTTCACGCGCACTAAGCCATTCCACCTGAATTCCAGTAATTGCCATTCAGCAGATCAGCCATATCCCACCAGTATTATAGTAATTGCCAGTAACATCAGTCGTGGTTAGCTCAAATCCATATTGAGAGCTTTCTGATATCTTAATTTATGACTCCAATGTCTGTCCATGATCATAAGTAGTTTTGAATAATTACTAACTGGGGAGGTTACTTGGAAGTCTTGTGGTCCTTTAAAACATAAGGCCTGTATCAAAGTCTCAACAACAGAATCATAGAATCCTATTTGCCTGAGAACTAACTATTTAATCACCATGCTATAAAATCCTGATGAAAAAACAGACCTAGAGACAAAAAGGTCCAAACAAAGAGGAAAAAAGACCTAGTAAAGCAACTGGATGTCTGAACCAGGTTCACATACCAGAATCTTCAAAGCCAAACTAAAGCAATCAAGAAACTAGCCTGAACTTAGAAATCACTCTGGGAAGAAGAACCAGAGGAAGAAAAACATAAGCCATTCAAAAATAACCATGAAGCTACCAAAGACACTACAAACTCATCTGATTGTCCTTGGACCTCACATAGAATCTGAAAAGTGTAATATCTTATCGAAAAACCCTTTCAGATCTATCTCTGGGATACCCCAAAGATCCACAATCTGATAGAAAACATCCAGATAAATAAACCACTCCTGGATGCAGTGACTGACAACTATAAAAAATGATTCCAGTTGTTAACTCCTGGAACATGAACTGTAGAAAACAGACAATTTGCTTCTGCCCAGGAGAGAATTTGAGACACTTCCTTCATAGTTAGGAAACTATGTGTTCCGTCCTTGGAGTTTGAAGTAGACCACTGCAAAAATATAATCTTACTGAAAAACAGATAAATCCCCTTCAACAGAGGCTGACTCTGAAGGAATCTGAAATTTGCACAGAATACATCAAATAAATTGGCAACCTGGGTGGAGCCAAGCCGTGCAGGAACATGGCCGCAGTCTAAGTTTGCTCCGCAGATACCTTCAGTCTCAGCCTTAAATAACATGCAGGTTTAGCTTGCAAATACCCCTAAAAGCCATTTTTTGCTAACGATTGTTGCCCCGCATACCTGCGATACCACTTGAGAAGCCGACACAAATGCCTGTGGCTCCCACACTTGCGGTCTAACTGCTATACCTTTATTGTGGCACCACCGTAACTGCCACCCGCCTTGCTGCCTTTTGATCCACTCCGGCAACCCGAGGGTGTTATATCCCACTTCCGACTCAGACTCACCAACTGCAGCCGCGATCCCGGTGTTGACCCGGCGAGGGGCCGTTCCTCCTGGCTTGCGGGCCTGTAGCTCCCATAACGGTCCTCTCCCCCACTTGACCAGGCGGCCTGCATCGTCACCGGAGCGGACCCCTACTGCTGCTTGCCGGGACGCTGCCGGGATTCAGGTGAAGTAGCTGCCTATAAAGTGACACGCTCCCGAGTTCTTCAGTGCCTCACTTGGCTCACAACTAATCCCATTCACCCGGGGTTGCTGGGCGGGGGGAGCGCTCCGATCAGGACCATCACCAAACAGTATAGTGGATACAGGGAACACTTCACCTGCTTGCCCCAGCTAGTGCCTAGATTACTCAGTGCCCCCTCAGCACAGCTGCTCACCATCTTCTAGACACCATCTAATTACAGACCTTGATTACATTTGGCCATAGGAGGAGGCCAAAGTCTTGTCACGGATCACAATATAGCTTCCACTCTCAATAGGGAAGCACTTATAATAGGTCTACCGCACCTAGTCTGAGGATTATTGTTCCACATTCCTGAGACCTTACATCAAGCTCCAACACTCTCTCATATGTTTAAGGGTAATACGATGACCCCCAAAAAAGGGTATTAAACAGATAAACTAGGGAACCCCAATCCCAAACCCCCTCAGTGTCATCATTTTTTCAAACCCCAGATCCTGCAGCCGCTGCTTCTAATGACACACCTGAGACCATGGACACACACAGATCCTCAGAAACCTCAAATACTCAACAAGACTCACTACAAGCCATACAGGCTAAACTTGCATCCCTCCCTTCTAAGTCAGATCTAGAGTCTCTTAAATCTTTTATTAGAGATGAAATGCGTGATCTAAAAAGAGACCTGAACGAGATGGGGGCCAGAATCGACTACCTTGAGGAGGGTCAAGAATCCCTAAACAGCTTGGTCAGCTCTAATACACAACAGTTATCTATCCAAGACTCCATGATGCAATCTCTACAAGATAAAGTGGAGGATCTAGATAACCGGGGGCGCAGGAACAACCTGCGGATCCGAGGCATACCCGAGGAGGTACCTACTGACCACCTAAGAGACTACCTTATAGAATTCTTCCAATACCTGCTCCCTAACTCTCCTCAATTGCCCAACAAAGACATCGACAGGGCTCACAGGGCACTACGTCCCACGCCAAAACCCCCCCTGCCTCCACGGGATGTCATAATCCGATTTCTACGTTTTACTGCAAAAGAGTCTATATGGCAAGCGGCAAGAACACGACAATCTATAACCTTCCGGGGGCACTCACTACAGGTCTACCAGGATCTAAGTCCACTCACAATACAAAGACGCAAAGAAATTAAATTCATAACTAGCACACTTCAAGAACACCACATAAAATACAGATGGGGCTTCCCATTCAGCTTAATAGTTAACCATAATGGATCTCAACTCACCTACAAGGACTATAATGATCTAGACCTCCTATCAAGATCGCTGAACATCCACTTCAACCCACCCAAAGAACCAATGCTTGCTACCCCTTCAGCAACACCCGAACCGGGCCCTTCCGGATTGGAAGTACAGAGGCCCCGGTGGTCCAAAGTTCAGTCCAAAAGGAGGAAAACTGACACCAACCCAACCAGTTCCACTGCAAAGTGATCATTTCCTCAGGATAACTCCTATTATCTGACTTGTTCCCGCAACATGTGCGTTGCCCCCCCTGGACTCCTTGGGCCGTTGCCCATTATCTACCCCTACTGCTTTTCTGGCAGCGGTGGAGTTGTAAAGACTGTACATACAGTGGTAATGTATAGATATGTATGTGTGACAATTGATAAGTGTTAATGTTTGATAGCTCTGTTCAATGTCTTCATTTAACAATGTTTACCTATAAAGTTGGCTGGGGTAGGTTGTAGAGATATGTATTGGTTCTGATGCAGAGGGCGATACTACCGGCTTCCATATCTTATGGGGCACTTCCATACCCGAGTGTAACACACATAGATATTTATCTAATACTTGAATTTTTGTATAACTTCAGTTTGCCTTGTACTTAACCTCTTAGGTATCAATTACCCATGGCACACCCCAGATTACTTTATCGTATTTTGCGGTTTACTACTTAATGGTTCCATAGACTTATAAATGTGAGCTCCTACAGCCCCAGTTAATAGATCTAGGCGAATGGGAGAAACAAAGCTTTACTACTTAAGCACTGCGATAAATTCAGTTAAAAGTTATAAGCTCTCATAGAGCTCAAGGTGATAATTATCTTTGTGCTTAACTGTATATAAAGAAGAATTATTCAGCCAGTAATTTGTACTGTGCCCTCCGGCTATAGGCTAATAATTTAAAACTTTATTTGAAGCACATACTTGTGAGCTCTAACAACACCAAGCCCCTTACCCCCATATTAGCTGGGCCAACTCCATTCTCTATTACATCATAAGTATAACCCCCTACCCGAGGTAAACCACTCAATATAAATTAGACTATTTCATTAAGCAACTATTAGTTAATTTACTCCCCTCTATGTATGGGAATTTGCATCACTCTTCCTAGTTTATTGTCCTGCTTATTATTGTACTTCCATAACCTGAGACATTGATAGGTATCGGTCTTCCCCCCCTTGGCAAAGTGTATAGAACTGTCAATACACTGTTAAAAGTTTATTATGCTCATGTCCTTTATTGCTTGTTTTTTCTTGTTCTGTTTTCAAGGTTTAATTGTTATGTATGTTTTTTAGTTTATTTTTGTCCGGTCCGGGGGAAGGCACTCTTTCACACTACTAAGATCAGCGCATTGTTGATAGCCTGCACAACTCCCCTTTTAAATTAATGGATATTACACGAACCCAAATTAAGCTTATCTCCCACAATGTTAAGGGTTTTAACAGCCCACAAAAAAGGTCCATGGCCCTAAGGGATTATAAACGCAATAGAGGAGATATCCTTTTCATTCAAGAGACACACTTTAGGAGGGGTCGAGAACCCAAGTCTAGCTTACAGAGGTATGGCGAGGTATATCTCTCTTCTCACACAACCAAACATAACGGGTTGGGAATTCTACTGAGCAGACATCTCCCATTCCAGACCTCTTCCATACACAAAGACAACGAGGGGAGATATATTATTATAGTCGGCTCCTTATATCACAAACCAATAACACTGGTGAATTTATATGCCCCTAATGTCAACCCTGCTCCCTTCTTCAATACGCTTAGTAAGAAAATTTTGGAGGTGGCAAGGGGCAGCATGGTTCTTGGGGGAGACTTTAATTTAGCTCTTCACCCACCCCTTGATTGCTCGACAGGTACATCTTCAGTACCTAATAAAACCTTGAGACATATCCAACAATCCCTTTTTCAGCTAACGCTGCACGATACTTGGAGACTCCAACACCCCGACGTTAGGGACTACACGTTCTATTCCAATCCACATCGACTTAACACTATAATCGACTACATTTTTACAGACGTAACCAACTTGTCCCGTATTACGAAAACAGAAATTCACCCACTGACCTGGTCTGACCATGCAATGGTCAGCTGTCAATTTAACTGGTCCCCTTCCTCTCCCTCTCCACCTAACTGGAAATTTGACGACTCCCTGCTTAGAGACCCAGTGACCTATGCTCAGATACAAAAGACCCTAGTAGACTACTTCAGAGACAATGACACTACTGACATTGACATTCATAGTATATGGAACGCACATAAATGCGTCATTAGAGACGAACTGATAGCTCTCAAAGCCGCTAAGACGAAACAACAACAGACATATCTCAACTCACTTCTAGTTGATCTCGCTAAACTTCCAGAAGCACACAAAACATTCCCCTCAAGCTCCTCCCTCCTAGAAAGCATTACACATAAACGCCAACAACTCAACCACCTCTTAGGTACTCAGGCCAAACAAAAAGCCCTATTTCTAAGAAAGATATATTACGAGGGAGCAAACAAGCAGGGTAGAATGCTCGCTCGCCAACTTAAAAGAAGAACTAACAGACGACACATAATGGGTATTCGGGGAACTGATGGCTCTACTAGACACACGACCTCCGGTATCTCTTTAGCTTTTAAAGACTATTACGATAACCTCTAGAATATCAGTCGTGACAGAGATCCCCCTTCCCAGGAAGACATTAATGACTACCTCTCCAGCCTAAACCTCCCAAAACTAACTAACGAACAGAGAGACGAATTAGATAACCCGTTTAATGAAGAGGAAATAATTGAAGTTATATCCTCTCTCCCCCCAGGCAAGGCCCCAGGCCCTGACGGGTTTGGAAACTCATATTATATCCAATTCAAGGAATTGCTTTCCCCATACCTTCTAAGATACTTCTGCAGTGTGGATGGAGATAAAGACTTCCCCCCCACTTCTCTCCAGGCCCATATCTCGGTCATCCCCAAACCTAACAGATCCCCAGATATAGTATCGAACTATCGTCCGATCTCACTAATTAACTCGGACTTAAAGATTTTCGCGAAAATTATCGCTAATCATGTAAATCGACTCCTCCCTAATCTCATCCATAACGATCAAGTGGGTTTTGTCCCAGGCCGTGAGGCAAGGGACAATACCGTTCGAAACATACAATTAATTTGGCATATCTCCAAAAATAAAATCCCTGCGGTATTAGTCTCCACAGACGCGGAAAAGGCTTTCGATCGGGTCAACTGGTCTTTCCTTCGATCGTCTCTTGAAGCCTTTGGCTTCGGCCCAACTACCTTGAAGAGAATATTTTCCTTATATAATTCTCCGAGCGCTAGCATCACACTTAACGGTTCCCTATCCCCCCAATAGAAATAAAGAATGGCACACGTCAGGGCTGCCCCCTCTCCCCCTTATTGTTCGCACTGTTCTTTGAAACATTGGCCTCTAAAATCAGAAACAACACAGATATAACTGGAATATCCATAGCTCAGGACACTTATAAATTGTTCCTATTCGCGGACGACATCCTACTTACCCTTACCAACCCTGAAACCTCGATCCCTGCTCTCCTATCAGAACTCTCTACATTCCAAGACCTAGCGGACTTTCTCATAAACCACAACAAGTCTGAGATCCTAGACATTGGCCTCCCGCCCAGCTCGGTGGAGCTCATCAAACGGGAGTGCCCACTTAGATGGTGCAGAGGCACCTTGAAATACCTGGGCATCTATCTCTCTCCCTCATTCGATGCGTTATTCCGTGACTACTTTATCCCTCTCAAAACCACAATAATGCGTGATCTATCCTCCTGGAAGGCAAAAAGTTATCTTGGTGGGGTCGGATAAATACTATAAAGATGAATATTTTACAGAGATTACTTTATATCATGGGGGCTCTCCCAATCCCCGTACACCCTAAATACATATCTCAAATACAAAACCTGTTTGGCACATTCATCTGGAATAATAAACCTCCAAGAATCAATAGAGACACAATGTTTCTATTGAAACCACAGGGGGGTTGAGTGTACCTAACCTTTACGAGTACAGAAATGCCATTTTCCTACAGAGGATCCTTGACTGGAGAGTGGGGACATCTCAGAGACGGTGGGTTCGTTTAGAAAGACAGTTGTCCCCTGACACCCCTCTCCCGAGCCTTTGCTGGCGCCCAGACCTTAATGTGACAATTAGACGACTTTTTAACCCTATTATTAGGGAGACCGCTCAGATTTGGAAACTGACAAACACACGCCACCCTCTCCATTCGTCTATCCCTAGTCCCCTGACGTCCTTAACATATAATCCAGAGTTCTCCCTGACGTGTCTGAGGGCACCATCACCATTAGATATGTCAATAAAAGATATTTCTGCTTACGACATAACTACCAACGAGGTCTTCTGCACACAAACACAGCTAATAGAAAAGGGATTTGACTGGGCAAAAAACTGGTTCTCTTACAGACGCTTACACAACTACATCTCTACCCACAGCAATAATAATAATTTAACCCGCACTCCCACTAACTTAGAGAAATTATACCTGACTAACACACCAATTAGGCACTCCCTATCTACGATATATAAAATCCTTCTTCAACCCCCTCCGGGTAATCTCCCCTACTCCATCGAGATGTGGGAGAGAGAACTGGGGAAAATAATTCTTCCACATGCTGCAGTCAACATATTCTTAAACACAAAAAGATCATCTGTCTCTTCATCCATACTAGAGACTAATTATAAAATCTTACATTGCTGGTACCTAACTCCCCGCAGACTCCACCGCCTGTTCTCATCCACAAGCGACAGGTGCTGGAGGTGCGGACATGTGGGCAGCGGGATGGGCCACATGTGGTGGTGGTGTTCACGTTTGAACCACTACTGGTATGAGGTCATACATGAAATTGAAACTATCTTTCAAATCTCGATCCCACCTGATCCTCTGATCTGGCTTCTAAATAAATCCACTAAATTGCCCTGTAGGTCCTTACTTCCTCTTTTTCGCATCTTTACGAACAGTGTAAAGATGTTAATAGCTAAAACGTGGAAGACAAGAGATATTCCTACACTAACCAACTGGCGTGATAAAGTATCAGAATTATTAGAGCTTGAGGAATACTCTGCTTATAAGAGAGGTACTACCAACAACTTTACGGCCCTTCAATTTATCTGGGACGAATACAAACGAAATATTAATGATTAGCGCTGCCATACTAGATCCTACCCTTAACTAGATGGGCCTTCAGGGGTGTCCGGACCCGGGGAGGCCCATCTAGTTAAGGGTAGGATCTAGTATGGCAGCGCTAATCATTAATATTTCGTTTGTATCCTACCCTTAACTAGATGGGCCTTCCCGGGTCCGGACACCCCCCTTTTTTCTTAATGACTAGTTATTTTTAATTATATTTTTAATTTTAATAATTTTCTTTTATTCTTATTTTGTCTTACATTGGAAAAACTTGTTACAATTTGTCATTCATTCCTATGTTTACGATACCATGCTCGTTCTTGGCCCCCTCTGCTCCGTGTAATGGAAGGGTGGCGATCACGGAAGAGGACAGATTATATAGAATTTGTAAAACATGCAATGTATGATTTTGTATAGTCTTCTTTTTCTTTTGTAACACTCCCTGTTTACCTATTAATAAAAAAGAATTTAACTAAAATAAATTGGCAACCTGCCACCCAAGGAAACCAAGCCCCATGTGCACTCTGAGACCCCCAGATTGTGCGGTGGGGGAGGGAAGAGAGCTGTTTGGGAGGGATCAAGGGGTGGGATACATACAGCTTAATGGAAGTATCCCAATTAAAATAGTTTTTGAAGAAAGGGAAACTCTTAACCCCTCTGAAAGAAGTTCAGCAGGCATTTAATAATATACTTTCGCAAAAACCCCTGGTAAGGGTTAAACATAAAACATAATTACAAATGCACAAAAAAAAGCATTTTAAAGGGGAAGTTACCTAACAAAAATTAACTGTCCCAAGGTTATATATATATATATATATATATATATATATATATATAAACTAAAAGGCTTTATATAGTAAAAAATATATAGTAAGGGGGCGGGTCCGAACACCGATCAAGATGGCTGCTTTTAACTTTAGCTGAATTCGGAAGCTGATGGATCCGCTGACTATTGTTTCCCAAGCATAGAATTCAAGTCCTAAATTACAGTTGATCTGCAGATTAATATTCAAAGAAAGGATCTGTGTGTGTTTGACTTTGAATTCCAGCTAAGCAGACCGGAATAGATGAGGACCGCAGCGGAGGCCTAATAACAGACCTGGCTCCTCATTTACCCTCCCAGAGTCCTGATATGTCAGGAGTAACAGCCGTATGAGCTGTCTCGATTCATTGAAACGCAGCATATGAAACGAACAGAAATATATGTAGGTAGTGGCTATATTAAAAAGTGAGACAGGCACTGACTATAACATCACCCAGATACTTTGTTGCGGCCCATAAAATTCTGAGGCATATACGAGCGATTACCTGTACCAACATGGAGTCGGCTGTTTGCCTTGTGGCTATGCTCAGTAGCCTCTTTGATACTTTACAAGCCGAATTGATAATACAGATACAAACTGCATTTACTATACCTGTGGTTGACAACGCCGATGATTGCCTACAGATAGTCCCTGCTCCGGTGACAGAGGGAGGCTGCAACGCCCTGGGGCCCCAGCGACGGCTTCCTACCCTCTCCAACGGCACGCCAATACAAGGATTGGGAGCCTTGCATCTATCTGAGCGGATCGAGATATATAAGGACGCCACCGCTATAAATAAGGACATGGTCGATAGGGCTGACAAGAGGGATGGTGCTGATCACATGGGGCAAATTGGTAACTGTATTCTAACAGGAGAAACTGACACAAGCAGAACATGCAGCCCAGCTAATGACTACATACTGAAGCAAACTCAGCTCCGTCACTCACCTACTGGGGCAAAGTCTTCGGGAGACGGATGGACATTGGGACCTAGTCTTTCCGTGCATGGGTTGACACTCTTTGTGCGGTTCGGTACTTGGGTAAGGCCCGTGTGGCTTTCAGCTATGAGACCTATCATCCGGATTACAGCTAATGAGAGCCGTTTAGCCTGGAGCCACATGTGCAGACAGAGTCATTGGAAAATGGGCATTGGCTGATATTGCTACAGGGCTGATATAGGATATGTTTCCAAAAATGCAAAGACCCCATCAGTATGTATAACTGGGAAACAAACTATACCTTGCCACTAACTGTCACACTTACACTCCTAAATGGGAATCCACTCCTTGGATTTGACTTTCTCTTTATAGCTACTGTACCCTAATGATGGCAATTACGCCTGATATGTGGGGGACTTCATTATTTAACGTTACAATATCAGTCTTGGTTTTAAAGTAAAATCTGCATAATTCATCCCTTCTTAGTATGTAAAAATTTCCCTTACAACTACGTCATTTCACCTGTTTAGTCTGGTGATGGTCATAGCTCCCCATAACTTTTGCAGAGGAGGCTTATTACTGTCATTCTATTTTCTGTCTAATTCTATGTTAGCTGTGTTAACTTCTGTACAGTAGATTAGGAACAACTAAAAGTACACAGTGACTAGAGTGACTATAGCTCAAGTTCTTATACAAAATTTGCCATTAACTGTATTTTACAAGCATGTTCTTTGAGTTCTGTTAGGTTCACTGACCTGCTAATCTAGATCACATATCAGAGCTGTATTATATGTGTATTATCAATCACCATCTGAGTAATAGTACATAGGCTTTGGAAAAGGAAACAATACGTTTGTTTAATGACCTTGCTAGTCTCTTACATACAGTACTGTTATGCTGCTATAATAATATATCAAGTATCATATATACAATAATTGTATTAATTGAGCTATTAAATGTCTTAAAAATCACCTTAATTTTTCACAAACAGGTTAGGCATAATGTGATAACATTTTTTCTCCTATATATGTATCATTTCCACTACTGATCTATGTTGATGCTGTAAATTATAAGTCAAGGGTTCCTGAGTGACCCTATCACCTTTTAAACAAACCTCCTATGTTTCATAATATAGATTTTAAAGCCCAAGAGAGGCCTTTATAGGTCCAGGAGGTAGAAAATGAGAGATTGTGTCTTTCTCTATTATTGTTATATAGGCACGGTTTTTGTTACATAGATATTGTGTATTGGTATTCAATGTGCTCTTTACACTCATAGGTACTTGCAAATGTTATGGACAGGGGAAGCTGGTAATCTGGCTACCTGAAGCTTGTTTTGTCTAAATCTCTGTTTGTTACAGACTCCTCTGTATTTTGAAATGTTTACATATACCTGTTATGCCTGCAAAGTATCTCTCAATAAAGATTAAAATATAAAAAAAAAATTTAAAAAAAAATATATAGTAAAATATATAGTACTAACCATCAGGCACCCCTTCTACTGAAGTAAACCAGTAGGAAGCCAAAACTAGTGCTGAAACATAACAGCAAAGGATCTGGAAAAGGAGTAAGTAAACAGGAGGAGGCAAAGGTTAAGTCCCTGTAACATATGTGGAAAACTTATGACTAAATCCCGATAGGTGAAAAATATACCACTACCCTTACTCCAAATACATCCCTCCAACAATCACTGTATTCTGAGGAAAATGGGTCACAACTCGGTCTGAGAATCCCCCTCTCTGAGGAATCAAACTGCACATCATTAGTCTTTAACCTCCTCCAGCGGAGGCAAAGACAAGACTGAATTGCCATTGAGGTGGGAGGGGTTTTATAGAGCTTTTTGGCTTTGGAAATCTTGGCCGCCCCCTAGTGATAGGGAAGAGAAATTCCCAGGAGTAATGGATTGTAGACTCTCAACACCTGTATGAAAGAAAAAAAACTAGTCATTGATGCCAAAAAATGTATTGGAATTCAGAGCAGTTGTTTTGGCTCTTCTTTATTTTTAATCTCATCTAAAGTATACAGTAGTAAACAATTCTGTTGCAATATTTTGTATCAGATTTCATGATAAAGGAAGCCAGTTCATCGTTCACATCTTCTTGAGATTAAAGTTCAAAACCTCTTCTAGACATTTCATCTTCCTAAAACAAGCAACTGTCAGATGCGGATTGCTTCAGCATTGAGAGTCTCCAGTGATAGACATGATTTTGTCAGAGTACAGTTATTAAAGGGATAGTAAACCCCTGAAAAATGTCCCCATTGTTTGAAACATTATATCTAGTTGTTTAAATCAACAAATAACACCTATTAGCCATTTTTTGAAGTTTACATACAAATTGCAATTGAAAATATATATGCTGCCAAACCCTTATTTTCAGTCATTATGCTGCCGAATTAACAAGTTCTACCTAGGTAGAACTAATATGGCGTCACCCATGCGCATTTACACAAACTTGTTTCAATGCATGCGCATATCCGAATTCTCTCTTCGGGTTTCAGCCGCCGTGTCATTATCATCTCGCCGGATGCCGTTGAAGAGTCTATTGATCGGCGATTAAGAATGTATTGCGCATGCGAGTGCCCACACATTAGATTGTGCATACCGAGATTGAGGAGAGGCATTCATTTAAATATTGTAATTAGCTTTTCAGTGCTGCAGCGCCATTGGAGGAAGGGAGGGAATGCATTATCTTACTCCAGCCTACATCTATTGGTGGCCGTTACGGCTGTTTACAGGGAAACTGTTGTATAATTTTCTTAAACATTAAAGCTTTGTTTTAAGGTAAGCTTTAATAATTTTTAATCTATGGAACCTTAACTAAGTGGTTGTGTATTTTTTAGAATGCTGCAAAGTAAAGATTTCTAAATTCTAACCCTTTAAGTAGAAAAGTTTGTCAATTTTACATCTATAAAGTGTAAGCAGTAAAAACTTACATAAAATAAGACTTTCCTCTCGGTTAGATTTTCCTCCATTACTTCTTGTAGTTAGAGTTCTATGGAAAGTAAAGTTATTTTTCTGTATTACCTAAGGTGTGGTTCTCTATCCTAGTGGGACAGCTAACAAGCCTGACTTCCAACTCTACATCCAGGCCTGTTGATTCCAGGCCCACCCTTTCATCCAGAAATACAAGCTTTACACCTGTCATCTTGGCAGGTTATCATTTAAAAAAGTGTGAACAATCTGATTTGGCGGTGGATACATTTTGCAAGCTAGCAAAGTATATCTTCAATCTAATTTCATGTCTGGGATGTGCTTTCTATCTTGTAATTCAGTTACATGAAGTTTTATTTCATTATTTGTTTTATAGAGCAGTATCATGAAAGGCTTGGTTATATCAGCTATGATAAAGGTTAGTGGGCTCATAAGCCATTTACAGACATTTTTTTTACAATTAATTGATCATATTTTACCTAAAACCTAGATTTGTGATCCAATACAGAGTAACCGCATAATAAGGGCAGTTGCACTTTTGGTTTATTCCTCAGCTTGGTAAGTAACAGATTTACACCTGATGTGGTCTAAGTCCCTGAAAACTTGTCTAAAGTGTTTTCCAGGTTTCATGGCTCTCACGAATTCTGCTTTCCTTTGATTTGCCTAATAAGAAATGAGTAAATGTGGAAAACCAGTGGTGTGGTAATTATACATCTCTGTTGAAGGAATGAAAGAATGGAGGCAAACTGGCAAACTACAGGTAATCGGAAAATAAAAAAGTTGGCATTGCAAGCAATTCTGCCTTTTATTTTCTTATTTTGATAATAGTTGGAGTTGTAATTAAACCTGGGGCCACTGTCTGCAAAACTACTTTAGCAAGATAACTAGTCTGGTGGACAGGCAAGATTATAAAGAGGAATCTAAATGTCTTCAAGTCAGTAATGGGCATCTAGGATATCATCATCAGAGTAATATGCCAAAATGATCATATTCCTCTCTGTTCCTTTATATACAGTAGGAGGTTGTTAAAAACATTGATGCCATAGTGATGATGAACAAAATATCTGCAGTCTGTGTTAGTGTTTTATATCTTCCCCTATAGCTCTGAGAAAATAGAATAATAAAAAAAGCTTGCTGACAACTACCCTTTTGCTTTTCTTAATGACAAGAAAAATCTTTCTAGAAACCATACAAGAGACCTTAAAATGTTTAAATGTTGTTCAATATACAATTTTAGTTATTTAATGTGTGTGCTTTAGAAGTGCAAATGGGTTAACAAATTCATAAACCGTATATTATTTTAAATGCCATCTCCAAATGTCACTTATTTCATGACCCCCCTTAAAAGCATGCATTTCTTTCTACTGTTTTATTTCACAATTTCATAATACACCCATATGCAATGGTGTTGAGAGTGGAAATAAAAAATGTTAAATATAATTTAGAATTATTTTGTGTCTTGAAATCGTGAAATTAGGGAATTATGTAACATCTTTATTTGTATAATTTAACTCGTGTATTTCAATATGCAAGAAAGATTAGCAGCTTGATACAAAAACAGCTGTAAAAGATCTGAACAATGTTGTTCTGCACTATGTGGTCAGATGCTATTCAATGCAGTTGGTTGTATGTTCAAAATAAATAAATTACTACTGATTAAATATATATATTTCGTACAGTTCCATATAATGGTCAATACCTTCAAGGCACAATAGGAAGCGAGAGGTGCTTCGGGCTAGTCCTTAAAGACTGTCTGAATTATATTGTTAGCTGTGTCAGCTCCCAGAATTCTAAACCTCAGGTAATAATGCAAGTGATGGCAAAGCGTGTTTGCTTGTTCAGCATGATGTTTTTAAATTATTTACTATTATTGTTACTAAACTGCCAACTTGAGCTCTTTAACCATTTGATGGGTCTTTTAACTGTTTACGGCAGTAAACCTACTAGTTTTAATAATACTACAAGTTACATCTGCCTTGTGAAAGGCTATAGTGAATTATTCTAGTTACATTAAATCTTTAGCTGTAGTTTATTTTTGTAACCATTATCTCTTCTTTTTTACTTTTCTTTTTTTTTTTCCTTTTATACAGGTTTGTGAGAGTCCACAATCCATTTATGCTGGTAATTAGTTTTCCCTGCCTCTAGGAGGAGGCAAAGATTCCCAAACCCCAAGAGCTCTATAAAACCCCTCACACTTTATTGGCACCTTAGTCTTGTCTTTGCCTCTGCTGGAGGAAGGTGAAGAATGATGATGTACATAGGATTCTTTAATGAGAGGGGTTCTCAGATTGAGTTGATGCCCATTTCCCCTCAAAGGGCAGTGCCTTGCAGAGGGATATATTTGGAGTATTGGGCCTTATTTATACACTTTGTGGGAAATTACTCACAAGCCTTCCACGCAGGGACATGTTTTTTTGCCTCCCCCTGTTGGTTCTTCAATGTACTCCTATTTCATATACTCTGTTGGTTTGGCTTCTACTAGTTTTCCCAGTATATATGTGTGTGTGCGTTCTTTATTTTAATTATACCCCTTGAAATTTTAAACAATGTTTTTTCCTTTTATTGTGCGCTTCAGGTTTGTGGTGCTCTCTAATGTTTTTTCACGTGTTGGCTTTTGGGTTGACACATGTCAGTATGTCGGATTTATTTTGTGCGAGACGGCCTTTTGGGATTAAGCGCCTCTTCTGTTAGTGCGCTATCCTGTCATCAAATGTGAAGTTTGTTCTAATGCTGCGCTTGCTTCCATGGGTATAACTGCTCCCTCTGTTTGTTCTTTACAGGGAAGTGCACTTGATTTCACACCAGGTATGAAGAACTTTATTGGTTCAACTGTGTCTGAAATAATGGCTGTTATGCCACCTTCAAGTAAGCATAAGAGGTCAGTTATTAATATACCTTCTACTCATTATAAGCCTCCTGAAGCTGTTATTATGGCTAATGTTTCTGATTTGTCTGAAGAAGATGTTTTTTTTTTCCTGATGATCAGGAGTCTTCTTCTGATCATGATTCAGAAACTTTCCTTTTTTTTTTTGTTTAAAGTTAAACATATTCGTTCTCTTTAGAGGTTAGCGATCCTTTGGTGGCTGAGGACAACATTTCTTATTGTTTAAATTACATCAGTAAAACCCCTGAGGTTTTTCCTCTTCTTGATGCTAGCTATGAGATAGTTTCTATTGAATGGTCTAAGCCAGGTAATCCCTTTAATCCTTCTGCAAAGTTTAAGAAATTGTATCCCTTACCTTCTAATATTGATTTTTAGGAAACCAACCCTAAGGTAGATGGGCTATTTCTACTCTGGCTAAGTGTACTACTATTCCTCTGAAGGACATTACTTCTTTTAAGGACTCTTTTGATAGGAAACTAGAATCCTTTCATAGAAGGGCCTTTTTGCAAGCAGGTTACTTATTTAGGCCAGCTATTTCTATTACTGACATTGCTGCTGCTTCTTCCATTTTGTTAAATAGTATTTCTGAGCAGTTTTTTTTATGATTCTGCTAATGAAGATTTTTTAACCTTTTATGTATGCTTAAATGTGCATTTTCTAATAATTTTCAGATCAAGAAGCTATGGGAGTGGTTGTAATGGGATTTTATTCAATTTTTTTTTCATTGTTCTAAAGAAGGAGGGAACTTTCATACCAGTTTTGGATTTGAAGGCTCTGGACAAGTTTCTGCCTTTTGTCCAGCATAATCAGTTTATGTCCACAATAGAGTTAAAGGATGCTTACCTTCATGTTCCCATTCACAGGGTTAATTTTCAGTTTCTAAGGTTTGTGTTTCAGGACAGGCAATTTTAGTTTATTAATCTACCACTTGGTCTGGCTACAGCTGCAAAAAATCTTTACAGAGGTTATGGATGCCCTTCTGTCAGTAATCAGGTCTCATGGTATTTCTGTTTCCTTACCTGGACAAAATCTTGGTTCAAGCTCGATTTTTACATTTGGCAGGATCTCTCACCAGCAGACTGTTGTTTCTTTAACAGCATGGTTGGAGAATCAATTTTCCAAAGAGTCATTGGGTTCCTCAGACAAAGGTTATTTTTCTGAGGGTACAAAAAGAATCTGTTTCCATGAGAATATCTTTAACAAATCAAAGCAGGTTGAAGCTGGTGTCATCTTGTATAAACCTTTAGTTTTTTTCTTTTTATTTTGTCAGTTTTGCATGGAAGTGTTAGGTCTCATGATTGCTTCATTAGATTCTATTCCATTTGCTATTTTTCACATGAGACCTCTTCAGTTTTGTATGCTTTGTCAATGGTGCAGGGACTCAGCTGTCTCAGGAAATCTTTCTAGATCACAGAACAGTTCAGTCACTGTCTTGGTGGATGGATCACCTTATTATGCAAGGGTTTTCTTTTGCTTGTCCTACTTGGACTATGATCATTGCAGTATTTTAGGTTAGAGAGCATTATGGTGGGTCTCTGAAAGCACAAGGGCTTTGGGCTCCTTGGGAGGCGAGGCTGCCAATAAATATTCTTAAACTCTGTGCCATTTTCAGGACTCTTCAAAGTTGGCCTCAGTTGAATAGGGAATCTCATCTCCGTTTTCAAACAGATAATATCACAGCAGTGGCTTATATCAATCATCAAGGTGGAACTCACAGTTCCCTAGCTATTAGGGGAGTGTCTCAAATTCTCTCATGGACAGAAGCCAATCTTTGCCTAATTGTTCATATTTCTAGAGTGAACAACTGAGAAGCAGATTTTATCAGCCATCAGTTTCTACATCCTAGGAAATTGTCTCATCAGGAGGTTTTCAGTCAAATTGTGGATCTTTGGGTGCTCCCAGAGATATCTGATGGATTCTCGACTGACAACAATCTTCCCAGATACTTTGCGAAGTCCAGGGATACACAGGTGGAATTTGTGGATGCTCTAGTACAGTGTTTTCTAACCGCGGTCCTCAAGTACCCCCAGCAGTCCTGGTTTTCATTATAGCTGAACCAGTACACAGGTAAAGTAATAAGCTGATCAGTAACCAACCTGCTCTCATCCATCAGATGATTTTCACCTGTGCTCTTATTCAGCTATAATGAAAACAAGGACTGTTAGGGGTACTTGAGGACCACGGTTGGGAAACACTGCTCTAGTAGCTCATTGGTCCTTTCATCTTGCTTATGTGTTTCCTCCTCTGGTTCTTCTTCCCAGAGTAATATCTAAAATTAGGCAGAAAGAATCTTTAGTAATTCTGATTGGCCATGCAGAGTTTGGTAGGCAGATTTGGTTCAGATGTCGAGTTTCCCACCTTGGCCTCTTCCTCTTGTTTCAAGGTCTTTTTTTCCATCCAGATCTCAAGTCTCAAAGCGTGATGGCTTGGAGTTTGAACGGTTAGTTCTGAGACATAGAGTTCTTTCTGATTCTGTTATTAAAACTTTGATTCAGGCCTGTAAGGTAGATTTACCATAAAGTTTGGAAAACCTTTATTTCTTTCATGTAATTAACAAGAGTCCATGAGCTAGTGACGTATGGGATATACATTCCTACCAGGAGGGGCAAAGTTTCCCAAACCTTAAAATGCCTATAAATACACCCCTCACCACACCCACAAATCAGTTTTACAAACTTTGCCTCCAAGGGAGGTGGTGAAGTAAGTTTGTGCTAGATTCTACGTTGATATGCGCTCCGCAGCAAGTTGGAGCCCGGTTTTCCTCTCAGCGTGCAGTGAATGTCAGAGGGATGTGAGGAGAGTATTGCCTATTGAATGCAGTGATCTCCTTCTACGGGGTCTATTTCATAAGGTTCTCTGTTATCGGTCGTAGAGATTCATCTCTTACCTCCCTTTTCAGATCGACGATATACTCTTATATTTACCATTTCCTCTACTGATTCTCGTTTCAGTACTGGTTTGGCTTTCTACAAACATGTAGATGAGTGTCCTGGGGTAAGTAAGTCTTATTTTCTGTGACACTCTAAGCTATGGTTGGGCACTTTATTTATAAAGTTCTAAATATATGTATTCAAACATTTATTTGCCTTGACTCAGAATGTTCAACTTTCCTTATTTCCAGACAGTCAGTTTCATATTTGGGATTATGCTTTAAATTATCATATTTTTTCTTACCTCAAAAATTTGACTTTTTTCCCTGTGGGCTGTTAGGCTCGCGGGGGCTGAAAATGCTTCATTTTATTGCGTCATTCTTGGCGCGGACTTTTTTGGCGCAAAAATTCTTTTCCGTTTCCGGCGTCATACGTGTCGCCGGAAGTTGCGTCATTTTTTACGTTATTTTGCGCCAAAAATGTCGGCGTTCCGGATGTGGCATCATTTTTGGCGCCAAAAGCATTTAGGCGCCAAATAATGTGGGCGTCTTATTTGGCGCCAAAAAATATGGGCGTCGCTTTTGTCTCCACATTATTTCAGTCTCATTTTTCATTTGCTTCTGGTTGCTAGAAGCTTGATGTTTGGCATTTTTTTCCCATTCCTGAAACTGTCTTATAAGGAATTTGATCTATTTTGCTTTATATGTTGTTTTTTCTCTTACATATTGCAAGATGTCTCACGTTGCATCTGAGCCAGAAGATACTACAGGAAAACCACTGCCTGCTGGATCTACCAAAGCTAAGTGTATCTGCTGTAAACTTTTGGTAGCTATTCCTCCAGCTGTTGTTTGTAATAATTGTCATGACAAACTTGTTAAAGCAGATAATATTTCCTTTAGTGATGTACCATTGCCTGTTGCAGTTCCCTCAACATCTAAGGTGCAGAATGTTCCTGATAACATAAGAGATTTTGTTTCTGAATCCATAAAGAAGGCTTTGTCTGTTATTTCTCCTTCTAGTAAACGTAAAAAGTCTTTTAAATCTTCTCTCTCTACAGATGAATTTTTAAATGAACACCATCATTCTGATTCTTTGGACTCTTCTGGTTCAGAGGATTCTGTCTCAGAGATTGATGCTGATAAATCTTCATATTTATTTAAGATGGAATTTATTCGCTCTTTACTTAAAGAAGTACTAATTGCTTTAGAAATAGAGGATTCTAGTCCTCTTGATACTAATTCTATACGTTTGGATAAGGTTTTTAAAGCTCCTGCGGTTATTCCAGAAGTCTTTCCTGTTCCTAATGCTATTTCTGCAGTAATTGCTAAGGAATGGGATAAATTGGGTAATTCATTTACTCCTTCTAAACGTTTTAAGCAATTATATCCTGTTCCGCCTGACAGGTTAGAATTTTGGGACAAAATCCCTAAAGTTGATGGGGCTATTTCTACCCTTGCTAAACGTACTACCATTCCTACGTCAGATGGTACCTCGTTTAAGGATCCTTTAGATAGAAAGATTGAATCTTTTCTAAGAAAAGCTTATCTATGTTCAGGTAATCTTCTTAGACCTGCTATATCATTGGCTGATGTTGCTGCAGCTTCAACTTTTTGGTTGGAAACTCTAGCGCAACAAGTAACAAATCGTGATTCTCATGATATTATTATTCTTCTCCAGCATGCTAATAATTTCATCTGTGATGCCATTTTTGATATTATTAGAGTTGATGTTAGATTTATGTCTCTGGCTATCTTAGCCAGAAGAGCTTTATGGCTTAAGACTTGGAATGCTGATATGGCTTCTAAATCAACTCTACTTTCCATTTCTTTCCAGGGAAACAAATTATTTGGTTCTCAGTTGGATTCTATTATTTCAACTGTTACTGGTGGGAAAGGAACTTTTTTACCACAGGATAAAAAGTCTAAAGGTAAAAACAGGGCTAACAATCGTTTTCGTTCCTTTCGTTTCAACAAAGAACAAAAGCCTGATCCTTCGTCCTCAGGAGCAGTTTCAGTTTGGAAACCATCTCCAGTCTGGAATAAATCCAAGCCTGCTAGAAAGGCAAAGCCTGCTTCTAAGTTCACATGAAGGTACGGCCCTCATTCCAGTTCAGCTGGTAGGGGGCAGGTTACGTTTTTTCAAAGAAATTTGGATCAATTCTGTTCACAATCTTTGGATTCAGAACATTGTTTCAGAAGGGTACAGAATTGGTTTCAAGATGAGACCTCCTGCAAAGAGATTTTTTCTTTCCCATGTCCCAGTAAATCCAGTGAAAGCTCAAGCATTTCTGAATTGTGTTTCAGATCTAGAGTTGGCTGGAGTAATTATGCCAGTTCCAGTTCCGGAACAGGGGATGGGGTTTTATTCAAATCTCTTCATTGTACCAAAGAAGGAGAATTCCTTCAGACCAGTTCTGGATCTAAAATTATTGAATCGTTATGTAAGGATACCAACGTTCAAGATGGTAACTGTAAGGACTATATTGCCTTTTGTTCAGCAAGGGAATTATATGTCCACAATAGATTTACAGGATGCATATCTGCATATTCCGATTCATCCAGATCATTATCAGTTCCTGAGATTCTCTTTTCTAGACAAGCATTACCAATTTGTGGCTCTACCGTTTGGCCTTGCTACAGCTCCAAGAATTTTCACAAAGATTCTCGGTGCCCTTCTGTCTGTAATCAGAGAACAGGGTATTGTGGTATTTCCTTATTTGGACGATATCTTGGTACTTGCTCCGTCTTTACATTTAGCAGAGTCTCATACGAATCGACTTGTGTTGTTTCTTCAAGATCATGGTTGGAGGATCAATTTACCAAAAAGTTCTTTGATTCCTCAAACAAGGGTAACCTTTCTGGGTTTCCAGATAGATTCAGTGTCCATGACTTTGTCTTTAACAGACAAGAGACGTCTAAAATTGATTACAGCCTGTCGAAACCTTCAGTCTCAATCATTCCCTTCGGTAGCCTTATGCATGGAAATTCTAGGTCTTATGACTGCTGCATCGGACGCGATCCCCTTTGCTCGTTTTCACATGCGACCTCTTCAGCTCTGTATGCTGAACCAATGGTGCAGGGATTACACGAAGATATATCAATTAATATCTTTAAAACCGATTGTTCGGCACTCTCTAACGTGGTGGACAGATCACCATCGTTTAATTCAGGGGGCTTCTTTTGTTCTTCCGACCTGGACTGTAATTTCAACAGATGCAAGTCTCACAGGTTGGGGAGCTGTGTGGGGATCTCTGACGGCACAAGGAGTTTGGGAATCTCAGGAGGTGAGATTACCGATCAATATCTTGGAACTCCGTGCAGTTTTCAGAGCTCTTCAGTTTTGGCCTCTTCTGAAGAGAGAATCGTTCATTTGTTTTCAGACAGACAATGTCACAACTGTGGCATACATCAATCATCAAGGAGGGACTCACAGTCCTCTGGCTATGAAAGAAGTATCTCGAATTTTGGTTTGGGCGGAATCCAGCTCCTGTCTAATCTCTGCGGTTCATATCCCAGGTGTAGACAATTGGGAAGCGGATTATCTCAGTCGCCAAACGTTGCATCCGGGCGAATGGTCTCTTCACCCAGAGGTATTTCTTCAGATTGTTCAATTGTGGGGGCTCCCAGAGATAGATCTGATGGCCTCTCACCTAAACAAGAAACTTCCCAGGTATCTGTCCAGATCCCGGGATCCTCAGGCGGAGGCAGTGGATGCATTATCACTTCCTTGGAAGTATCATCCTGCCTATATCTTTCCGCCTCTAGTTCTTCTTCCAAGAGTAATCTCCAAGATTCTGAGGGAATGCTCGTTTGTTCTGCTAATAGCTCCGGCATGGCCTCACAGGTTTTGGTATGCGGATCTTGTCCGGATGGCATCTTGCCAACCATGGACTCTTCCGTTAAGACCAGACCTTCTGTCACAAGGTCCTTTTTTCCATCCGGATCTGAAATCCTTAAATTTAAAGGTATGGAGATTGAACGCTTGATTCTTGGTCATAGAGGTTTCTCTGACTCCGTGATTAATACTATGTTACAGGCTCGTAAATCTGTATCTCGAGAGATATATTATAGAGTCTGGAAGACTTATATTTCTTGGTGTCTTTCTCATCATTTTTCTTGGCATTCTTTTAGAATACCGAGAATTTTACAGTTTCTTCAGGATGGTTTAGATAAGGGTTTGTCCGCAAGTTCTTTGAAAGGACAAATCTCCGCTCTTTCTGTTCTTTTTCACAGAAAGATTGCTATTCTTCCTGATATTCATTGTTTTGTACAAGCTTTGGTTCGTATAAAACCTGTCATTAAGTCAATTTCTCCTCCATGGAGTTTGAATTTGGTTCTGGGAGCTCTTCAAGCTCCTCCGTTTGAACCTATGCATTCATTGGACATTAAATTACTTTCTTGGAAAGTTTTGTTCCTTTTGGCCATCTCTTCTGCTAGAAGAGTTTCTGAATTATCTGCTCTTTCGTGTGAGTCTCCTTTTCTGATTTTTCATCAGGATAAGGCGGTGTTGCGAACTTCTTTTGAATTTTTACCTAAAGTTGTGAATTCCAACAACATTAGTAGAGAAATTGTGGTTCCTTCATTATGTCCTAATCCTAAGAATTCTAAGGAGAAATCATTGCATTCTTTGGATGTTGTTAGAGCTTTGAAATATTATGTTGAAGCTACGAAATCTTTCCGTAAGACTTCTAGTCTATTTGTTATCTTTTCCGGTTCTAGGAAAGGCCAGAAAGCTTCTGCCATTTCTTTGGCATCTTGGTTGAAATCTTTAATTCATCTTGCCTATGTTGAGTCGGGTAAAATTCCGCCTCAGAGAATTACAGCTCATTCTACTAGGTCAGTATCTACTTCCTGGGCGTTTAGGAATGAAGCTTCGGTTGATCAGATCTGCAAAGCAGCAACTTGGTCCTCTTTGCATACTTTTACTAAATTCTACCATTTTGATGTATTTTCTTCTTCTGAAGCAGTTTTTGGTAGAAAAGTACTTCAGGCAGCGGTTTCAGTTTGAATCTTCTGCTTATGTTTTTTGTTAAACTTTATTTTGGGTGTGGATTATTTTCAGCAGGAATTGGCTGTCTTTATTTTATCCCTCCCTCTCTAGTGACTCTTGTGTGGAAAGATCCACATCTTGGGTAGTCATTATCCCATACGTCACTAGCTCATGGACTCTTGTTAATTACATGAAAGAAAACATAATTTATGTAAGAACTTACCTGATAAATTCATTTCTTTCATATTAACAAGAGTCCATGAGGCCCACCCTTTTTTGTGGTGGTTATGATTTTTTTGTATAAAGCACAATTATTCCAATTCCTTATTTCTTCTGTTATGTGTGATCAGTCCACGGGTCATCATTACTTCTGGGATATAACTCCTCCCCAACAGGAAATGCAAGAGGATTCACCCAGCAGAGCTGCATATAGCTCCTCCCCTCTACGTCAGTCCCAGTCATTCTCTTGCACCCAACGACTAGATAGGATGTGTGAGAGGACTATGGTGATTATACTTAGTTTTTATGACTTCAATCAAAAGTTTGTTATTTTAAAATAGCACCGGAGCGTGTTATTACTTCTCTGGCAGAGTTTGAGGAAGAATCTGACAGAGATTTTTTACTATGATTTTAACCGGAGTCGTTAAGATCATATTGCTGTTCTCGACCATCTGAGGGAGGTAAAGGCTTCAGATCAGGGGACAGCGGGCAGATGAATCTGCATTGAGGTATGTGGCAGTTTTTATTTTCTGAATGGAATTGATGAGAAAAGCCTGCCATACCGTTAAAATGACATGTATGTATACACTTTAGTATTCTGGGGATGGTATTTCACCGGAACTACTCTGTTAAAGGTCACTAATCCTTTTAATAACTATTCTCATGTTAAACGTTTTTGCTGGAATGTAGAATCGTTTACATTGCTGAGGTACTGTGTGAATAAATATTTGGGCATTATTTTCCACTTGGCAGTTTTTTGCTTTAATTGTGACAGTTTCGTTTCTCTTCACTGCTGTGTGGGAGAGGGAGGGGCCGTTTTTGGCGCTCTTTGCTACGCATCAAAAAATTCCAGTCAGTTACTTTTATATTTCCTGCATGATCCGGTTCATCTCTGACAGATCTCAGGGGTCTTCAAACTTCTTTGAAGGGAGGTAAATTCTCTCAGCAGAGCTGTGAGAATTCTTATAGTGACTGTGAATAAAAACGTTGTTTTGTTTTCTTATGTACAAATTTAATTAGTGTTGTTTTTTACTAATGGGAACAAACCTTTGCTAAAAGTTGTGTTGTTTTAAAGTTTGATGCTATAACTGTTTTTCAGTTCATTATTTCAACTGTCATTTAATCGTTAGTACCTCTTTGAGGCACAGTGCGTTTTTTTGCTAAAAAAGATTATAACCAAGTTGTAAGTTTTTTTGCTAGTGTGTTAAACATGTCTGACTCAGAGGAAGATATCTGTGTCATTTGTTCCAATGCCAAGGTGGAGCCCAATAGAAATTTATGTACTAACTGTATTGATGCTACTTTAAATAAAAGTCAATCTGTACAATGTGAACAAATTTCACCAAACAGCGAGGGGAGAGTTATGCCGACTAACTCGCCTCACGCGGCAGTACCTGCATCTCCCGCCCGGGAGGTGCGTGATATTTTGGCGCCTAGTACATCTGGGCGGCCATTACAGATAACATTACAAGATATGGCTACTGTTATGACTGAAGTTTTGTCTAAATTACCAGAACTAAGAGGCAAGCGTGATCACTCTGGGGTGAGAACAGAGTGCGCTGACAATGCTAGGGCCATGTCTGATACTGCGTCACAGCTCGCAGAGCATGAGGACGGAGAGCTTCATTCTGTGGGTGACGGTTCTGATCCAAACAGATTGGACTCAGATATTTCAAATTTTAAATTTAAATTGGAGAACCTCCGTGTACTACTAGGGGAGGTCTTAGCAGCTCTCAACGATTGTAACACCGTTGCAATACCAGAGAAACTGTGTAGGTTGGATAAATACTTTGCGGTACCGGCGAGTACTGACGTTTTTCCTATACCTAAGAGACTAACTGAAATTGTTACTAAGGAGTGGGATAGACCCGGTGTGCCGTTCTCACCCCCTCCAATATTTAGAAAGATGTTTCCAATAGACGCCACCACTCGGGACTTATGGCAAACGGTCCCCAAGGTGGAGGGAGCAGTTTCTACTTTAGCTAAGCGTACCACTATCCCGGTGGAGGATAGCTGTGCTTTCTCAGATCCAATGGATAAAAAATTAGAGGGTTACCTTAAGAAAATGTTTGTTCAACAAGGTTTTATATTACAACCCCTTGCATGTATCGCGCCGATTACGGCTGCGGCAGCATTTTGGATTGAGTCGCTTGAAGAGAACCTTAGTTCCTCTACGCTAGACGACATTACGGACAGGCTTAGAGTCCTTAAACTAGCTAATTCTTTCATTTCGGAGGCCGTAGTACATTTAACCAAACTTACGGCTAAGAACTCAGGATTCGCCATACAGGCACGCAGGGCGCTGTGGCTAAAATCCTGGTCAGCTGATGTTACTTCTAAGTCCAAATTACTTAATATACCTTTCAAGGGGCAGTCCTTATTCGGGCCCGGTTTGAAAGAAATTATCGCTGACATTACGGGAGGTAAGGGCCACGCCCTACCTCAAGACAAGGCCAAAGCTAAGGCTAGACAGTCTAATTTTCGTCCCTTTCGGAATTTCAAAACAGGAGCAGCATCAACCTCCACTGCACCAAAACAGGAAGGAGCTGTTGCTCGTTACAGGCAAGGCTGGAAGCCTAACCAGTCCTGGAACAAGAGCAAGCAGGCCAGGAAACCTGCTGCTGCCCCAAAGACAGCATGAACCGAGAGCCCCCGATCCGGGACCGGATCTAGTAGGGGGCAGACTCTCTCTCTTCGCCCAGGCCTGGGCAAGAGATGTTCAGGATCCCTGGGCACTAGAGATCATATCTCAGGGATACCTTCTAGACTTCAAATTATCTCCCCCAAGAGGGAGATTTCATCTGTCAAGGTTGTCAACAAACCAGATAAAGAAAGAAGCGTTTCTACGCTGCGTACAAGATCTGTTAACAATGGGAGTGATCCATCCGGTTCCGCGGTCGGAACAAGGACAAGGGTTCTACTCAAACCTGTTTGTGGTTCCCAAAAAAGAGGGAACTTTCAGGCCAATCTTAGATTTAAAGACTCTAAACAAATTCCTAAGAGTTCCATCGTTCAAAATGGAAACTATTCGGACGATCTTACCCATGATCCAAGAGGGTCAGTACATGACCACAGTGGATTTAAAGGATGCTTACCTTCACATACCGATCCACAAAGATCATCACCGGTATCTAAGGTTTGCCTTCTTAGACAGGCACTACCAGTTTGTAGCTCTTCCATTCGGATTGGCTACGGCTCCAAGAATCTTCACAAAGGTTCTGGGTGCCCTTCTAGCGGTACTAAGACCGCGAGGGATTTCGGTAGCTCCGTACCTAGACGACATTCTAATACAAGCTTCAAGCTTTCAAACTGCCAAGTCTCATACAGAGTTAGTTCTGGCATTTCTAAGGTCGCATGGATGGAAAGTGAACGAAAAGAAGAGTTCTCTCTTTCCTCTCACAAGGGTTCCATTCTTGGGGACTCTTATAGATTCTGTAGAAATGAAGATTTACCTGACAGAAGACAGGTTAACAAAGCTTCAAAATGCATGCCGCGTCCTTCATTCCATTCAACACCCGTCAGTAGCTCAATGCATGGAGGTGATCGGCTTAATGGTAGCGGCAATGGACATAGTACCTTTTGCACGCCTACACCTCAGACCGCTGCAATTATGCATGCTAAGTCAGTGGAATGGGGATTACTCAGATTTGTCCCCTACTCTGAATCTGAATCAAGAGACCAGAAATTCTCTTCTATGGTGGCTTTATCGGCCACACCTGTCCAGGGGGATGCCATTCAGCAGGCCAGACTGGACAATTGTAACAACAGACGCCAGCCTACTAGGTTGGGGCGCTGTCTGGAATTCTCTGAAGGCTCAGGGACTATGGAATCAGGAGGAGAGTCTCCTTCCAATAAACATTCTGGAATTGAGAGCAGTTCTCAATGCCCTTCTGGCTTGGCCCCAGTTAATAACTCGGGGGTTCATCAGGTTTCAGTCGGACAACATCACGACTGTAGCTTACATCAACCATCAGGGAGGGACAAGAAGCTCCCTAGCAATGATGGAAGTATCAAAGATAATTCGCTGGGCAGAGTCTCACTCTTGCCACCTGTCAGCAATCCACATCCCGGGAGTGGAGAACTGGGAGGCGGATTTCTTGAGTCGCCAGACTTTTCATCCGGGGGAGTGGGAACTTCATCCGGAGGTCTTTGCCCAAATACTTCGACGTTGGGGCAAACCAGAGATAGATCTCATGGCGTCTCGCCAGAACGCCAAACTTCCTCGCTACGGGTCCAGATCCAGGGATCCGGGAGCAGTTCTGATAGATGCTTTGACAGCACCTTGGAACTTCAGGATGGCTTATGTGTTTCCACCCTTCCCGCTGCTTCCTCGATTGATTGCCAAAATCAAACAGGAGAGAGCATCAGTAATTCTAATAGCACCTGCTTGGCCACGCAGGACTTGGTATGCAGATCTAGTGGACATGTCATCCTGTCCGCCTTGGTCTCTACCTCTAAGACAGGACCTTCTGATACAGGGTCCATTCAAACATCAAAATCTAACTTCTCTGAAGCTGACTGCTTGGAAATTGAACGCTTGATTTTATCAAAACGTGGTTTTTCTGAGTCGGTTATTGATACCCTGATTCAGGCTAGGAAGCCTGTTACCAGAAGGATTTACCATAAAATATGGCGGAAATACCTATACTGGTGCGAATCCAAAGGTTACTCCTGGAGTAAGGTTAGGATCGCTAGGATATTGTCTTTTCTACAAGAAGGTTTAGAAAAGGGTTTATCAGCTAGTTCATTAAAGGGACAGATTTCAGCTCTGTCCATCTTGTTACACAGACGTCTGTCAGAAAATCCAGACGTCCAGTCCTTTTGTCAGGCTTTAGCTAGGATCAAGCCTGTGTTTAAAGCTGTTGCTCCACCATGGAGTTTAAACTTAGTTCTTAACGTTTTACAGGGTGTTCCGTTTGAACCCCTTCATTCCATTGATATAAAAATGTTATCTTGGAAAGTTCTGTTTTTAATGGCTATTTCCTCGGCTCGAAGAGTCTCTGAGTTATCAGCCTTACATTGTGATTCCCCTTATCTGATTTTTCACTCAGACAAGGTAGTTCTGCGTACTAAACCTGGGTTCTTACCTAAGGTAGTCACTAACAGGAACATCAATCAAGAGATTGTTGTCCCATCCTTGTGTCCAAATCCTTCTTCAAAGAAGGAACGTCTTTTACACAATCTGGATGTAGTTCGTGCCCTCAAGTTCTACTTGCAGGCAACTAAAGATTTTCGCCAAACTTCTTCCTTGTTTGTCGTTTACTCTGGACAGAGGAGAGGTCAAAAAGCTTCTGCTACCTCTCTCTCTTTTTGGCTTCGTAGCATAATACGTTTAGCCTATGAGACTGCTGGACAGCAGCCTCCTGAAAGAATTACAGCTCACTCCACTAGAGCTGTGGCTTCCACTTGGGCCTTTAAGAATGAGGCCTCTGTTGAACAGATTTGCAAGGCTGCAACTTGGTCTTCGCTTCATACTTTTTCCAAATTTTACAAATTTGACACTTTTGCTTCTTCGGAGGCTATTTTTGGGAGAAAGGTTCTTCAGGCAGTGGTTCCTTCTGTATAATGAGCCTGCCTATCCCTCCCGTCATCCGTGTACTTTTGCTTTGGTATTGGTATCCCAGAAGTAATGATGACCCGTGGACTGATCACACATAACAGAAGAAAACATAATTTATGCTTACCTGATAAATTCCTTTCTTCTGTTGTGTGATCAGTCCACGGCCCGCCCGGTGTTAAGGCAGGTAAATATCTTTTAAATTATACTCCAGTCACCACTTCACCCTTGGTTACTCCTTTCTCGTTGATTCTTGGTCGAATGACTGGGACTGACGTAGAGGGGAGGAGCTATATGCAGCTCTGCTGGGTGAATCCTCTTGCATTTCCTGTTGGGGAGGAGTTATATCCCAGAAGTAATGATGACCCGTGGACTGATCACACAACAGAAGAAAGGAATTTATCAGGTAAGCATAAATTATGTTTTTATATGCTTCGCACTTTTTTTCTTATCACCCCACTTCTTGGCTATTCGTTAAACTGATTTGTGGGTGTGGTGAGGGGTGTATTTATAGGCATTTTAAGGTTTGGGAAACTTTGCCCCTCCTGGTAGGAATGTATATCCCATACGTCACTAGCTCATGGACTCTTGTTAATATGAAAGAAATGAATTTATCAGGTAAGTTCTTACATAAATTATGTTTTTTTGGTGTGTGGATCATGGTTTTTCTTGGCTTTCTTAAAGAATTCCTAACATGTTGCTGTTTCTACAGGATTGTCTGGATAAAGACCTATCTGCCAGTTCTTTGACAGGGCAGATTTCTGCTCTTTTAGTTTTATTTCATAGGTAAGCATAACATTTTTTTTTTTTAATATAAATCAAATATGATTTTCTGACATATTTACACTAACAGCTCATTTTCTTTATGATCAGCAATAATGGTTACTATGTAATATAGCATTAAGACAAGCAGTCTTCCAGCTGAGGATAAGCCATCTTGAATGGCAACTTTGAGGACATCTTTTACAAAAAATAACCATTTTAACATCATCCAAAAATATTACCATCAGCCAACATCTGCAGTTATGCTCTCAAATCAGCTTTTTTTCAGGTTTCTTCGTCTGAAGTCCACGAGAATGGCTTTTTGTCTTACACAACTCTCTCTAAAAACAACTAAACCCAACCTAAAATGTTAGAGACCAAACCTATGTTATGTTTATATCTTGAAATCTAGCATTCCAAAATTAAAGGGAAAGTAAAAATTAAACTTGCATGATTCAGATCGAGCATGTAATTTTAAGACACTTTTAAATTCACTTCTATTTTCAAATGTGCTTAGTTCTCTTGTTAAAAAAAAATACGCACATATTTTACACTAGTGGGAGATAGTTTCTGGTGACCGCACACATTTGTGTTTTGTGATTGGCTAACTAGATGTGTTTATCTAGCTGCCAGTAGTGCAATACTGTTCCTTCAGCAAAGGATAACAAAAGAATGAAGCTAATTTGATAAAAGAAGTAAATTGGAAAGTTGTTTAAAACTGTTAAAAAAAAGTTCTATCCAAATCATGAAAGAAAATTTTGGGGTTTCCTGTCCATTTAATGACAACCCTGCAGCTATGTGTGGAATCTTTACTGCTACAGATATTGTCGGATCAGAAAAAGTTTGAGGAAACTGTGACCATAATCTTAACTGCTATTAATAGCTCTTTTTGAGAAACTGATTTCTGCTCATTAGAAATCAGAGTCCTCCGGCTAATTTGAGGCTCATTTTCACCTCAGAGAGCTGCTACTGAGAGACAGAGGGGAGATTGGACTATGGGGCAGATACAGAATCACTCCCAGTTAGGAGGTAGTCACAAGTCTGCCACAGGTGTCATGTGGACTGGTCCTTTAGCCTCCTCCTGTTGGGTCATTGATATACTCCACATATATATTCTCTGCATTGATGTACACAGCACTGGATGGGCTCTCTTCCGGAAGTAGTCTTTTCTGCAGCCAGTATGCATGATAGAATGTGTGCATCTGAGGTAAACGGAGCCATTTCATGCACTCACATAGCTACCAGGCAATTGGCTTATACACCAATGTTGAGGTACATCATAGCCAGGGAATATATACTTTTTCAGACATTTACCACCTTTTAGTAAGACTAGTGTTTATATTTCTTAATAGTCTATTATACAATTGAGAGATTTTCCTAGCTATTTTTCTTTGCACGCTCCCTATAGCACTTGTCAGGCTATGTAACGGGTGTCGGGCCACTGACTAGCATGCAGTCGTGCACATTAAGATAGCGTTTATGCATCAGACCTCTTTTTAGTGTGCGTGTTGGGTTAGCGTGTGTCAGGCCTTTATTCAGTGCACTCATCTAGTTAGTGCACATTGGGCCTCTGTGTAATGCATATGTTGAGTTTTTATATAGCACACGCAGTGGTAGTGCATGTCAGGCCTGTGTTTAGTGCGCACAGTGGTTGTGTGTATCGGGCCTTGGTCCAGTGAGTGCAGTAGTAGTGTGCATTTTGTCAGGCCTCTGTTTAGTGCATACAATGGTAGCACTCGTCAGCCTTTTTTCTAATGCATGCACACTTAGCTCAATCTTGATTTTAGTGCGCGTGTTCCATGTAACAGTTTTAACTGTGGAACTGTTGTCAGTTTTCTAGCACCCTACTATTCTTACTATTTTTGTTTTTCTACAAACCTGTGTCCTCTTGCATTACCAGACATTTTCATCTGAAATTGGTAAGAGGTTTTATATTTATCATTTTGGATTAATCCTAAAGTCCACATAAGGCAACATAATATTTTCCAATTGTGCTTATACAATTTGCATAATAAGGTTGCTTTGGTGGTCATTTATTTGTATGTATATTTCATAGAACATACTGATATTGTCCCCACTACATTATATTATTCTTTTGAGAGTAGATCCATTTTTAGATATTTTATTTTCTATTTTGCAGAATTGTTTCCAGTCCATCTTTGCAATTTGTAAATGGATCACATTACACAATCTAACAGTCTAATGTTGTTTTTGTCTCTAAAGGAATCTGTCCTCCCTCTTTTTCTTCTATACAAGGCAGTGTTTCAGCTTTGGATCCAGGAGAAGTTATATGTCTGAAGGTCATCTTAGTTATATTCTTTGGTTCTTCTGCATCATCAGATATCTGAACAACTTTGGATGCCCTTGCCTGTGACTCAGACACCTCAGGTTGTTTTTGTAGCTGAGTCTTTTAATATTATCAGGAGTCTACCCCTTTCTTGTCTGAGCTTGATCTTTGCTTGAAGGGATATGAAACCCACATTTTGTCTTTTGTGGTTCAGACAGAGCATACAATTTTTAAAAAGCTTCCATTTTACTTCTAATATCAAATTTGCTTTGTTCCCATGGTATTCTTTGTTGAATAGATAGCTAAGTAGGTCTTTGTAGCAGTACATGGCAGAAAATAGTGCTGACATCTAGTGATCTTGCAAATGGATAACATTCTTGCAAAATTCCTGCAATATAGTGCCCTAGAAACAACCACACTTCTGAGCTTAGGTACTTGCTTTTAAAAAAAAGATACCAAGAGAATAAAGAACATTTGATAATAGAAGTAAATTGGTTGTTTAAAATGGTATGCTTAATCTGAATCATAAAATAAAAATCTGGGGTTTCCTATCTCTTTAAGGTGCTTTTATTTTAGGTGTCCAGTCCCATAAATCAAATGAAAAACTTTCTAAAAAGCAACTGGTTTGATTCGTAAACCTTATGCTAAGTCACAAAAGTATTGTTCTGGGTTCCTGAGGCTCTTATTAAAATAATTTTATAGAGTGAACCCACAGTAAACCATTTCTCAATATAGGAAACAAACATCTTCCTCCTCCTTACACGTCCCTAAATCGTCCAGATCTTATTGGAAGTTGGAACAAGGCCAAGCATTATAGTGACTTTTTCCTCTTCCAAATCAGCAAGACGATATGGGCCCCAATCCAGATTCTATTCTGGTAGGGGGCAGTTTGCACTTTTTTAAAAAAGGCCTAGTCGCAGTTCGTGCAAGATTTCTGTGTACTAAATTAGTTTCCCAGGATTACAGAATAGGCTTCAATTCAAGGCCTACTGAAGAAGGGTGTCTTCTGTCTCGTGTTCCAAAAGACTTTCTGATTTGTTTAGCTGTATTAGCTTTTCCTTCATGTAATTGGCAAGAGTCCATGAGCTAGTGACGTATGGGATATACAATCCTACCAGGAGGGGCAAAGTTTCCCAAACCTCAAAATGCCTATAAATACACCCCTCACCCACAATTCAGTTTTACAAACTTTGCCTCCTATGGAGGTGGTGAAGTAAGTTTTCTACGTTGACATGCGCTTCTCAGCATTTTGAAGCCCAATTCCTCTCAGAGTACAGTGAATGTCAGAGGGCTGTGAAGGGAGTATCACCTATTGAATGCAATGGTCATCCGAACGAGGATCTATTTCATAGGTTCTCTGTTATCGGTCGTAGATATTCATCTCCTACCTCCCTTTTCAGAATGATGATATACTCTCATATACCATTACCTCTACTGATAACCATTTCAGTACTGGTTTGGCTATCTGCTATATGTGGATGGGTGTCTTTGGGTAAGTATATTTTTATTACTTAAGACTCCTCAGCTATGGGTTGGCACTTTATGCATTAATATAAAGTTCTAAATATATGTATTGTACTTATATTTGCCATGAGTCAGGTTCATGTATTTCCTTTTTGCAGACTGTCAGTTTCATATTTGGGGGAAATAAACATATTAAGAAATATTTTTCTTACCTAGGGTTTAAAATTGACTTCATTTTTCTTTGCAAATTGCGGGCAGGATTAGGCCCGCGGGTGCGCCAAATGCTAGACTTTATTGCGTCATTCTTGGCGCGAGAATTTTTTGGTGAGAAAGTACGTCCGTTGACACAAGTTCGTCATTTCCGGCGTCATAGTTGACTCCGAGTTCCTTAAACAAGGTTGTGTCGCGAGTGTCCGGACGTTGTTGGCGCCAACATTTTTTCAGTTACGTTGTGCGTCATTCTTGGCACCAATTTTTTTCATTATTTTTTCACTCCATTGCTATTTGCCTCTTGCCTTTTTCTATGTCAGAGGGCTATGCTATTTGCATTTTTTCCCATTCCTGAAACTGTCATATAAGGAAATTTATAATTTTGCTTTATATGTTGTTTTTTCTTTTATATTTTGCAAGATGTCTCAATCTGATCCTGTCTAAGATGTATCTGTTGGAACTTTGCTGCCTGATATCGGTTCTACCAAAGCTAAGTACATTTGTTGTAAACTTGTGGAGATTATATCTCTGAATGTCATTTGTAATAGTTGTCATGATAAACCTTTGCATGCAGATAATGTGTCCATCAGTAATAGTACATTGCCAGTTGCAGTTCCTTCAACTTATAATGTACATGATATACCTATGAATTTTAAAGAATTTGTTACTGATTCTATTCAGAAGGCTCTGTCTGCTTTTCCCCTTCTAATAAACGTAAAAGGTCTTTTTTTTCTCATAAGGTTGATGAAATTTTAAATGACCGACAACATAATGAATTATCCTCCTCTGATGAGGATCTATCTGATTCAGAAGATCCTTCCTCAGATATTGACACTGACAAATCTACTTATTTATTTAAAATGGAGTATATTCGTTCTTTGTTAAAAGAAGTGTTAATTACTTTGGATATTGAGGAAACTAGTCCTCTTGACATTAAAACTAGTAAACATTTAAATTCTGTTTTTAAACCTCCTGTGGTTACTCCAGAGGTTTTTCCTATTCCTGATGCTATTTCTGATATGATTTCTAAGGAATGGAATAAGCCGGGTACTTCTTTTATTCCTTCTTCAAGGTTTAAAAAATTGTATCCTTTACCAGCAATTTCAATAGAGTTTTGGGAAAAGATCCCCAAAGTTGATGGGGCTATTTCTGCTCTTGCTTCCTATGGAAGATAGTACTTCTTTTAAAGATCCTTTAGATAGGAAACTTGAATCTTATCTAAGGAAAGCCTATTTATATTCAGGTCATCTTCTCAGGCCTGCAATTTCTTTGGTTGATGTTGCAGCTGCATCAACTTTTTGGTTGGAGAATTTACGGCAACAAGAATTGGATTCTGACGTGTCTAGCATTGTTCGCTTACTGCAACATGCTAATCATTTTATTTGTGATGCCATTTTTGATATTATCAAAATTGATGTTAGATCCATGTCTTTAGCTATTTTAGCTAGAAGAGCTTTGTGGCTTAAATCTTAGAATGCTGATATGACATCTAAGTCTAGATTGCTATCTCTTTCTTTCCAAGGTAATAATTTATTTGGTTCTCAGTTGGATTCTATTATTTCAACTGTTACTGGGGGGAAGGGAGTTTTTTTGCCTCAGGATAAAAAAACCTAAGGGTAAATCTAAGGCTTCTAACAGTTTTCGTTCCAAAGTCAGCCCCTAAGTCCGCATGAAGGTGCGGCCCTCATTCCAGCTCAGCTGGTAGTGGGCAGATTAAGGTTTTTCAAGGATGTTTGGATCAATTCTGTCCAAAATCATTGGATTCAGAACATTGTCTCTCGGGGTATTGAATAGGATTCAGAGTAAGAACTCCTGTGAGAATATTTTTTTCTCTCACACATCCCAGCAAATCCAGTAAAAGCGCTTGCTTTCCTGAAGTGTGTTTCAGACCTGGAGTTATCTGGGGTAATCATGCCAGTTTCTTTTCAGGAACAGGGTCTGGGGTTTTATTCATATCTATTCATTGTCCCAAAGAAGCAGTTTTTGGTAGAAAAGTTTTCCAGGCAGCTGTTTCAGTTTGATTCTTCTGCTTATGTTTTAAGTTTTTCTTGTCATTAAAGAATAAATTTATAATTTGGGTTGTGGATTATTTTTTCAGCGGAAAATGGCTGTTCTTTATTTTTATCCCTCCCTCTTGCGTGAAGTTCCACAACTTGGGTATTGATATCCCATACGTCACTAGCTCATGGACTCTTGCCAATTACATGAAAGAAAACATAATTTATGTAAGAATTTACCTGATAAATTAATTTCTTTTGGCAAGAGTCCATGAGGCCCACCCTTTTTATGGTGGTTATGATTTTTTTGTATAAAGCACAATTATTTCCAAATTCCTTTGTTGATGCTTTTTACTCCTTTCTTTATCACCCCACTACTTGGCTATTCGTTAAACTGCATTGTGGGTGTGGTGAGGGGTGTATTTATAGGCATTTTGAGGTTTGGGAAACTTTGCCCCTCCTGGTAGGATTGTATATCCCATACGTCACTAGCTCATGGACTCTTGCCAATATGAAAGAACTGAATTTATCAGGTAAATTCTTACATAAGTTATGTTTTTTTTTGGAACAAGGCCAAAGATTTTATTATATTCTTTTTCATTGTTTCAATGAAGGAGGGATTTTTCTGACCTATTCTTAATTTAATCATTTTATCCAGAGCTCCTATTTTAAAATATTGACAATCTGTACAATTCCACCTCCTATTCAACTGGGTCAATACATGTTCAAGTTTAATTTGAAGGTTGCCTTCCTACCTATTACTAGATTATTTCCAGTTCCTGAGTTTTGCCTTTCAAGGTTTGTAGCTATTACGTCTTTTTACGGTTTCCAGAATTTTTTTACAAATGTTCTGTGAACTCTTTTATCTGTTATAAGAACTCATGTAGTTCAGTGGCTCTATACATGGAGAAATTTTTTTGCAGACATGGTAGGAGAATTAATTTTAAAGAGTTTTCATTCTCTTTTCTAGTAGTCATTAAAGACTCAGTGACTATGCAGCTTTCTCTAACGGATTAGGGATCAAAGTTACAGACTGTTTGCTCACAACTACCTTAAATGTCCAACCCATCTGTATCTCAATGTATGGAATTGTTAGGTCTGATGACTGCAGCATCAGATGATTTCTTATGAATCCTTTTCTTCTTTGCATTTTTCCACCATGGTGCAAACATTTCACTTAACTATCTCAATGAACCCTAGGCGATTCTTCAGTGAGGCTTTCTCTGTTCCGGTGGATAGTTTTCCAAACTATTTTTCTGGGTGTGTCCTACATTCGCCCAACTTAGAAAATAATTTCTGCAGAAGCCATTTTTTTGGTTTGGGGTTCACTCTGAGAGTCGGTGTCCAGGGGAGCATGGGGAGTTTAGTTTCCTCAGAATGTGAGGACTCAGTGCATTCTTTAGGTCCCTTCAGAGCTGTCCTCTTCTATAAGGATAAACTTAGCTGGGTTTTCTTTCAGACATTGTTACAGTTGTAGCTTATATCCATCACCAAGGGGGAGCTTGCAGTTCCTTAGCAGTGATGGAAGTGTCAATGTATTTTGATTGGACACAGAAAATGTTTCTACATCCCAGGAAGGAAACCTAAGAAGCATATTTTCTTAGTAGGTATTTCCTTGCACAAGAATGTTTTACCCTCCAAGTAATTTTTCTACTAGATTGTGAAACAATACGGTCTTCCAGAGATAGACCTTATGACTTCTGTTGCCAATGGTCATAGTTGAAATTGAATAGAGCACACTGCTCTAGTCAGGCCCGCAGAACTTGGTTTGCAAATCTGATTCAGATGACCAGCTTTCTCCAATCATCAAGCTCTCAAGTTTATCATCTTGATGAATCAGAGATTAAATACCTATTTTTTATATTCTGTTCAGATAATGACTTGTTTGTTAACTCATTTTCATTTTTTTCTGTTTTATACTACAAGAATATTGCTCAGTTTCTTGACATCAAGTCTTTGTTCAGGCTCAGGCCCTGATATTTAAAGGATTCTCTAGCTTCAAGAGAAATTGCAGTTTAGACTTCACAGGGGCTGAACTCACTGAATATTCAAATGAAAAAGGTCAGAACTCTCCAGCACAGCACTTTCTTTATGTAAAGGAGAGAATAGCAATATAGCACTGCATGATATGAGAGTTTTGTTACACTTACACTTTGTTATAATTAGTTATAAATGTTACAATTAGTTATCGATCTAGCAGTGATTTTACTAATTATGATTATGCTTTGAAAGTTTTTGTGTTACTTTAACAAATTAGAATCATACATTGAATATTTCTGTGTATCTTTTACAAATTACATTGCACCTTGTATTCGCTGCATTGCAAATTAAAATTAATGGTTTCAGAAAGTGGGAGGGACAAAACAGTTGAATGGACTGAACAGTCTTGTGAAATATTGTAAGCAGTTTGCACAAGATGGTCTCCCTGATTTATCTTGTCAGCTGTATTCAGGGAAAGTTTGCTCAAAATTCACAATACACTTATTTTAACTAACAGAAAAGCAATTTATACTAAAATATAGACAAAAGCAAGTTAAATTGTAGTGAAAATATTGCAGTTTAATTTGTAATCGATGCAAACTGAGCCTTTATATCATTCCCAGGTGTTCTCCATTTACCTTTTCTCTCCCATGGGAAATTTTGTATTCCAGAGAGCTTCAATACTGCCTATGGAAGGCATCTCTTATATCTCTGGGACTTCCAGGTTCCTCCCCTATTCGTAGAACATTCAGTGAGTTAAGCCCCTGTGAAGTCTGCTGTCTCCAAACTAGAGAATGTTTAATTATCCGACCCATAGAAAGTAATGAAGCTCTCTGGGAAACTGACAGTTTCTTTCATGAAATTAGCAAGAGTCCATGAGCTAGTGACGTATGGGATATACATTCCAACCAGGAGGGGCAAAGTTTCCCAAACCTCAAAATGCCTATAAATACACCCCTCACCACACCCACAAATCAGTTTTACAAACTTTGCCTCCTATGGAGGTGGTGAAGTAAGTTTGTGCTAGATTCTACGTTGATATGCGCTCCGCAGCAGGTTGGAGCCCGGTTTTCCTCTCAGCGTGCAGTGAATGTCAGAGGGATGTGAGGAGAGTATTGCCTATTTGAATTCAATGATCTCCTTCTACGGGGTCTATTTCATAGGTTCTCTGTTATCGGTCGTAGAGATTCATCTCTTACCTCCCTTTTCAGATCGACGATATACTCTTATATATACCATTACCTCTACTGATTCTCGTTTCAGTACTGGTTTGGCTTTCTACTACATGTAGATGAGTGTCCTGGGGTAAGTAAGTCTTATTTTCTGTGACACTCTAAGCTATGGTTGGGCACTTTTATATAAAGTTATAAATATATGTATTCAAACATTTATTTGCCTTGACTCAGGATGTTCAAACATTCCTTATTTCAGACAGTCAGTTTCATATTTGGGATAATGCATATGAATAAAAAAAATTCTTACCTTAAAATTTGACTTTTTTCTCTGTGGGCTGTTAGGCTCGCGGGGGCTGAAAATGCTTCATTTTATTGCGTCATTCTTGGCGCTGACTTTTTTGGAGCAAATTTTTTTTCTGTTTCCGGCGTCATACGTGTCGCCGGAAGTTGCGTCATTTTTGATGTTTTTTGCCCCAAAAGTGTCGGCGTTCCGGATGTGGCGTCATTTTTTGCGCCAAAAGCATTTAGGCACCAAATAATGTGGGCGTCTTTTTTGGCGCTAAAAAATATGGGCGTCACTATTGTCTCCACATTATTTAAGTCTCATTATTTATTGCTTCTGGTTGTTAGAAGCTTGTTCACTGGCATTTTTTCCCATTCCTGAAACTGTCATTTAAGGAATTTGATCAATTTTGCTTTATATGTTGTTTTTTTCTATTACATATTGCAAGATGTCCCAGATTGACACTGAGTCAGAAGATACTTCTGGAAAAACGCTGCCTGGTGCTGGATCGACCAAAGTTAAGTGTATCTGCTGTAAACTTGTGGTATCTGTTCCTCCAGCTGTTGTTTGTAATGAATGTCATGACAAACTCGTTAATACAGATAATATTTCCTTTAGTAATGTTAAATTACCTGTTGCTGTTCCGTCAACATCTAATACTCAGAGTGTTCCTGTTAACATAAGAGATTTTGTTTCTAAATCCATTAAGAAGGCTATGTCTGTTATTCCTCCTTCTAGTAAACGTAAAAGGTCTTTTAAAACTTCTCTTTTTTCAGATGAATATTTAAATGAACATCATCATTCTGATTCTGATAATGGTTCCTCTGGTTCAGAGGATTCTGTCTCAGAGGTTGATGCTGATAAATCTTCATATTTATTCAAAATGGAATTTATTCGTTCTTTACTTAAAGAAGTCTTAATTGCATTAGAAATAGAGGATTCTGGTCCTCTTGTTACTAAATCTAAACGTTTAAATAAGGTTTTTAAATCTCCTGTAGTTATTCCAGAAGTTTTTCCTGTCCCTGATGCTATTTCTGAAGTAATCTCCAGGGAATGGAATAATTTGGGTAATTCATTTACTCCTTCTAAACGTTTTAAGCAATTATATCCTGTGCCATCTGACAGATTAGAGTTTTGGGACAAAATCCCTAAAGTTGATGGGGCTATCTCTACTCTTGCTAAACGTACTACTATTCCTATGGCAGATAGTACTTCCTTTAAGGATCCTTTAGATAGGAAGATTGAATCATTTCTAAGAAAAGCTTTCTTATGTTCAGGTAATCTTCTTAGACCTGCTATATCTTTAGCGGATGTTGCTGCAGCTTCAACTTTTTGGTTAGAAGCTTTAGCGCAACAAGTAACAGATCATAATTCTCATAGCATTGTTAATCTTCTTCAACATGCTAATAACTTTATTTGTGATGCCATCTTTGATATCATTAGAGTTGATGTCAGGTATATGTCTCTAGCTATTTTAGCTAGAAGAGCTTTATGGCTTAAAACTTGGAATGCTGATATGTCTTCTAAGTCAACTTTGCTTTCCCTTTCTTTCCAGGGTAATAAATTATTTGGTTCTCAGTTGAATTCTATTATCTCAACTGTTACTGGAGGGAAAGGAACTTTTTTACCACAGGATAAAAAATCTAACTGTAAATTTTGGTCTAATAATCGTTTTCGTTCCTTTCGTGAAAATAAGGAACAAAAGCCTGATCCTTCACCCACAGGAGCGGTATCAGTTTGGAAACCATCTCCAGTCTGGAATAAATCCAACCCTTTTAGAAAACCAAAGCCAGCTCCCAAGTCCACATGAAGGTGCGGCCCTCATTCCAGCCCAGCTGGTAGGGGGCAGGTTACGTTTTTTCAAAGAAATTTGGATCAATTCAATTCACAATCTTTGGATTCAGAACATTGTTTCAGAAGGGTACAGAATTGGCTTCAAGATAAGGCCTCCTGCAAAGAGATTTTTTCTTTCCCGTGTCCCAGTAAATCCAGCGAAAGCTCAAGCATTTCTGAAATGTGTTTCAGATCTAGAGTTGGCTGGAGTAATTATTCCAGTTCCAGTTCTGGAACAGGGGCTGGGGTTTTATTCAAATCTCTTCATTGTACCAAAGAAGGAGAATTCCTTCAGACCAGTTCTAGATCTAAAAATATTGAATCGTTATGTAAGGATACCAACATTCAAAATGGTAACTATAAGGACTATCCTGCCTTTTGTTCAGCAAGGGCATTATATGTCCACAATAGTTTTACAGAATGCATATCTGCATATTCCGATTCATCCAGATCACTATCAGTTTCTGAGATTCTCTTTCCTAGACAAGCATTACCAGTTTGTGGCTCTACCGTTTGGCCTAGCAACAGCTCCAAGAATTTTTACAAAGGTTCTCTGTGCCCTTCTGTCTGTAATCAGAGATCAGGGTATTGTGGTATTTCCTTATTTGGACGATATCTTGGTACTTGCTCAGTCTTCACATTTAGTAGAATCTCATACGAATCGACTTGTGTTGTTTCTTCAAGATCATGGTTGGAGGATCAATTTACCGAAAAGTTCATTGATTCCTCAGACAAGGGTAACCTTTTTAGGTTTCCAGATAGATTCAGTGTCCATGACTCTGTCTCTGACAGACAAGAGACGTCTAAAATTGATCTCAGCTTGTCGAAACCTTCAATCACAATCATTCCCTTCGGTAGCCTTATGCATGGAAATTCTAGGTCTTATGACTGCTACATCGGACGCGATCCCCTTTGCTCGTTTTCACATGCGACCTCTTCAGCTCTGTATGCTGAACCAGTGGTGCAGGGATTACACAAAGATATCTCAATTAATATCTTTAAAACCGATTGTACGACACTCTCTGACGTGGTGGACAGATCACCATCGTTTAGTTCAGGGGGCTTCTTTTGTTCTTCCGACCTGGACTGTGATCTCAACAGATGCGAGTCTGACAGGTTGGGGAGCTGTATGGGGGTCTCTGACAGCGCAGGGGGTTTGGGAATCTCAGGAGGCGAGATTACCAATCAATATTTTGGAACTCCGTGCAATTTTCAGAGCTCTTCAGTCATGGCCTCTTCTAAAGAGAGAATCGTTCATTTGTTTTCAGACAGACAATATCACAACTGTGGCATACATCAATCATCAAGGAGGGACTCACAGTCCTCTGGCTATGAAAGAAGTATCTCGAATACTGGTATGGGCGGAATCCAGCTCCTGTCTAGTTTCTGCGGTTCATATCCCAAGTATAGACAATTGGGAAGCGGATTATCTCAGTCACCAAACGTTACATCCGGGCGAATGGTCTCTTCACCCAGAGGTATTTCTTCAGATTGTTCAAATGTGGGGACTTCCAGAAATAGATCTGATGGCTTCTCATCTAAACAAGAAACTTCCCAGGTATCTGTCCAGATCCAGGGATCCTCAGGCGGAAGCAGTGGATGCATTGTCATTTTCTTGGAAGTATCATCCTGCCTATCTCTTTCCGCCTCTAGTTCTTCTTCCAAGAGTAATCTCCAAGATTCTGAAGGAATGCTCGTTTATTCTGCTGGTGGCTCCAGCATGGCCTCACAGGTTTTGGTATGCGGATCTTGTCCGGATGGCCTCTTGCCAACCGTGGACTCTTCCATTAAGACCAGACCTTCTGTCGCAAGGTCCTTTTTTCCATCAGGATCTCAAATCCTTAAATTTAAAGGTATGGAGATTGAACGCTTGATTCTTAGTCAAAGAGGTTTCTCTGACTCTGTGATTAATACTATGTTACAGGCTCGTAAATCTGTATCTAGAAAGATATATTATAGAGTCTGGAAGACTTACATTTCTTGGTGTCTTTCTCATCATTTTTCCTGGCATTCTTTTAGAATTCCGAGAATTTTACAGTTTCTTCATTGTGTCCTAATCCTAAGAATTCTAAGGAGAGATCATTGCATTCTTTGGATGTAGTTAGAGCTTTGAAATATTATGTTGAAGCTACTAAGAATTTCCGAAAGACTTCTAGTCTATTTGTTATCTTTTCCGGTTCTAGGAAAGGTCAGAAGGCCTCTGCCATTTCTTTGGCATCTTGGTTAAAATCTTTAATTCATCATGCTTATGTCAAGTCGGGTAAAACTCCGCCTCAAATGATTACAGCTCATTCTACTAGGTCAGTTTCTACTTCCTGGGCGTTTAGGAATGAAGCTTCGGTTGATCAGATTTGCAAAGCAGCAACTTGGTCTTCTTTGCATACTTTTACTAAATTCTACCATTTTGATGTGTTTTCTTCTTCTGAAGCAGTTTTTGGTAGAAAAGTACTTCAGGCAGCTGTTTCAGTTTGATTCTTCTGCTTATAATTTCAGTTTTTTTCATTATAAGATTTAAACTTTATTTTGGGTGTGGATTATTTTCAGCGGAATTGGCTGTCTTTATTTTATCCCTCCCTCTCTAGTGACTCTTGCGTGGAAGATCCACATCTTGGGTAGTCATTATCCCATACGTCATTAGCTCATGGACTCTTGCTAATTTCATGAAAGAAAACATAATTTATGTAAGAACTTACCTGATAAATTCATTTCTTTCATATTAGCAAGAGTCCATGAGGCCCACCCTTTTTGTGGTGGTTATGATTTTTTTGTATAAAGCACAATTATTCCAATTCCTTATTTTTTATGCTTTCGCACTTTTTTCTTATCACCCCACTTCTTGGCTATGCGTTAAACTGATTTGTGGGTGTGGTGAGGGGTGTATTTATAGGCATTTTGAGGTTTGGGAAACTTTGCCCCTCCTGGTAGGAATGTATATCCCATACGTCACTAGCTCATGGACTCTTGCTAATATGAAAGAAATGAATTTATCAGGTAAGTTCTTACATAAATTATGTTTTTTTCAGTTTCAATTTAAATAGAAGAAATGTAAAATGCAATGTAAATTGTAAAATATACCCATAAATATACAAACTATGAGAATACAGGTAGCCCTCAGTTTACGCCGGGGTTAGGTTCCAGAAGGAATGGTTGTAAATCGAAACCATTGTAAATTGAAACCCAGTTTATAATATAAGTCAGTGGGAAGTGAGGGAGATAGGTTCCAGGCCCCTCTCAAAATTGTCATAAGTAACACCTAATACATTATTTTTAAAGCTTTGAAATGAAGACTTTAAATGCTAAACAGCATTATATACCTAATACAATAATCACACAACACAGAATATATAATTAAACTAAGTTAAATGAACAAAAACATTTGCTAAACAGCATTATAAACCTAATACAATAATCACACAACACAGACTTCACTTGCATTTTTCTGCAAACAGTTATTTCTATGCATTCCAATCTGGACTGATTTATAGACAGGAAGATCTTGTTCCTTTGAAATCTGCTCGATAGCTCAGGTCTGGTTAAACTGATTAATTTCAGCTTGCTTGTTTTTGCTGCAACACAAGCGGACAGCTCCACCTACTGGCTATTTTAATAAATGCACTGCTTCAGTCACAACTGGAAAAAAAAGGTTGTTAATTGAACTGTTATAAAACAAGGGCCACCTGTACACAGAAACTGTGAAAGTATAATCAGAATGTGTAAAATAACAATACAAAATACAAAAAAAGAAAGTGTAAAGTTTAAATGTAATAAAAAAGTTAATCTGAAGTCTAAAGTGATATAAAATACAAAGTGCAAATGCAACATAACTCTCATATTATGCAGTGCTATATTGCACTGGGCTTGCATGGAGAAGTATAGCAAAATCTGCCTTTTGAAAATTTCACTAGAGATCTCACAGTGCTAGAGGATCATTTTAGAATATCTCACCTGAGCGGAGAGGTTTTGAAAATCAGGCCCTTAGTCAAGATATTTATAGTGTCTGTTATTATCTCCTCTATGGAACATTCATTTTACAAACTTTATATGTTTCTCTTTTATAACATTCATGCTTTTTTTACATTTAGCTTCTGTCTTGGAAAATGTTGTTGCTTTTAGCAATATCTTCTGCCAGATTACTTTCTGGATTTTTTTTTTTCTTTTTTGCTAGCTCTCTTGTCTTATTTTCATTAAAGGGATAGGAAAGTCAAAACTAAACTTGCATGATTCACACAGAGCATGTCATTTAAAGACACTTTTAAATTCACTTCTATTTTCAAATGTGCTTCGTTCTCTTAAAGGGACACTGTACCCAAATTTTTTCTTTCATGATTCAGATAGAGCATGCAATTTTAAGCATCTTTCTAATTTACTCCTATTGTCAAATTTTGTTTATTCTCTTGGTATCTATATTTGAAAAGCAAGAATTTAAGTTTAGATGCCGGCCCATTTTTGGTCAACAACCTGGGTTGTCCTTGCTGATTGGATAGCACCAATAAACAAGTGCTGTCCATGGTTCTGAACCACAAATTGGCTGGCTCCTTAGCTTAGATGACTTCTTTTTCAAATAAAGAAAGCAAAAGAACGAAGAAAAATTGATAATAGGAGTAAATTAGAAAGTTGCTTAAAATTGCTTGCTCTATATGAATCACAAAAGAAAAAATTTGGGTTCAGTGTCCCTTTAATATCCCTTGTTAAAAAATGAATATGCACATATCATACACTAGTGAAGTAAATTGCAAATTTGTTTAAAATTGTATGTTCTATCTGAATCATAAAATATTTTTTTTGTGGGTTACTATCCCTTTAAAGGGATACTAAACCCAGATTTTTTCTTTCATGATTCTGATAGAGCATGCAATTTTAAGCAACCTTCTAATTTACGCCTATTTATCAATTTTTCTTTGTTCTTTTGTTATCTTTATTTGAAAAAGCAGGAATGTAATCTTAAAGGGACAGTTCACTCAAAATTTTTCTCCCCTTTAATTTGTTCCTAATGATCCACTTTACCTGCTGGAGTGTATTACATTGTTTACAAGTAGCTCCTTTACCCTTATATTGGCATTTGAAATTGTTTATTTAGCATGTGGTATCCCCACCTATTCTGAAAGTTTGTGGACGCGCGTACCAGCTATAGATAAGCTTTGTAAACACAGCCAGCAGAAGAAATTACACTCCCAGTGTGATAAAGCAGAGATAAGGTAATAAAATGTTGATTTTCCATTGTTCTCTCAAAGTATTGGTGATTGTTTTAAGGACAGATATAAGATAAAGAAGCAGGTATATGTGCACAATGTGATACAGTAATGAGATCTGATTATACTTACAAGCTCAACCTATTTTATTAGGCTGTGGCTTCAAAACACAAAATCTGAGCTTTAATATACAGAAATAAACCTTAAAAAGCTAATTTTCATACATTTTTTACTCTGCAGTTGGTAAAAAAAGCAATTGTAAACACATTAAGGGAAAAACTATTTTACAGTATACTGTCCCTTTAAGAGCCGGCCCATTTTTTGTTCAGCACCTGGGTAGTGCCTGCTAATTGGTAGCTAAATGTAGCAAACCAATCAGCAAGCTCTACCCAGGTGCTGAACCTAAAATGGGCTGGCTCCTAACCATACTTTCTGGCTTTTTCAAATAAAGATTGCAGAAGAACAAATAAAAATTGAAAATAGGATTAAATTAGAAAGTTGCTTAAAATTGCATGCTCTATCTGAATTATGAAAGAAAAAATTTGGGTTTAGTATCCCTTTAAGATAAGATGGTTTTAAGCATTCAATATGATTTTTTGCCAAAGTCATTTTTAGATAACATTAATCAGGAGATTATTTCCCATCTCCTAATACAAATAATTATTTTGATATCCTCAATTACATATTGTCCAGAAGTGACAATAGCTAGTAACCACTAGATATATGGGAGGTGCGCCAATAAATTAGAACAATTGACAAAAAAGTGTAGATTAGATTGTAATCTCTATATCAGTGTAAATTACTAGAGCATTGTTCGGCTGCTAATCAAAACATAACAATTCCTAGACTAAAGTCCTATGTAAACTATAGGGTTAATTGGAAATTATACTCTAAATTATACTTCACTGAAAAAGGGCATAGTACTATACCATAAAATGCCTATAATATATCACAATATGACAGTATGTCTGTTAATATGCCAGGCAATCCCTGTAGCACAGGCTTACAGCAATTAGATATTGTAAGATCATTAGAATTCTACTTTCAAATTACAGAGGTTTTTTATTTGTTCGTCCCTTGCTTTAAATACAGTTCAGATGGCCACATCCATTTATTTAGCTTGTTGGCTAAATCTCTTGATTACCAAGGTTTACTTGGAGGCAGGATATATTTTTCCAAAGAGCATTATTGTCTTTTTTTTTTGTCTTCTAAATTAATTTCTTTTTTTTGGTTTTTCAAGAATGACTGAATAATTTTGCAAAGCAGCAACATACCTTCTCTAAATTCTACTAATTTGATGAGATTGATAGGAAAGTCCTTCGGGCAACATTGTCTGGTATTTAGGTGCCTACCTTAAAAAAGATTTGTCCCAGCTAATTACTCATGGATTCCACAGCTTGGGTATTAGTTCCCATAAGTAATATAGGTGGACTCCCACCACCTTTAGGAAAGAAAACATAATTTATGCTTACCCGATAGATAAATTAATTTATTTTATGATGGTGAGAGTTCACGAGACACAAAATTTTATTTTTATTTACTCTCACTGGCGACAGTTCCAGTTTGCACCCAATTTTATTTTTATTTACTCTTACTGGTGGCAGTTCCAGTTTGCACCTTCTTGGACCTTTCTTACCTTTCTTCTTCTCCTTTCTTAGCTATACATCGGAGAGGGGAGAGTGATTAATTACTCTTAGACGTTTGGGAATCTTTGTCTCCTACAAATGGCCAGGAGTTGAATCACAGGAGTAATAGCTTGTGGACTTTTACCACCATGAAAGAAATTCATTTATCAGGTAAGCATAAATTATGTATCTTGGCCAACCTATCTAATACTTACCAGGCTAGATCCCCTCTCCGGAGGGGGCATGGACAGAAATAACCAGGCCCCTTATACCTATATAACTCTTACCTAAGCTTCCATCCTCATTTCTAGCTCTGTCCATCACAGGATGAACAGGTCTAGGTCCCTCTCTGGATCTTACCTGGTAAGTTACAATGCAGGCCTGTTGGCTTGCTGTTCCCACCAGGGCTGCTTACACTTTCACTTCTGCTGGGGCTTTCCCTGGTGGTTGCTCTCTGTGCCCATTGCTCTGTTGAAGCAGTACTCTTTGATACAACTCTGCTTTTTTTTGTAGAAAAGCTTGAATATTTAATTGCTGAGGACACCTGGGTACATTTTATTCCAGACTCATGGAGTGTGGATATTGTTACCATTTGGTTATTTTTCAGAGGTTCACAAAATGCCTCCTATTGGTTATTTTGTTCAATCTTAAAAGGATGGCAAGAAGCAATAAGTTAAGTTACTTACTTACTTAACTTACTGAGATTCCTCTCATTCCCAAAGGTTTCTTTCTAGTTTTAGTAAACCTTCAAAAGCCTGTTTTCATATCCCAGTGGCGTTACTTCACAGGATCTATCTCAGGTTTGCAGTAAATGGGCAGCATTTCCAGTTTGTGGCTCATCCTTTCGGAATATCAACAGCTCCAAGAATCTTCATAAAGGTACTGTTTCCATTGGCAGCAGAGATTCGAAAACAAAGTATTTTTCTTCCTCATTACCTAGACAACAAACTTCAGGTGGCATCTTCAGTGCAACAAACAGATCTACTCTTTAAAAAAAAATCTTAAACAGTTCCAGAATTCCTACCCCAAGTAGTCTCAGACTTCCATTCCCCTAAGGACATTGTTCTGTTGTCTTTTTTGTACAAAGTCAAAGCTGGTTGATGGGAAACCATTTTGGATCTGGTACAGCGATTTATTATATTAAGAAGGATTTGAGAAGAACAGATACATTTTTTGTTATTCCTCTCGTGCAAGGTCTACTATTTAATATTTGATTACATAGTGTATCTCTAAGGTCTACAAGTTAAAGTCCTTGCCAGTACCACCTGGGCTCAGGATATACTTCCCAAGGGCAGTCTCTAAATATTGGGCAATTCAGAATGATGTGAATATGTTGCTACATTTGAAAGGAAAATTCTTTACTTTTGCAATCAAATGTGTATTTGCTTGTTTATCCATTCACATTCCCTATTATACTTATGATATACTGCTTGGTATTGGATAGATTGTCCAAGATAATTATAAATGAAATCATAAATACATAACTTTCTATATCTTCCATTGTTTCCATTGCTTTATAGACACTGACATTTTACACTATTTTGTCAATATCTAAACAGCTAATTAAACTTTAGAAAAACACATCTAAATGTTAGTCTCAGAATAAATCTTTTATTTGAGTGCATCATTATATCTAGCATTTGTTTAGTGTTTAATGTCCCTTTAAGAAATTCTGAGGTACATAGAGATGTCCAGGTGATATTTTCTAGTCAGCTTTTTACAGCTATGCTGCATCACTTTCAAGTACCTTAACATTTGGGTATCATGTCCCTTTAAGTTGCTGATTGTTTTGTTTGTGGATCTTTCTGCCTTCGGTTTTGTCTTCAGCAAGTGAAATGTATGTTCAATTGAGCTCAGATACCTGAATTGTCAATTGAAGAATATTCCACTTCTGTGGCTTAAAACATTCTTTGGTTGCTTTTGCAGTATGTTTTGGGTCATTGTGAAGCACTGTCCTATCAGTTTTGCAGAATTTGGCAGAATCTGAGCAGATAGTAGCAGCTGAATGAATTCTAAAGTGTACATAGCTCTCCTATCAGCGGTGATATTGTCAATAAAGACTAGTGACCCAGTTCTATTGGCAGTCATACATGCCCATGCCATAACACTGCCTTCAATTTCACAAATGATGAGGTATGAGTGTAATACTTTATTTTAATGTTTTAGACGTGTTTTGTAAATGTTTTAACCCTTTACACTTTATGTCAGGTCTAAAGTCATGCTTAGCCTAATAGCACTATTTTGGGTTTTTCCTCAAGCACAACCCATATCTTTCAACTTGTAATATCAGCACTAATTAAGTCTGTTTGTGATATTCATTGAAAGTAATGGGAACGCTAGAGCAATGTCAGCCGTGCTAAAACTTCTATGGAGAATCTGATTTACAATGTGTGATGATTTTTATAATGTATTAGCAAACAGCAAGGAGAACAAGAATACAAACTTTATTCAGCAGCATCCATCTTAACAACAACTGCCCGCCCCCTCCGATCACATGACTAAAATGTTAACTGTTTATAATTCACAGAGTGAACTAAGCATAACTACTGAACTTAAAATATAACATAAAGCATACACATAATTACATCTCCCCCTTCAAATATGAAACAATTAATGTGAGGCAAAGTCTTCCCATATTTTTGGTTTAATAGCTCGACCATAATGAGAGAAAGTAACTGCTGGCTTACTAGCAGTACAATCGGTGTCAAGTTGAGAGTCATTCCCAGCATTATCGCAAGCTGATACACTTATGTTGTCCTCAAAGTCCTCAGTAGACTTTACATCCATGTTAGGGAATTCTGTGCATTCATTGATTTGCTCTTTATTGTCATTGCTGCTTGGTTCCCCGAGTAAAGTATCAGCTGCAGTGTCTGGTCGAAGATGACGCCTGTTGCGTCTCAGTTTCTGTCCACACTTGGTTTTGATTACATATGACCTTGGCGAATTAGCTTCACTGACAATTTGAGTAGCTTCCCATGTATCCCCAGTGACTCTGTGTCTCACAGCTTGCCCAACCCTGAATGGACCAAGTAGCTTGGTAGATTTGTCAAAATACAGCTTTTGCACGATAGTTTAACAGGCCTAGGTACACATCCTGCCCTGATGATTGTGCTTTTCGGATAATGGATTTGGCTATGCCAACATACTTCTCAGCTAAATCATTGGCCTGTGAGTGATACAGACTTATTGGTTTGTGCCTGACTCCCAATTCACACAGAAAGCACTGGAATTCAGCACTTGAGAATTGCGGGCCATTATCAGACACAAGTTCTTCACACACTCCATGTCTCGAGAGTATTGTTTTGAAAGCCCATATGATTGCTGATGCTTTTAGATTTCTCAGCTGTATTAGCTCAAAGAATTTGCTGTAGTAATCTACTACTATCAGGTAATGGTTGTCCTCAAAATGAAAAATATCTGTGGCCAGTCTGCCATGCCCGTGAAGGAGTGTTCCATGGTATGAGAGGTTCTTTTGCATTGTTTTATTGAAATGTCTGGCAGGTTTCACATGTCTTCACAAGTGTCTCAATATCAAGGTCCAAATTAGGCCAGTAAACCACATCCCGTGCTATGCGCTTACAAAGAGTAATGCCCAAATGTCCCTGGTGAATTTGCTCCAGTACTTCTGCCTGCTGTGATTTAGGAATAAGAATACGGTCATCCATGAATATTATATCCGTATAAAAGGATAGTTAATTTCTCACAGGCCAGAATCCCTGCAGCTCAGGAGAAAGCTTCTTTCATTTTCTGGCCAGCCATTGCACATGCCACAAATTAGTTTTTCTAGTACTTTATGTTGTTTGGTATCTTGTCTAATTTTTTCCAGCCGTACATCAGCTATTGGAATATTTACTAGTACTATATGTACCTGTTCTTCCAATTCAGGTTCATCCCGTGCTTCATGTCCTTCTGAAAACACCCTAGACAGCGTATCTGCGATCAGAACTTCCTTTCCTGGTTTATATTTCACTGTGAGATCATACTGTTGTAGTTTCATAACCATCCTCTGCAGGCGTGGAGGTATAGCAGATAGTGGTTTTTGCATGATGCACTCCAACGGTTGTGATCAGTTTCCACAACCACTGGGCGACCATAGATATACTGGTGAAATTTCTCACATCCATTCACAATGGCCAACATCTCCTCAATTTGAACATAATTGGCTTGTGTTGTTGTCAGAGCTCGTGAAGCATATGTAACAGGATGAACTAGCACAGCACCTAACCTAAACTAGGATGGATCCGCTTGAAGCACAGTGTCACAGTTTACGTCAAAATATTTCAGTATCGGCCCCGGATGTTTAGTGATCAGTTTTTTTACTTTCTCAAATGTCATTTCCATGTTTGAGTCCCAAGACCAAATAGCATCCCTTTGTAGCAATGCATGTAGTGGGGCTGTCAGCTGAGCGAGGCCCTAAGAATACTTGGATAGATAATTAAAAATGCCTAATGATGTCTCTAGTTCCTTCCTGGAGGATAGGGCCTTCATGCTAATAACTGCTGTTATCTTCTTTGGATCAGGCTTTAAGCCCTCTTTGGTTAGAAGGTGTCCAAAATATGTAACCTCTTCTACCCCAATATGCATTTTGATTGGATTGAGTTTAAGATTTTTCTCCCGAAAAGGCAATAAGGTTTTTGTCATGTTCTGTACAATTCTTTCCATAAACCAGCAAATCGTCAATTATTACTTCAACACCATGTAGACCAGCAATAAATTCATGTGATTTCTTTTGAAATATCTCCTGAGCAGAAGCAATGCTGAAAGGTACCCTTGTGAAGTGCCATCATCCAAAGGGGGAGTTGAAAGTGGTCAGGTGACTGCTGGGTTCATCAAGATGCAATTGCCAGTAACCAGATTGTGCATCTAGTACACTAAACACTGTTACTTCTTCTAGCTTATGAGCTATATCATCTATGGTGGGGAGTTTGTAGTGTTCTCTCATTATTACTTTGTTCAAATCATGTGGGTCAATGCAAATACAAATTGCACCTGTGTTTTTCTTCTCTACCACAACCATAGAACTGACCCATTCTGATGATTCTGTGACCTTTTTTTACTACCCCCAATTTCTCCATCCTTGTTAGTTCTTGTTTGACTTTAGCCTCAAGAGATAGAGGTATTTTCCTTGGGGCATGAATGACAGGCTGTGCACTCTCTTTTATACGTATGCAGCTAATCCCCGGGGGGCACCCTAGGCCTTTGAATAGATCACTGTACTCATGCTTAATGTTGTCCTTTGACAGTTTGCTGCACCCACCATCCACAGCCATAATGATCTTTACAAGTCCAATATCTTTACTTGTTTTGAGACCTAATACTGCTGGGGCTTTTGTTTCTATCACAAACAATTGTAAGACCTTTTCAGATCCCTTGTAAAAACATTTTGCATGACCCATCATTTTCAGCCTTTCACCACCATATCCCAACAGTTTTGGTAGGTCTTGAGTCTCTAAGGAGAATTAATTTCTAAGGAGTTCCAGGTATGTGTGGCTTGGCACACAGTTTACTTGTGCCCCTGTATCTATTTTGAATGTGACAAATATTATTAGTAGCCCAAGCGCTAAGAATAATTGCCTAATGCTCACTACCAAAAAGTCCCCCAGCAGACTTGGAGTAGTTAAGGATAAAACGGAGGAGGAAGTGAGCGCTAAAAGCTTAATAGGCTGAGCGTGTTAAACAATTCTAAACTTCAGCAAAAAGTAATCACAATTTAATAAAATAAAAACAAGGGTTGAAGTGGTATATGTTAAAAATAAGGAAAGGAAAAAGGACTCCGGCCAGCCTCTAGACATAAAAAATATTCACACTTTATTCAACAGACATGAGCATAAAAATATTTAAAAACAAAGCAACTCAGCTGATGCTGTCTTACGCGTTTCGGCTGTATATGGCCTTACTCATAGACATATTGGTTAGAGATTCAGCCTGTGTTTATATAGCCCCAGGCTGATTGACCAATCAGAAAAAGCTGAGTTGTTTCTTAAAGGTACCATTGCCACCTTTGCTTGAGAGAAAATCATTGTGTGTATCCCATACTTTGTCAAATGCATACTTACTATATTCAATTAATTGCTATCATAGACAATATTCACTTAGAAAAATTAATGACCATTGGCTATATATATATATATATATATATATATATATATATATATATATACATATAAATGTATCTCTTAACCATGACTAAGCTTGTTACACCTTCAATATATAATTAGCTTGTGTGTATTTATGTTTTTAAGTCAGATTAAGAGCATAACTATATAGCTACAAAGTTGGTCATTTCATCATATGTTCTATGTAATTGGTATGGGACAATGAAAAACCTGGAATGTTTGTCTTCTTTTGTTTGGTCTTTTCAATATATATGGTTGTGAAAATTGATTTAAATATTTATTCCTGAGTGATGATTTTGTAGAGGAGCTAAATTTTCTACCTGTGTGGGCGTAGATATATATGCCTGAGTTTGTATACAATAAACACTGTGGATGGACAGGGATAAATTTAAATATGTTAAAAATAAAACATACTAGATAAAAGTGTCAGTATATTTATGAAAATCTTAGTAGTGCTATCCAAATAATATCTCAGCTTAGGGGCAGGGTTATAAACACAATACAAATTATAATTTTCCTTAAAAATAGAAACCCTAATCAACCATGCATCTACTAGATCATACAATTAATATAAATATCTGAATTCTTTTATTTAGTTAATATCCATGAACATATTGAAATATATTTGCAATAAAAGGAAATGAAATAATATTATATGCGTTTGAAAACTAAAACTATTTAAAATATGATATGCAAAGCTCATGCCAATTTACTTTAAACCCAATCTTTCATTCAGAGCTACATTTAAAATATTACAATGAGACCTAAAATAGCAGTTACAAACATTCAGCAATATGATTTACAGTGTTAATTTAAGCAATAGTACAATATACACTTCTATTAAAAACATCAGAAATTGTATATATTATTTATGTAAAAACCCAATTCTGAGTTATCACTCTATAGTTGTACAGATAAAATAATTTAGTAGCAAGGATTTGTTTAACCCTACACAGGCTGAATACTAGTAAAATGCAGACTGCCCTCTTTCTTTTTATATATATACGTTACCAAGGATTTCTTGTTTCATCTCAGAAAATATATAAGTACATTTTTGCAATCACTGAGTAAAAGGTAGATCAGCTTGTTCAGAATGAATGTATTTTGGACGCCCAACAGTATATCATTCAAGTCAGCAAAAATCTGTGTCTCTTCTCCTTCATGCATTCACTTAAATAACTTTTTCATTCATTGATGAAACCATGGGAGTGGCCCTACGAGATCTGACCATCCCATTGGTTAGGTGGGATGTCTATTTGGATTGGCCCTTGGTCACCACGGAAACGCATCCTTTAAGCAGTTAAATCTCAACTGCTATACCGGTATTGGCCCTTCGGTGGTAGCAGATAGCATAAAACAAATTCATCCTTAACATGTCTAAACATTTTTAGACAGTGAAATATTTCTTTAAACTATGTAATAACTGCCATAATTTCTTGTATTAATCTCTCCAAATATTAATTATAGGTGAAGCGGCATCAGATTAATTTCCTGATCGTTTTGATATGAAACGTCATGTTTTATATTATTAACATTTTATTATATTAAGGTAATTTAATACTGCTAATTATTAGCTTAAAATGCATTATAATTTTATCAGTATTCTGGCATTTCTTCGCAAATAACAGCTTATTTTTATATCCCCAGATTGGTAGTATTTAAAACTCCTGATATACTGCATTCACCCAGATATAGTATGTGACATTTCTGTGTATTTGTTCCTGAATACATAAATCCTGTTTATGTCGATCTGAAATAAAAATAAATGTTAATGATCACTTCTCTTCAGGTCCATAAACATCTATTCATGTTTTTAAACACACAGAGGCTAAGATATTCATGCTTTCAAAATATGCATGTCTTGTATTTATTTTTCTAGTATATTTTATTTGAAATCTAACTACAGTTGCTTTGAAATCATAATGTAAGCCATGTGTCTTCTCTATGTTATTCCAACCCCAGACACAATGTCTGTGTCACGTGTATTCTGGTGTTATCAGCCACACAGCCTGAGTCACTCAAACAAATATGTGCTAATTATCAGTCCCTTGAAGAATGTTTGCATCCCTCACATCTTTTCAGATGGATCGGCATTTCCCTTGGAGGAAACCCATATATGGGCCTGTATCCTGTTCTCTTTCAAAATTACTTCCCCCAACATTCCTCTAAGAGACTGTATTAAATTGGGCAGGCCAAATGTTCCATTGTATCAAAGTGCTGTCATTTAACATTGGTTCCCAGGCAATCATACAGAGGTTCCTGAAACTGTGTTAATTTTAAGTTCCTTGCTAAATTATACAATTGCATAATTTAGCATATTGAGTGTGTGAGATCTCCTGTGTAATTGAAGAAGTGGGGGAGAACTGAACCTGTATGTTTAGCATAACTTTAACAATGAGTGTGGGAGATCTCTTAGAAATAATCTTTTGTTTTACAGACCATGTGCACATCCACAGATTTATTAAATAAAGATAAATATACTTCTATATATTATTTAATAATATTTCAAATACCTTGACATAAATCCCCCTTTCCAATTCAAAAATAGGTAGGACACATGTATTTGAATTGGATCAAAGTTAGTGGTATTTGGTGAGGATGTTGACCGTACACATCATGGACAGTCTTCTATGTAGATAGTCTGTCGATTTTGAGTCTTCATGTTTATCAGCTAGGCATCTTTGAACTACAGTATGTCTTTAGTTCATTTAGGGATATGACACTTCATTCTCCCTCTATGACTTGTAGTTGGGATCTTGGATGACACGCTCGCAATTGATTTATATGGACCCATTTATCTATGAAACTTTCATTTTTGGGGATCCGTATTTTATAGGCCACTGGAGATATTTAGTCAGTAATGACGAAAGGACCTTTCCATGAGGGAAGAAATTTCTTCTCCCTAACCTGATCTCTTCCAAAGTTATAAAGATAAACATTATCATTTATTTCATATTCCTTTATGGACGTTTTGAGATCATAATAGGTTTTAGTGGCAGTTGCGGCTCTTTCTAAATTCCTTTGAGCAAATGCAAATGCATATTGCAGATGTTTTCTTAGGTTTTCCACATATTGATGTGTATTGGCAGCGTTTATCAAGTTTTGGTCTGATGTACGGTATAGCAGATGCTGAGGTAGAACCATTCTTCTACCAGTCATCAGTTCAAAAGGTGACATTTTGGTAGCACTACTTGGAGTTGCTCTTAATGCCATTAAGACTAGAGGTAGTTTTACATCCCAGTCTTTACCTGTTTCACTCACAAACTTTTTGAGGATTTTAACAATGGACTGGTTGTAACGCTCTACACCACCACTTGAGGCAGCTCTATAAGCAATATGGAGCTTTCGTTTTACCCCTAGTATTTTCCACATTTTGGTCATCACTTCGCTAGTGAAGTGGGTCCCCCGATCTGACTCGATTCTTTGGGGCAGACCAAATCTGGAAAACACATGGTTGATGAGCAACGCCGCACATGTTTCAGCACTATTGTTAGGTGCACTAATGCACTCTACCCATTTAGTGAACAGGCATGTCACGGTTAACATGTATTTGTTATCTCTTGATGATCTTGTTACTGGACCAATAAAATCAATTTGTATATCTGACCATGGCATTACCATCCCCCTTTTCTGCAATGGCGCTCTATGCATTGGTGCAGTGGGTTGGAACTGTGGGCAGATTAAACACCCTTGACAGTAGGTTTGAACATCTTTCAACATGTGTGGCCAAAAAGCGTAATCACGTAATATTTCATACGTGAATTTGGCACCACGATGACCAGATGTGGGAGCATCATGGGCATGTTGAAGCATTAGACCTCGGAACTTGGTGGGTACTACCCACTGCTGGATGCCAGTTTTGGAGGTTCTAATTAACAAACCATCCTGTAATTTGAATTGTGATTTAGATTTTATTAAGATTCTCAGATCTTCTTTGCCAATACAATCATCTTTTGAGATGGGGTTGCTTTCAGGATCTTCTATGTGTTTATAGAAGATGCCTACAATGGGGTCTTCTTTTTGACTAGTGATCAGGTCCTCACTAGGAGAATACTGACTCCATTGTACCAAGTTAGGCTCACTCTGTTTTTTGCCTGGTTTCTGGTAATGGCTTCTACCTGAATTGCACCCATTAAGTGGTCAATATTAAGGAGTTCTCCAGTTATGGCTCCTTGTTTGGCTAACGAATCTGCAAGGTCATTGCCTTCCTTATCAGGACCTAGAACTCTGGAATGACCCTTGGTCTTTTTCCAGTGTATGGTTAAATCATTGGATACCACCAGACTATCAATCTCGCAGAACAACTTGCCAAGCTTGACTGATTTGTGATTGCTTTTCTGCATGCCACTTCTTTTCCAAGTTGGCAGGTATTCAAGAAAACTGTCACGCACATAATTTGAGTCAGTTATGATCACAAATTCATGAATACCATGTTTAATAGCCATTTCAATGGTTTTGAAAACAGCAGTGAGTTCTGCAACTTGACTGGATCTTGGTCCAATATTGAAACCTATAGACATATTTGGGAATCCATTTGTCCCAGTTATACCAATGCCAGTGACTAATCTGCGCTCATTACCAATAGTGGCATGGTAAGAACAACCATCAACATATACCCAAGGTAATGTTTGACAATGGTCCTCATTGTACATTTTATATGGGGAAAGCAATTGTTCTTCCAGAAAATCATCTTCTGATAATTCTTCCCCAGGATCTCTAGTAGTACAGTCGTGGAGCTCAGCAAGCCCTTGTGCGACTGGATTCTTTTTATTCTGCTTGTAGCGAATTTCTAAGGGCCAGCCTTGTAAGGAAAAAGTCCACGCTGTTATGCGGCTATTAGACAAATTCCCATCTCTTATTCTCTCACTTTGCAAATATAGCAAAGGCTGGTGGGCCGTTTCTACAATAATTTCCTCGCCCTGTATATAGCTGTAGAGCCCATACAGTAGATAAGAGGGCTTTTTCACAATTGTTAAACTTTATTTCTACTGGGGATAGATTTTTGCTCGCATAAGCAATGGCTTTGTTCAAATTATCATGTTTTTGGTATAAAACAGCACTCATGCTTATATCTGTGTAACCTGTCTCTAGGAAGAAAGGTTTACCACCTTCAGGGTACGCTAAGCAAGGTGCTTGAGTGAGTTTTCTCTTCAGCTCTCTGATGGCTGTCTCTTGAGACTCACTCCAGTGCCATTTAACATCTTTCTTTAGAAGAAGTAGTAGTGGTTTAGCTAATTCCGCATAATTATCAATGAATTTGTGAGAATAATTTGTCATACCCAGGAATGATCTCAATTCCTTTAAATTAGTTGGGTTTTTAGAATTCACTATAGCTTCCACCTTTTTCTTTTGGGGATTTAATCCTTCAGAGGTAACTTCATGTCCCAAGAAGTTTACACGAGTGCGGCACCATTGAGCTTTTTGTAGAGATAATTTGACACCTGCCCTTTTAAGTTGGCTGAGGACGTGTTTAAGCTCTGCGATGTGTTTTTCAAAGTCTGTGCTTTTTGATTAAAACATCATCAACATAAGATAAGGTCCCCCTTTCCAGTGCGTCAGGCATAGCCTTATGCACGAATACAGCAAATTCATGTCCAGAATTTATGTATCCAAATGGAAGTCTCTGGAATGCATACTGAACCTTTTGGAAGGAGAATGCTAGCTTATATTGGTCCTCTTCATGTACCTTTTTGGTCCAATATCCCTGTGCACAATCAATGGCAGTGAATATTTTGGATCCCTGCATTTGTGCTAGGCACTGGTCAATGTATGGTACAGGCCAGCCAGACATGTATACTCGTTTGTTTAGCTGTCTTAAGTCAGCACACAAACGCCATTGTCCATTGGGCTTAAGGACACCTAGAATAGGATTATTATAAGAGCTGTGCACCTGTCTGATAATACCTCTTTCTTCCAAATTCCTTATGATCTTTGCAAGAGAATCATATGAGGCTAAGGGAAGTCTGTATTGTTTGACAAATACAGGTGGCGCATTGGGATCTGTTTGTATTCTTGCAATGTGCAAGTCTGTAGTACCACAGTCATACGAATCCTTAGCAAAAATATCCTTGTACTCCATCCGGAGTTCTTGCAGCTGTTGGCGTTCATCATCGCTGGAACAGCCATTAGCTAAGGATATTTGCTCTTCGACTATTTGCTGAAATCCTGGAAAGATTTCAGGCTGTCCTATTTCATAGGCTTCTTCCAATCTAGAGGTGAGATCCCCTTGATTATAATTTACATTGCTCCCATGACTCTGGGTATTGGGGTAATCTTGCTGTTTGATTGGCTGATCAAACACTAGAGAAGCTTCTTCAATTTTACAGATGCCTTCCTCTGAGCTGAAGGTATAAATTGACTGAATATTAAATAGACCCTCTGGCATAGATGCAAAGGATTGTTCTATTAATTGTTCTTCAGTTAAGTATCCTTCAGGTATTAGCCCAATTACATTATTCTGGAATCCAAAAGTGTAATAACTTGATTCCAGTGCATATCCTATGGTAGTTCCCTTGGATAATGTTATATCCTGTGGGGTCATGTTATGCACAACAATATGTATTGGAACAGTTCCAATATTCACCATAGGAGTGTAGGTTACTGTGACACCTAGATTTTGTATTCTATGGGAGAGGCAAATCAGTGTTTCAGAAGTTTTTAATTTCTGACCTCTCTTTACCTGTAAGGGTAAAAGAAATTTATCAGCCCCAGCAGGAATTATGACATCGCTAGATACCTGCATATTCACAGCATATGGCAATTGCTGGTTTCATTTCAGGGTTGCATTTTCATCCTGAAATACTTCAGGGTCCCCCTTTAACCTGCTCCAAAGGCAAGAATTAATCAAATCTATTTGTATGGCATATCTATGTAAGATATCATTGCCAATGTATATTTGATTATGGGGAGTATTTAAAATTAAAAACAGGTGCTTCACTGATTTATTACCAATGGAGATAGATAATAAGCACTTAGCTGTGATGTTATAGCTTTCAGACCTGTCATCCAGGCCGTTGACACAGTGGTCTTGGGGAGAAAGATATTTAATCACTTTAGATTCAGCTATTTGTGCTAATAAACCTTCGCTTATATAGCTAGCTTCCTGCTTTAAGTTTATTTTAGCATACTTGGTTTTACCAAGGTCATGTACTTGTATAGGGATAAATAGATCCTCTTTAACTCTCTCAATCCCTGTGAGGTATTGAGCGTGGCCTCCCCCCTTAGGGATTTTATGATCCCCCTTGAGGAGGGATATAGTTAATACATCGCCATCTAGGGAAATATTCGCTATCTTTCCAGGCGATATTTTAAAAGTATTACCATCAGAGCCACTAAAAGGAGTCTGATCATCTATTTGTAGAATAGTGATTTCAGGTACAGAGTTATTTCTGAAATGAATCTCCACAGCATCTGGTTTCTCTTCCACCACGTGACAGCTATGTTGGGTGCGAGATATACCAGATTTTTCATAATTGATAGGTCATTTAACTTGTGACCAAATTACATTATTTATGCAATCAATTATGGTGCTTAATCGCTTCAGGAGATCACTACCAATAATTAAACGATCAGTTGGCAGATCCATTATAATGACAGGGTGTCTTATGACCCTGTTCCCCAATTTCAATTTTAACCAGGCAGTACCGTAGACTTTTAGGGAGTCACCCCCAACACCTATTAGAGAACCATCAAATTCTTTTATTTTAGGTTTGTGGGGTGTTAGCTCATTTAGCTGTGTGTAGTACCTGTGGGATAAGATAGTTGCCTGTGACCCAGTGTCAATTAATCCCCTGATAGGGTTGGAGACTGAATCTTGCAGCTCAACTAATACATATCATCTTCCTGCAGTTTCTACCATTTCACACATAAAGTTGGCGTTAGCATACATTTGTGGGCTTCGCCACGTGTTACCTGAATTCGCTGTGTCATTCGATGCAGAGGAACCTTCATACCTACCTGTTTCCTCTATGACAGGGTCAGCTGGATTCTTTTGTACTGCATCTGTGGATATAAGGTTAGGAGAGAGCTGCAAGGGAAGAGGTTTGTTAGTTTTTCCCGGATGAAGTCGCTCATCGTCACAGCTAATTTGTCCGTTTCCGGTCTGTGGGGAGATAACATGATTAGTATCATTGATATTTATTATTACATTTTGTATATCTCTCCCCTCCCCTTCAGGTGATACTGCAGTATTTATGACTGTGCCTGTGGTCCACTGCTGACCACTGGCTGTACCCCTAAAAAAGTATTGTTCGGTTGCTGAGCCGTAGATTTTTTACTCATATTAGCGATTTGTTCGCTCAACCGATTTAACTGGGTAAACAGCATATCTATCTGATTGTACAAGTTACCTCTACCCCTGGGCCTATCTCTTGGTGCCCCATTGTACTGATTCCTGGACCATTGGGTTCCCTCAGAATCAGGGCCGCTATTTCTGTTCTGGCGTGGTTGCCCCTGGGGTTCAGCTTGTTCAGCATTAGTACTTTGGGGAGCATTATATACCTGGGGTGTCTGGTTACCCTGAGAATATCTTCGCCGTCTATTGTATCTACCCTTGCGCGGATACCAATTATTTGGTAAATATTCTCTTTGTGAGTAATTATTCACCTGATTATGTCCCCCACTTTGGTTATAGTCTCCCTGCGCCTCAACCTGTGTAGCGGAGGGGGCAGAGTTAAACCTCTGTGGAGATGGCCTGTTTTGACTGGCCACTTCCGCATAGGTCCTCTTTTTAGACTCCAAATTGAGGGGGCTAGGTGACACCCTAGTTTCTGCTACAATTTTGGGTTTTGACTCCTTTTTAACCCCCTGCTCACTGGACTGCTGAATAGAGTATAACTTTGTACTCTCTTTGATCAGCCATTCCAATGAGCAGTCCTCATCAAAATCTCTAGCTAAGTTGATTTTTTTTTTTTTTTTTTTGTAATTTATATTTATTGAGGGTAATAAAGTATACAACATACAGGTTACTCAATGAAACATATACACATATATCGACTAACAAGAATATCTCACAGTATGGTAGGCAAACTGGGGAGCAACCTCTCCGCCACCCTCTATTTTTGTCCCTCCATAATTGCTCAGGCCGCTTTTGGACCCTCGATTACACATCACACTAACTGAGGGGTTTAGCAGGATATAGACCACTTTTGGGCCTATAGATAACAATCACATAGAATACACAGAAGCAATTATACAAGTCGGGCATAGCTGGTAATTAGGTAACATTAGGTAGGTATCTAAGGTCACTACACAGAATCACATTAAGCCTTTATAGATATTCAGTTTATGGGGGGACTTAGTTATACATATCATATAATAGCAAAAAATTAAATGACCCCACAGAAGATTTGCTAAGGATCAGCTGTAATATGTCTAATAAGAACTCACACATGCTTTAGTTCAAATACACTTTGACAGGGAGTTATATACAAAAGACCAGGACCTCCCCCACTGCTAAAGTGGGATTTAGACAATGCTATCCAGAGGCAAACCCATAGTTAGGTCTATCATTAAATGCTGTGTTTCCCCACACAGAGACAATTCTAGGGCTAAATATTATGCTCATGTAGGTTATCCAGAACTGTCTAGTAATTATTACACACAATTGTGGTGCATTAAACATTGCACAAATACCTATTTAAGAAAACAAAAATGATCATATTACTATCATGGGAAAAACAACATACATTCACAAAGTACAGTAGCTAATTTGTTATGCACTGAAAATCCTCTCAGGAAGGTCCTCCAGGACTGTTTAGTAATTATTACATACAACTGTGGTGCACTAAACACCACTTAAGTACATATTGAAGGCAATAAAAATGTCTATAATACTATCATGTGAAAAACATCATACATGCACAAAGTACAGTAGCTTATTTGTTATGATCTGAAAATCCTCACAGGAAGGTCATCCAGGACTGTCTAGTGATCATTACACACAGCCGTGGTGCACTAAACACTTCACATTTAGATATTTGAGGTAATATAAACTATTGTATTACTATCATGTGATAAACATCATACATTCACAAAGTACAGTAACTGATTTGATATGCTCTGAAAATCCTCTCAGGAAACCATTTGAGTGTCCCATAAGTCCAATGTCCTTAAAGTCTTTGCTAGATGGATTTTCAGGCCTAAAGGCCGTCATTTAAACGTATTTTTAACCATTTTAGGGCAGGAGCAAAGTCTTTACACAGGTACTGATTTAGGGCATATGTTTCAACAAAGAAGGGGGGGGGGAAGGGGGGAAAGGGATGGGGGAACGGAGCGAGAAGTCAGAAGTTCCCAGAAGTAACACATTAGAGACTCCAAGGATGCTGGGTTTGTTATCTATCTATTGACACTATATCATTGATTGGATTAACTTACGAACAGTGTATAAATGGATCATCATACAGTTATAAGTTGCCAAATCCAAGCATGGAAGAGCTCCAACACTCAAAATAATACTACTCAGCACTAATCCACACCTTAGTCAGTAAAAAAATGCATTAATACTTCACCACATATGCGGATGAGACAGACCATACATGCAAACCCACATAGTTCCCTGTAAAGAATTTGTAATAGATGCAGTATATCACAGCAAACAGCTATAGGCTTATCATGTGTCTCCAGATAAAACAGAACACAGAGTAAGGAAAAAAAGAAAAACAAATACTGTTACATCACAAAAATGTACAGTTGTGTAGATACACACAGGAGCCAGAAAAAGGTAAAACATTAGATTTGTGTGCTGTGCGGAGTGTAGCAGTGGGAATCCTCAAGATGTTTGGCAGTCTTGACATGTGTAGTACACCCAAAATCGCCTCTCCCCAAGCGCTCCCCCTAACCAATACCTGCTTTAATTGACTGCATCAGACTAAACATGGCTCGTAAATCGGAACAGAGATCCAAAGAGGAGTAATGACACATAGCCTGATACTGCAATAGTGACTGGCGATGTTCCCAGCAAGGAGGCTGTGGTAAGCCTGTAAAGCTGTTGACAGAGAAGAGCTTGTTGGGGGTGACATGAAAACTGCCGCGCCCTGAGGTGCCGGGCTGTATGCGCGGGTGGTCAATCTGTATTCTCTTCCATGTAGACAGTCTGCTTGAAGCAGCAGAGGAAAAGTGAGGCTCCATCTCAAGGCTTGCATCTGCTGTTGTCAATGGCGAGGAGGGCGCCTGGAGAGCTGCAGGCACCTTGTTGCTTTGCAGCTCCCGTATTTCTATGCGCTTCTCTGCAGCATTGTCGCCACGTGTACGAGCCGCTTGTATTGTGCCTATAAGGGCATCAAGCCTCTCGCACATCTTCTTCCCATATTCCTCCAGTAAATCCTTGAGACCCATATAAAGCACTTGGCTCCTCATGTTGGGCAGCAGTGCATCCCGACATCCAGTAGACATTATAATACGGCTCGGAAGATTATTAGGTGCTTCTAACTGTTGCCGTGCTTTTCCCCGCTGTGTGTCTGCTGTGCTGTTCTTGTAAGCTTGTGTGCTAGCCTTGTGCAATTTGCAGCTTTATTGCTATAACTGTCCTAGAGAGACAGATATCACAAATATAAAAATTGCTGGGTCTCTGCAGGAGTATAATATTCTTTTTGAACTTAAAGATGGCGATTTTCCCGCCTCTCCAATCCTGCAGGCTCAGTCTCCTCAGTATATCTCAATAATTTCAACTTTAAATATAAAGCCAGGGAGCAGAGAAAAAAAAAAGCTTATTTTATGTAGGTTAAAGTCCGGAGTGTGCTCTTCCCACTTATGCTTTTATGAATTGTTTAGCTCCTACCTCCGGTTCCGATGTAGGCCGCAGCCGCGGTCTTTCCTGATTAGGCTCTGGAAGTGCTTGCACCAAATGTTTTTGTCTCGGCTCTGGGACACAAATCAGGTCCAATATCGTTTGAGCCTGTGTCCTGCTTAAGTTTGCTGCTGTTTGCTGTTATCTGTCAGCAATAATATGAGGTTTGAGAGGGTTTTAATCAATTTTTGTGCTGGAGCTCTATCTGAACACAGCTTCTCTCTATGACGGCTAGCTCCGCCCCCAGCTAAGTTGATTTTGATGGGTGTAGGCAGTGCTTCAAAAAATAAATTTACAAATTCTGAGCCATCAAATTTGGGATTATCTTCAGCCATACTGTACGCATTTTTCAATACAGAAAGGAATTCGATTGGACTCTGATTCGCACGACACTTTAAACCATATACCGCTATTTTCGCGGCACTTTTAGTGCGATATTGCCCAAATTCTTTTCTGCATTGTCGTTTTACCCCATTCCAGGAATGAATATTCATATCCTTTAGTGAAGCAAAGAATTTGTGATTCTTACTGTCAAATACCCAAGGCAGAAATTAAATTTTCAATTTCTCACTTGTAACATTCATTATAGCTAACGCATTTTCAAAAGTCTCTAAATGATCAATTACAGATGTTGTTCCCTTATTGGAGAATATGGGTACTGCGCGTTGTACGAAGGTGATTATTTTATGGGAATCATAGACTTTATTAGAATTATTTTGGGATTCTCTGTTAGAGTTTCCCTCCCCCGCGCCAGCTGCGCTACAGCAATCCTCTGGATTTACAGCCTGAGGTGACTGCCTATTTGGGAAATCTATTTCTGACCCATTAGGGGTCATTTGTCTATACTGTTCCATATGTTTTTGTACCTCGTCCCTGACGCGTTCGCTAAAGGAGTTAGCATTATCTGCATTATTCTCACTGTTAATATAAGGGTTTTCATTATGGCAATATGACCTTTTTAAATCGCTTAAGTCTCTCTGGCTTTGCGCAAGCTGTTTATTTAAATCTTGTATCTGCGCGATTAAGTCCATATTATGCTTATCTAAGGCGGCTAGGTTTTGGGCAAATTCATCCATTTTATTTTTGGCTATTTTTAAACCCTCTTCGTGTCTGTGTGAGGAACGAATACTATTTTCTAGCTCCTGTATTTGCAATCGTTTGTCTGTGACACAAAACGACATTTCATCAATAATGCATATTAAGAGGGGCCAAGATTTTAGTATTAGTTCTTCTCGCTTTTTGGGAGCTTGGCATTGATTAATCATTAATATTTCCTGGAAGAATTCATTCTCTTCATTCCACATATTATTATTAACGGTAATATTTTTAGCCCTAGTTTCAAGCATATCCATAAAATCATTTAATTCACCCGCAATATTAAACTTCCCTTTAAGGTAACTTAAGATATCTTTCTTAAGGACCTGTCCTTTAGTTATAGGTATTGTTATGGGACCATTTTCATCGCTATGTATAGAATTAAATGAGTCACTTCTGGCTACAGATATTATTATATTGGTTAAGTATTCAGTTAAATTAAAACGCTAATACAATTTTTGCCAATAAAAAGAGAGAAGAAAAAAAATTTATATTTCAAAAAAATATATATATTATTAATTTTGAAATATGAAAAATTAATATTTCAAAATATGAAAAATTAATATTTTTTATTAACCTTGAAAATATGAAAAATTAATATTTTTGATTAATTTTTAAATATGAATTTTTTATTAATCTTTCAAAAATTAATCTTTAATAATACTTCGATATTAATATCAATCTCGAAATATGAAAATCAATATTTCAACTCTTCAAAAATTATATCTTCAAAATATTAATATCGAAATATGAAACTTTTTCTCTCTTTTATTATAATTTCTATCTACCACAAATATATTATATCAAATATGATGGAATATTATTAAATCTCAGAACAGTGCCTCCAATTATTATGTCAGTATATTTATGAAAATCTTAGTAGTGCTATCCAAATAATATCTTAGCTTAGGGGCAGGGTTATAAACACAATACAAATTATAATTTTCCTTAAAAATAGAAACCCTAATCAACCATGCATCTACTAGACCATACAATTAATATAAATATCTGAATTCTTTTATTTAGTTAATATCCATGAACATATTGAAATATATTTGCAATAAAAGGAAATGAAATAATATTATATGCGTTTGAAAACTAAAACTATTTAAAATATGCTATGCAAAGCTCATGCCAATTTACTTTAAACCCAATCTTTCATTCAGATCTGCATTTAAAATATTACAATGAGACCTAAAATAGCAGTTACAAACATTCAGCAATATGATTTACAGTGTTAATTTAAGCAATAGTACAATATACACTTCTATTAAAAACATCAGAAATTGTATATATTATTTATGTAAAAACCCAATTCTGAGTTATCACTCTATAGTTGTACAGATAAAATAATTTAGTATCAAGGATTTGTTTTACCCTACACAGGCTGAATACTAGTAAAATGCAGACTGCCCTCTTTCTTTTTATATATATACGTTACCAAGGATTTCTTGTTTCATCTCAGAAAATATATAAGTAAATTTTTGCAATCACTGAGAAAAAGGTAGATCAGCTTGTTCAGAATGAATGTATTTTGGACGCCCAACAGTATATCATTCAAGTCAGCAAAAATCTGTGTCTCTTCTCCTTCATGCATTCACTTAAATAACTTTTTCATTCATTTATGAAACCATGGGAGTGGCCCTACGAGATCTGACCATCCCATTGGTTAGGTGGGATGTCTATTTGGATTGGCCCTTGGTCACCATGGAAACGCATCCTTTTAACAGTTAAATCTCAACTGCTATACCGGTATCGGCCCTTCGGTGGTAGCAGATAGCATAAAACAAATTCATCCTTAACATTTCTAAACATTTTTAGACAGTGAAATATTTCTTTAAACTATATAATAACTGCCATAATTTCTTGTATTAATCTCTCCCAATATTAATTATAGGTGAAGCGGCATCAGATTAATTTCCTGATCGTTTTGATATGAAACGTCATGTTTTATATTATTAACATTTTATTATATTAAGGTAATTTAATACTGCTAATTATTAGCTTAAAATGCATTATAATTTTATCAGTATTCTGGCATTTCTTCGCAAATAACAGCTTATTTTTATATCTCCAGATTGGTAGTATTTAAAACTCCTGATATACTGCATTCACCCAGATATAGTATGTGACATGTCTGTGTATTTCTTCCTGAATACATAAATCCTGTTTATGTCGATCTGAAATAAAAATAAATGTTAATGATCACTTCTCTTCAGGTCCATAAACATCTATTCATGTTTTTAAACACAGAGAGGCTAAGATATTCATGCTTTCAAAATATGCATGTCTTGTATTTATTTTCCTAGTATATTTTATTTGAAATCTAACTACAGTTGCTTTGAAATCATAATGTAAGCCATGTGTCTTCTCTATGTTATTCTAACCCCAGACACAATGTCTGTGTCACGTGTATTCTGGTGTTATCAGCCACACAGCCTGAGTCACTCAAACAAATATGTGCTAATTATCAGTCCCTTGAAGAATGTTTGCATCTCTCACATCTTTTCAGACGGATCAGCATTTCCCTTGGAGGAAACCCATATATGGGCCTGTATCCTGTTCTCTTTCAAAATTACTTCCCCCAACATTCCTCTAAGTGACTGTATTAAATTGGGGAGGCCAAATGTTCCATCGTATCAAAGTGCTGTCATTTAACATTGGTTCCCGGGCAATCATACAGAGGTTCCTGAAACTGTGTTAATTTTAAGTTCCTTGCTAAATTATACAATTGCATAATTTAGCATATTGAGTGTGTGAGATCTCCTGTGTAATTGAAGAAGTGGGGGAGAACTGAACCTGTCTGTTTAGCATAACTTTTAACAATGAGTGTGGGAGATCTCTTAGAAATAATCCTTTGTTTTACAGACCATGTGCACATCCACAGATTTATTAAATAAAGATAAATATACTTCTCTATATTATTTAATAATATTTCAAATACCTTGACAAAAGAAAACAGTATCCTAATACTAACATGGATCCATGAATAAAAACTAGAGCTATACAAAAATACAGTTAAAATAGAGCAAAGAACAAATGCTATTAAAATGAATCTATGGGATCCTATATGAACTGAGTAGGGAATCCCTTCCCTAGATACACATTAAAATAGTACAAACAGCGTACAGAGATCGCAGTGTACAGAGATCACAGTGATATGAATTTACAACAGTAATCATACAGTTAAAACGGTTTGTGAATTAGAAATAAACGTCCAAAAGGTCCAATATCTGAAAATCCAAAAGTACAAAAGAACGATGGTTCCAAACAAGTGTGTGAGTTCAAAAAATACAGTTACCAAATTTTATCCAAACTGTAAAGTATCAACAATCCAGTGAATCCAGATGTTTCAAAACATCAAAAATTGTGTAAAAAAATTAACGAAAATACGTGTAGCAAAAAAATGTCCAAAAATGTCAAAAACTCCAAAATTATGAAATTATGTGTCAAAATTATAATGGTAAGTGTTGAGTCGATGTACCAGAGTGAACAAAAATAAAAATAGATGAAAAATTACAAAATAATGTCCATAAAAACCATAGAAGATTCAAACCTGTGGATAAACAAAAAGCAAACAATAGTGCAATAAATCTTTTACACTTTAGGATATGCAGAAATAACCAGTATGTCTATTTTGAATGTGACTGGAGTTTTGTGAGCCCCTAGGGTTACATTTGCCTCATCTGCAGACTTGTGTGATTTCTGTACTGCTGCAAGATATATTGGGGTGCAATCTGAGTCTGACCCTGCATTGTCATCATTGTCCTCTATGGCGTGTACAGCCTGTGTTTGTGTCCTTGCAATATGGGAAAACAGTTTACACACCCTGGCAAAATGTCCTCTTTTCTTGCATTTATTACATATCTGCCACCTTACAGGACAGGCAGCATTTTTGTTGTGCATGTTTCCACAGTAGCCACGGGTTGCTTGTGTGTTACTTGTCCCAGTGTCCCACTTGCCTTTTATCCCCTTGTGTCCTCTTTCTTGCCAGTATCTGCTGCTTTGATTTTCTATAGCACTGATCTGGTGTTGTGTCCCTTCCAGTACCTGCATGTCCTTTCTTGACATTTCATATGCTCTAGCAATCCTGATGGCTTTCTCAAGATTTAAATCTTCTTCCTGCAGCAGCTTTTTCTGAACTTCTTTAAACTTACTGCCCATCAGAATACGGTCATATCACCTGCATCATAAAAAGCACAGTCTTTGGCAAGCAAGCGCAGCTGTGTCACATGATATCCTCGCTTGCCTGCCAGGCTCTGCATACATCACGTCCCTTTTGTCCCACATATCAGAAAGTGTGCTGCCTTCTGTTGATCAGTCCATCTGTCTGCATCTGGTCCTGCAAACACAAGTTCAATCAGGTCCCTCCATTTTGACCAATTGTCAGAAATGTTCCCTGCCTCTAAATCTAGAGAAGGAATGTTCTTTGTGTTGCTGTTTGCTGCCATGTCACTTCTCACCCCACTTCTGGTACCATGTGATGATCTTTATAATGTAATAGCAAACAGCAAGGAGAGAGAACAAGAATACAGACTTTATTCAGCAGCATCCATCTTAACAACAAATGCCCGCCCCCTCCGATCACATGACTAAAATGTTAACTGTTTATGATGTACAGAGTGCACTAAGCATAACTACTGAACTTAAAATATAACATAAAGCATACACATCATTACACAATGGACATGTAATATCAAGTTGCGCGCTAATGTTAATGTTATCCTGTGCTATCATTAGCTTGCAACATTTTGTAGAAGAATGGTACATACAGTATATAAACTACCTTCTCTCTATGTTGCAATTAAATGTGTTCAATACAACTCAGAAGAACACCCTTGCTAACTCCTGTAACAGAATTATGCATGTTGTTCAGAATTCAAATCTTTTGGGTATAATTTGATCATTCCCAGTAAAGTTTTTTTACTTAAAGGGACATTAAACCAATTTTTTTCCTTCATGATTAAGATAGAGAATACAATTTTAAACAACTTTCAAATTTACTTATTTGATCTAATTTGCCTCATTCTTTATATATCCTTTGTTGATGAAATAACAGTGCACATGAGTGAGCCAATCACACGAGGCATCTATGTAAAGCCACCAATCAGAAGCTTCTGATTCTATCTAGATATGCGTTTCAGCAAAGGATATCAAGAGAACTAAGCAAATTAGATAATAGAAGTAAATTAGAACGTTGTTTAAAATGTCATGCTGTTTCTAAATCATGAAAGAAAAATATTGGGTTTCATGTCCCTTTAAGTCCATTTAAAACCCAGGTAATATGAGTGCTAAATTCAAATGATCTTACCTAGATGTTTATGCTTAAACCAGGACATTACTACAATTTATATGTAAATACATTTAATGTATTTAAAAGTAAGTGTTTTGAGTTGGCAAACAATCTCAGAGTCAAGGGGTTTGAGAAATGTTGATGTTACTGCAAGGACAGGAGTATTCTTATTTGTATAACCTTCTTAACTGAACCCAATAGCTACAAAGACAACAGTAACAATAGGAATACAATAACTAATCAGTATGTCCTCTGGATAAACATAACCAAAAGGAACTTCTGTCATAATCTCTTGATGGTACTAGTTTCAGGAATTTCAGAGGATCATGTTTGCTCTTTTAACTTCATGATAATATATATGTAATGTATATTGTTCCTGGACAGATGAACATAAGTATGTCCCTATGTGGTTGTGTAACGGTGCATTGTTGTAGCCACTGGCATTTGTGGCTGGTCTGGCAAAATCTGTTGGACAAAACACAAAGTCATTAATCCAGCACACAGTGACCCTTTGCAAGCCACTCCAGAGCTCTACTCCAGACTCTGTATCTTCAATAAAAAATCCACAGAGAGTAGCAGCAAACCAAATAATGTTTATTGTTTAACACAACAACAAAAGCAGCAACGTTTCGGTATTGCTACCTTAATCATGCTAAAGTGCATAATGACTTTGATTCTATTTATACCTATCCATCACTAGGTGGCACTAAAGGGCCAAAAGTTAACCTAAATTTACCTCAATACCATTTCTCAACTTTTTCAACATTTTTAAGTTAACATTTTTCAGTAAATATATACAATCAAATATAGAATCCTCTATATAAAATCATCCCAATACAGATTATATCCAAAAAAAAATACAAAGTCAATTTATAAGAACACAGACATATCCAAATCTCTGTTTAACCCTTTAGGTTCCATTGTATCTAATTTCCAAATTCAGAAACATTCTCGTTGTTTCAGTAAGAGCTCCCTATCACCTAACCTACGTGGCATTAACACTTTTTCAATTATTTGGAACCTTAACTGTCCTATTGAATGTCCCTTTTCGATGAAATGATGGGCTACAGGGGCTTTAGTATTTTTAGTTTGAATATTACTTTTGTGCTCTATTATCCTGTCCTTAACAATTCTAGTTGTTTCTCCAACGTAACTCCTCCCACAGGGACACTTAATTAAGTAAATTACAAAGGTTGACTTACATGTATGATATCCCTTAATTTTAAATGCCTTCCCGGTAATTGGATGGAGAAAATTTGGGCCTTTGATCATGTTATTACAGCACAAGCAATTTTGACATGGATAGCACCCTTCAGTCTTACAGGAAATATATTGTTGTTTAATTTTAATACTTGAGCCTACATCAGCTTTCACTAGTTGCTGTCTAAGATTTAAACCTTGCTTATAGGCGGGCATCGGGTAGTTCTTAAACTCTTTTATTTCTGGGTTACAGTCTGCTAAAACATACCAATGTTTTTTTACAATACGCTGGATTTGGTCAGATTGAGAATTAAATTCTGACACAAAAATTAAACGCTCATCTTTTTTATTCTCCTTTTCTTAGGACTCAACAGAGTCCTAAGACATACAGCAGCTTCCATCAAAACTATAAATATCGATCATGTGGATTTTCCCAGAGGAGGTGACAGAAATATTATTAAGCTGTTACTTTAAAATGAGGCAAACTGGATCGTTTGCCTCAACCACATCATACCCAATAGACTAAATACTACATCAGGTTTACAGTGCTTCATGAACTAAAATGGCCCACAGGTTATACCTGTGCTGGCCAATATTTTATTACAAGTGGCCCTTAAGCTGACTCTACGATAATTTTTCCTACAGGACACAAACTAACAATGTGGGATCTTGAAAGGATCATTGGGGGCCATACAGCTTTATTATTATTATCATTATTCTTTATCATTATATGTCCTTCTCTTTCGTTCCATTTTAAGCCTGAAATACTTAAATAATGTTGGAGATGAGGACCTCTGCGCAATTAGGCCTATTAATCTTTGGTATCTTTTCCCCTTTTTTCAGCCTTTTCTTGTATTTTATATCGCAGGGAACTATTATTTTTTCCTACAAAATATGGACTTTAAAGTAAAATTTAAAATTAACTATGGATATTAATTAGATCAGTTTTTGTTCTACCATGTATCAGCATTTAATTAATACCCTGAGTCCTTTATTGATTTAAGTATTGATTATTTCTTTACACACGTGGGATAAGACTTTTTCACCATTAGGAGCTTGTTATCATCACCAAATTTACTGCAACATATTCTCTATGATCAGCAAATATTAACACAATTCGCTTTTTACTTGTCAACATTCATCCCATTTACAGTTGCCTAGACAACTGATATGCTCACACACGTAATTATGCACTTCAACCTAGAATGGCACCTCATATGACAATGACATCATTTCCGCCTTACCTTATTAGGCGTTGTCACCACACGAACATGCACAAACCAATGGGGGTTACTGTTATTTATACACGTTTGTCACACACAAAAATCATCAGAGGAAGGGGATTCTAATGTCATCGAAATGTCAAGAAAAACATTTGTCACGGATTGCAAAATCCTGTGAATGCTTTGACATATATATATATATATATATATATATATATATACATACACACACATACAGTATATATATATATACCATATATATACTGTATATAAATAAATCTAAGTCACTCATTAACAACCAACAACACCAAGAAGAAGAGGTTGTAGAGGAGGACAAAAGAAATAGAGAAAAAAACAACAAAATTTTCCTTGAACAAATTAAAATATTCAATGTATCTAATTTAACTTCTAAAGAAGAAAGAGTTTTTTTTTAAAAAAAGGGACTTTCTTTTGCACCTACCAGTAAATCAGACCCTTTCGCTGTCTATATATAGAGATACCAACAAGTTCATAAGCAAACTTACTAGACTTGTGCACGGCCGAAAAATTTGTTTTGGATCGATTCGGATGTTTTCGAATTTCGGTTCGAATTGATTTGAATTCGGAAAAATTTGAATGAATTCGTTTTGGATTCGTTTCGGATTCATTCGGATTCGACTGAATTCGGCTGGATTCGGTTCGATTCGGAAATTTGGAATTTCGGTATGTGTTAGGTGGGATGTGCTGTGTATTAGACTAGTATTATGTACTGTATATTAGGTGTAACCCATAGCAGAGTGATATAACCTAATATACTGTACAATACTAGTGTAATCCATGGCCATCCGAATGTAAAGAATGTAATGAACTAATTCGGATTTATTCGGTAGATTCGGTACTACCGTAATTCGGAAATTCGAATCGATCCGCATCACCGAATTTAACAATTTCGTCCGAATTTCGATTTGGAACTAATCGAACCGCACATGTCTAAAACTTACCTTGCTTGAGGCATTTCGCTAAAACAATAAACAAAATAATGAGGAACATAAAATGTTGACACAAAGTGACAAAAATCTTAGAGATGTTGAAAACACTAGAAAAAGAATGTCGTGAAGAACTCGTTGAATACGAATTAACAATTAGACACAGTGATTACAAACCAAAATCTATATTTTATCCAGTACAATATAAGGGGAAATATCTCTCTCTCTCTTTGAAGATTGTATTACAAGATCTCGAGGAAATGTGCTGTCATTTCTGAATACTGTAAAACAAAAAAAATTGAGTTTTAAGGAAAGATCAGCCGTAAAGAACCTCAGTAATGCTAAGAGCCTATTGTTTAGACAGGCAGACAAGGTAGGGGGCATAGTGGTTCAGAATTATACAAACTATATGTTATAAGCACATAAACTCCTTTCTTGCAAACCTCTATATAGATTTTTTCAAAATAAACAGAATTTGGAATAATAATCGTTTCCTAGACAAAATCGTCTTATGAAAAAGGTTCATAGAAGATATTATCATCATATGGCAAGGAGAGGAAAATCAATTTAATGAATTTGTCAGTAAACTAAATAAGAATGACCAAATTTTGAATTTCACAAAAACATGTGGTACAAATACTTTAGATTTTCCTGATATTACATTGTACATTGATAACAACATAATACAAAAACCTTTGTTAAGAAAACAGACACTAATAGGTACCTTCATGCCAACAGCTGCCATCACCCAAATTGGATTAATAGTATACAATATGGTCAATTTCAGAGAATGAGACACAATTGCACAAAGCCAAAGAATTTGAGGAAGCAGCGCTAAACTTAAAACAAAAATTAAAAGGGACAGTATATTCATAATTATACATTTATGCTATAGATTTATATAATCTGAAACAACTTTCCAATTTACTTCTATTATTTAATTTGATTCCTTCTCTTGTTATCCTTTGCTGAAAGGTTTATCTAGGTAGGCTCATGAGCAGCAAAAAAACCTAGCTTTCCAAGAATAGTTTTTAACTGAACCAAGAGTAGGCACGTTGCTAGGCATTCATAAATAGGAGTGAATGTAAAAATCGAACCTACCCTCTGACGAAGTGAACTACGTTCATGAAACACGTAAGGGAAAAACCCAACAGTGACCTTACTTCCAGTCCAGTGAGACTACCAAAGGAATCAGCTGGGAGTTGCGGCTTCTCCGAAAACAGCTATATAGCACTGGGACTTTCCCCCTCACTCCACAGGAAAAGATTCTTATTCCACATTTTTTTACAAGTGAACTCCTAAACCGGCAATTGGATGCAAGAGTTTGTTCAAAAACGATCCAAACTAGGTACACTGAAGTGGTACTTCAGGCCTTTTCAAGTCAAATGAGTGTTGTTTGTTACAATTAAAGTCATAGTAAATCCTAGCTTTTGAAACGCTAGGATTTACCAGTGCAACAAATAAAGGGGATTTTCAGTTATGAAATATAAAATAATTTATGCTGAAAGTTCCTTTATTTGTCTGCAGCGTTCGCCGCACTGAGCGGCTCAGGCAGCCCACAGCAGAATACTATTTTCTCACTGAGGTGATCTTAGCCAATAGCGTACTAGCTATTCTGCATAATGCCAGCTGGCCCGCATGGCAAAATAGCGTTCTTCCGTGGGCTGCCTGAGGAACTTTCAGCAATTATTTTATACTTCATTACTGAAAGTCCCCTTTATTTGTTCCACTGGTAAATCCTAGGATTAAAGGGACAGTCAACACCAGATTTTTTTGTTTTTTAAAAAGAGGTCAGTCTATTTAATAAAAAATTTAAACCCCAAAGGTAATAATACAAAAAAAAAAATTAAAATTACAGAAAAAAATAAACAAAAGCTATCCAAAATAAAAAAATTAAACCCAAACTAATACCACTATAAAAATAAAAAATCCCCCCCAAAATAAAAAATTATAATATAATACTAAACTACCGATAGCCCTTAAAAGGGTCTTTTGTAGGGCATTGCCCTAAGTTAAACAGCTCTTTTACGTACAATTTTTTTTACCAATTAACCCCTAACAGAACCCCCCCAAATAAAAAAAAAGTCTAAAAAAACCTAAGCTACCCATTGCCCCTAAAGGGGCATTTGTAGGGCAATCAGCTCTTTTCCAGCCCAAAAAACCCTAATCTCATCCTAAAAAGCCTAAAACTAAGCCCCAAATAGGTACTCACCGTTCCTGAAGTCCGGTGGTGAAGGTCTTCTTCCAGGCGGTTACATCATCTTCTATCTTCATCCGGAGAGAAGGCGGTGCGGAGTGGTCTTCCCCGATGCGCAAGTCCTCAGTGGTGGCAGTCCTCAGCAGCGTGGAGGCTTGTCTTCATCCGATCTCTGATGTACACTAAAAATTGAATGGAAGGTACCGCATTCAATTTGGGGTACCTTGCATTCCTATTGGCTGAAATTTTTAACTCATCCAATAGGATTAGAGCTACTGAAATCCTATTGGCTGTTCAAATCAGTCAATAAGATTTCAGTAGCTCTCATCCTATTGGCTGACCATTTTGAAACGGGTACCTTGCATTCCATCTTCAGTGTGCAGCGACGATTGTACAAAAAAGATTTCCACGCTCGATGGCTCCGTGGTCGCCGGTCTTCTGTTCCATGGTCACCTCCGTGCTGGCTTGGTCCTGGATAAAGATAGAAGAGGTTGCCGTGCTGGAAGAAGATATGGCCGCCTCCAAGAAAACTTCATCGCCTGAAAGACCTTCTCCACCGGATTTCAGGAACGGTGAGTACCTATTTGGGGGTTATACTTAGGATTTTTTTTTTATTTATTATTTTTAAGATTAGGGATTTAATGGGCTTGTAAAAGAGTTGAATGCCCTTTTAAGGGCACTAAAAGCTGAATGCCCTTTTAAGGGCAATGCCCATACAAAAGCCCCTTTAGGGGCAATGGGTAGCTTAGGTTTTTTAGTGTAAAAGAGCTGTTTAACTTAGGGCAATGCCCTACAAAAGGCCCTTTTAACGGCTATTGGTAGTTTAGATTAGGGGGTGTTTTTATTTGGGGGGGCTTTTTTATTTTCATAGGGATTAGGTTATATTTTTTATATTTTTGATAATTTTGTTTGTTTGTTTTCTGTAATTTTAGACTTTTTTATTTTTTGTAATTTTAGATAAATTTTTTGTAATTTATTGTTAGGTTTTATTTTTAAATTAAAGGGACATAATACTCACATGCTAAATCACTTGAAACTGATGCAGTATAACTGTAAAAAATATCACCTGAGCATCTCTATGTAAAAAAGGAAGATATTTTACCTCACAACTTCCTCAGCTCAGCAGAGTAAGTTCTGTGTAAAAAGTTATACTCAGCTGCAGAAATGAAAAGCAGCCAATCAGCATCAGCAGTGCTGAGGTCATGAACTCTTTTACTGTGATCTCATGAGATTTCACTTAACTCTCATGAGATTTCATAGCAAACTTCCTTTAAACTGAATAGGGAAATAATATGAAAGTGCACGTAAGCTCGCCCCTTCGGCTGTCCCGGGTCAGACATACTGATATGCTGCTTAGAAGTCCTTTACAATGGGATGTGGCTACTGAGGAATTTTTGAGGTAAAATATCTTTCTTTTTTACATAGAGATGTTCAGGTGATATCTTCTAGTCAGCTTTTTACAGCTATACTGCATCACTTTCAAGTGTTTAAACATTTGGGTATTATGGCCCTTTAATGTTAGGATTTTTTATTTTAATTGTAACTTAGTTTATGTAATTAGAGTTAATTTAGGGGGTGTTAGGTTAGGGGGCTTAGTAATTAAATTAGTTATTTGCATTGTGGGGGTTGGCAGTTTAGGAGTTAATAGGTTAATTAGGTTTATTGCGATGTGGGGGTTGGCGGTTTAGGGGTTAAAAGGTTAATTAGGTTTATTGCGATGGGGGGTTGGCGGTTTAGGGGTTAAAAGGTTAATTAGGTTTATTGTGATGGTGTTGGCGGTTTAGGGGTTAAAAGGTTAATTAGGTTTATTGTGATGGGTTGGCGGTTTAGGGGTTAATATTGTAATTTATTTAGTTGGCATTGTGGGGGGTTGGTGGTTTAAGGGTTAGGTAGTTTCTGTTGTGGGGGTTTGGCTGTTTAAGGGTTATGTTTTTTTGGTTAATACTTTGTGCGGGCAGTTATGTTTTTTTTCTTTTCTTAATACTTTGTGCGGGCGGTTAGGGTTTTTTTTCTTAATACTTTAGGCGGTTAGTTTTTTTTGTTAATACTTCATGTGGGTGGTTAGTTTTTGTTTTGTTTTGTTTAATACTTTATGTAGGCAGTTAGTTTTTTTGGGGTTTTTTTGGTTAATACATTGTGTGCGCGGTTAGTTTTTTTTTTTTTTTTTCATACTTCGTGCGGGAGGTTAGGTTTTTTTTATTAATGCTACTTCGTTTGCCTACGCTGCATCCACCGCACACTTTCGAAATCCACCTGGATGCAGCTTCACTGAATCCAGGTGAACTCTTTTGGCTGCGTGCGCAGCTAACATTCTTTTGGCTGCCTCGCACAGCCAACATTCCTTTGAGGATGCGTGCGCAACTGGTGACACAGACGGACGCATTACAAACGGGATTATAGTATAGATTCCCCAGTTTTGCATAATTAACACTATTATATTAATATACTTTTTACCTCTTTGATTAACTTGTATCTAAGCATCTTCTGACAGCCCCCTGATCACGACATTTTTATTTATTATCTATTGACTTTCATTTTAGCCAATTAGTGCAGTTTTTGCCACAAGTCACGGGCATGATCACAATGTTATCTATATGGCTGATATGAACTAGCTCTCCTGGTTATGAAAAGCAAATAAAAAATCATGTGATAAGAGGTTGCCTTCAAGGGCTTAGAAATTATCATATGAACCTTCCTAAGTTTAGCTTTCAACTAAGAATACCAAGAGAACAAAGCAAAATTGGTGATAAAAGTAATCTGGAAAGTTGTTTAAAATGATATGCCCTATTTGAAACATGAAAGTGTTTTTGGCTTGACTGTCCCTTTAACTATCACTTTAATAATTGAAATAAAGTTTTAAAGTGAAACTAAAGTTACCTTGATGTCTATCTCAAATCTTAATCTTAGATCAAAATTAATATGACTTTCATTCATGATTTATTTTAAAAATGACTGTAAAAAAAGTAATATCTGTTTTAACTCACTGTTTTCAACTACGCAAAATCAACCTGTTTTTTTTGTTTTGTTTTTCCTCTTGATCACGTTTTTCTATCAGCCACTTGAAATTCTGGCCGTTAGGCGGCCGTCACTCCATGTCATCTGCGACTTGATGATATGCGCATGCGCTACTCTTTATTTTTTTCATTTCTGAGTAATGCGTGCTCCTGTTTCGCGCATGCGTGCTCCTTTTACATCTGTATTCCTATTAAGAGAGTTCTTACGGCCGCCTCTAATGTTATTTAGAAATGTTGTATGTCCGTCCCTTATATGCGTAATGGGTAATAAGTAATGTCTCCTAATTGTATGTCTCCTAATTGTATGTCCGTTCCTTATATGCGTAATGGGTAATATTTATTTTAAAGTGTTTGCACAATTTGTCCAAACGGCAAATCGCTGATTGACGCATGCGCAGTTTCACTGAGCCTCGTGAATGCGCTTATACAGACGTATATCTATACGTCAGACAAGGAAAGCAGGAAATAGTAGTTGGGAGGAGTCAGGCATCATAACGGTGGGTCTTTTATATATTGATTAAAACAGCTATAAAAGAAAATATTTTTTAAACAAAATAAACGATTAACTTATGTTTGCAGTAAATAATGGAAATATGTATTGAAAGGGAAGAAACTTTACCTTCACTTTAAGTTTTATAATAAAAAAAACTGTATAAGTGAATTTGTGTGGCATCTCCAAAATAGCTGGGACACTGGACAGAAAGGGGTACAACTTTACCACAGATAGGGAAATTCTAACCCCCCCAGGTGCAACTCATACCTCATTAGTTTGAGGTTAAAATAGGTGAGCAAGTTTTCATTTCACCTATTATAAAGTGATGTTATTTGAAATTACTACACCATAAGATTTCTCTTTTCTCTTTCTGTTTTTTTCTCTCCTGACTCTCTCCCCCTCTCTCTCTCTCTCTCTCTCTCTCTCTCTCTCTCTCTCTCTCTCTCTCTCTCTCTATATATATATATATATATATATATATATATATATATAAACATAATTTCTTCTTAGTGGAGAACATAGGTAAGTGAAGTAATCCTGACCCACCTGTCTTTAGCGCAATAGGTCTAACTAGCACCGTTTTAGGTTGGTGCGCAAGCCCCACGGAAGGTTAGCACACTTGAGTCTTTCACTTGCACGCTAGCTTTTTACTTTCAACTTGTAATACCAGCACTAACCTGGGAGTGCTAATGTTTACCTTGAGTGTAGTTAGCGCTCATGAGCGCTAAAAATGTATTGCTCCACTTGTAATCTAGGCCGATGTGTCAAATTTATATTCCCAAGTGTGCCACAACCAACACTTTCTATGTTATAAGGCAAGTAATATCTGATATCAAAATAAACCAGGGTGTAATTTAGAATAATGTTATATAATTCTGCACAATTTGGTCTGGTCTTGTAGCGGGAGCGAGCTACATTTATTCCAATAGAGCAACCGGGCGTGCTGTGACTAGCCAGCAAGCCCGCAAAGTGCTTTGGATATCCAAGACCCGCTCAGTTGATCCTGGATCAGAGTCCAACGTTACACAAAAAAATTGGGAAATACTTTTAATAATCGAAGTTACCCCTTAAATAATGTTACATAATTCTGCAATGTGTGCAGAATTATATAACATTATTCTGAATCTTTACTGTCACTTTAATTTGCCAGAAAAAAAATCTACTGCTTTTGTGAAATTCTGAGTTTCTCACTTTTGCCATACCCCTGTATCATGTGACGGACATCAGCCAATCACAAACTAGTATATGTACACCCTATGAGCTTGTCCACATGCTCAGTATGAGCTGGTGCCTCAAAAAGCATGCATATAAAATGATTGTGATTTTTTTCTTAAAATTGTGTGCTCTTTCTGAATTGTCAGGGTACAGGTAAATGACATATATATATATATATATATATATATATATATATATATATATATATATATATATATATATATATATATATATATATGTGTGTGTGTAAATAGGACAAGGGAATGTGTTTATGTATGAAACCATCTTTTTGTCAGATATTACTAAAGTAAGGGCTGAAATTTTGATGTCAGGATTGATTCAGGGCCCCATGAGTTGAATAAACATTTCAGGACTAAATTGCAGACAGGATGTCTCCAGTGACTTTTACACTAAAGCATTTGCTCTTTAGTTGGAAGTGCAAATTTCATAGCACTCTTTACCCCATGCAGTGAATGAAGACGAAGTGTTTGGGAACTTTCTTTAAGGTTGGATGAGATTTGGGGGAAGGAGCAATGTTGGGTGAAGAAATAACTGTTCACAGCTATGTGTAAATTATCTCCTGTGAAGTCTCTATGTGCAGGAAGCAAACAAGTCAACATTTGCTGTTCCTATATGGCATAAGTAAAATTAAATACATTTTGAAAAAGAAATAATGCCAGTAATTTCATGTGTGTTTGGAATAATTCAAATAACATATATATATATATATATATATATATATATATAGAACTGGAACATATTATATTAAATGAATAATTGCTACAGTGAATAGATATATGAATAAATAAATTCAAATCTGTAATAGATTAAATGGAGATTACAATAAACCCATTGTTAAAAGACAGCATAGAAATTAATACATGTGTGTGCATATATATAACATAATTTTTCTATTTTTCAGATGGACCATAGAGGAATTCATGCAGGCAAAACTTGTTGGAGATGTTAAAAGGCTGTATCTGTGTAGATACATACATATAACAGATGTATAAATGCCAGGACACTGATACAAATTGTAATGGACTTTAAGCTAATAATTAGCAGCATAATTCTTTTAATATAAAATAATATTAAAAAGAATTTGAGGGCATACTGTGTTTCATGTCAAATTGATCAGAATAAATAATGTGATATAATACAATACATATAAACATATAACTTATTAATGTAAGGAAATTATGACAGTTATTACACATTTTAAAGAAATATTTTAAATGCTAGAAATGTTAAGAATGAAGCTGTGTTGTTTTGTCACGCTGCCCCCCGGTATTATGATGCGAGAACTACAGCCAGAAGGCTTTTTAGGCTGTTGAAAATAAGATATTCCAGATATCCAATCAGCAGGGACAAGCAAGAGGGCCACCCATATTTCTCACCTATGATGGAGAACTTATATAAGTTAATGCAAGAGAGAGAAAAAACACACACAGATTGTGCTGAGCTGATTTGTAACTGGGTGCTGGGCGTGAGATACCATTTACTCTGGCAAAGCTAATCTACCTTTTCTCATTGATTGCAAATATACTTATTGGTATTTCTGAGGCGAGATAATTCCTATTAAGGAATACTGGATATCGATTGCCGTTTATCTTGGTAAAGTATTAAGAGATTACTGTAGCAAATAAATTTAAAGAGCAGTTTGGATTTTAAGCTACTATTTCATAGCCTGTGTATTGTTAAACATATATCTTTAATGCTAAATTGTTTATCTGTGCAAATATATAGTTATAACTCACAATTGGATTTTTGCATAAATAATATATACAATTTCTGATGTTTTAAATTAGAATTGTGGTTAAATAACTGAGTGTATTGCTTGAATGTTAGCAGCTAAATATCTTAGAATCTCATTGTGTTAACTGAATGAAAGGCTATTTGTAAATAAGGTTGATTTTAAAGGTAAACTTTTCTGGGCTTTGTAAGAAGTATAGCATATCTTAATAGTTTTAAACGCATATAATATTGTTTCATGTTCTGATATTACAAATATATTCCAATATGCTCATAGATATTAACTAATAAAAATAATTCAGATATTTATATTAATTTAATGGTTTCTAGTAGATGCATATTGATTGAGGGTTAATATTTTTAAAGGATAATTATTAAATACTTTGTATTATAACCCTGCCGTAGGCTGATATATTATTTGGAGAGCACTACTGAAGATTTTTATAAATCTACTGACAGAATTATGAACGTTTAATTTTAACTTGATTGTCCCTTTAAAGGAGGACGGAGATGACTACACTAGCAATTTCAGAGAATCTCACAATGTTTTTAATGTGTAGTGTTATACGGAAAATGTATCATTCACTTGAGTGGCAATCTCTATTCTTATTGGTTGGATGAAGATAACTCAGCCTTTACATTTGAACAATAAGGTACTCTCTATTCTTATTGGTTGGATGAAGAGAACTTAGCCTTTACATTTGAACCACAAGGTACTTTCTATTCTTATTGGTTGGATGAAGATAACTCAGCCTTTACATTTGCACCACAAGGTACTCTCTATTCTTATTGGTTGGATGAAGAGAACTCAGTCTTTACATTTGCACCACAAGGTACTTTCTATTCTTATTGGTTGGATGAAGAGAACTTGGTCTTTACATTTGCACCACAAGGTACTCTCTATTCTTATTGGTTGGATGAAGAGAACTCAGTCTTTACATTTGCACCACAAGGTACTTTCTATTCTTATTGGTTGGATGAAGAGAACTTGGTCTTTACATTTGCACCACAAGGTACTCTCTATTCTTATTGGCTGGATGTAGAGAACTTAGCCTTTTCATTTGCACCACAAAGAACTTAGACAGCCCCTGTTTTCTTTGCACTGACAGTAAAAGATACAGGGGATGCAAATGGATGAGGTTAACCTTTCCCCATCCACCCATGGAGGAGAATTAGGAGGAGGTCTATGATGTGTTGCAATGGCTTATGGTCATTATAAAGGTAAGTGCTATGCTGCTGATTTGTAATGGCACCCTAAAGTAACACTGAACCCAATTTTTTTTTCTTTCATGATTTAGATAGAGCATGAAATTTTAAGCAACTTTCTAATTTACTCCTATTATCAAATTTTCTTCATTCACTTGGTATCTTTATTTGAAATGCAAGAATGTAAGTTTAGATGCCGGACCATTTATGGTAAACAACCTGGGTTGTTCTTGCTGATTGATGGATAAATTCATCCACCAATAAAGAAGTGCTGTCCAGATGCACAGATGCCTTCTTTTTCAAATGAAGAAAAATTGATAATAGAAATAAATTAGAAAGTTGCTTAAAGTTGCTTAAAATTGCATTCTTTATCTGAATCATGAAAGAAAAAAATTTGGGTTCAGTGTCCCTTTAAGTGCTTAACTTCAACTGGGCTCTCCTGAAGGTGGGGCATGAAAGTATAGGTGTAGAACAATATAATCACTATTATCAGTAGCATGTTATTTGTTCCACCATCTCCTGCTTTCCATATTCTCACTTTCCCTATTTGTTTTCACTTTTTTTGTGCCACATTTTCCATTGTCATTTTGTAATCATTTGTTTCTTAGCAGTATGTGACAGCAATTTCAGTGTTTGCCGTGACTACTAAAGAAAAATATCAGATTTCAGCCAAATTTGATAAGCTATTCACAAATCCTCAAAACACATTTTTTTAACATAGAACAGCCAATGATACTTCAAGAACACTCTACAGTCAGAATACTGTTATGCAGTTATAGTAAGGCTTGAAAGCATAACAAAAAAGTGTACATTGTATTTCACATTTATCAGAAAGCTTTCTTGGAAGCATCATCTTAAAGCCTGGAGGGGGAATAATGATATTGTGACTTCATTACTCTCTTGCGGTTGTCTTTTCTTTTCCACAATTGTGAGAAGCTAAACAACATAATTCTATCAAGGTTAACTGTGACATTCCAAGACATAAAATGATACACTTTGCATGACAAAAAAAAAAGACTTTTCATAGTACAACAGAATACTTAGGATCTTTAATTAAAATAATACTGTACATGTTCTATTACCAGCAAGCAAACTCTTTTCCTGTTTGCATCTGGTATCTTCATCAAATGGCTCCAGCCTCCAGGTGTTATCACTACCCATCTGCTTACAAACCTACACCAGATGCTCAGTTTTTTTATTGCTGGATGATTTTTTTTTTAACCAGTTAATTATATATACACCGAACATATTAAATATAACTTACTTGAATTTTATGAGCTATAAAATTATTGTTAATGTAGAAAGGGAAGATATGTTAATGTAGTACTTACATATGGTAAATGAGAACTTACACAAAAAGGTTTTGATCTCATTATTGAATACACTATGCCATTATAAACATATGTTTTTAAAGGTAATTAGCAACAATCATAAGAGGTTGTATACAAGAGTACACAAAGAATTTTAAAATTTATGGAACTTAACCCTTTAGTAACCAGACCATTTTTTAATTTTCTTACTGGTAAGGACCAAGGCTATTTTTACATTTCTGTGGTGTTTGTGTTCAGCTTTAATTTTCCTCTTACTCATTTACTGTACCCACACATATTATATACTGTTTTTCTCACCATTAAATGGACTTTCTAAAGATACCATTATTTTCATCATATCTTATAATTTACTATAAATTTTATTTTATAAAATATGATAAAAAAATTGGAAAAAACACACTTTTTCTAACTTTGACCCCCAAAATCTGTTACATATCTACAACCACCAAAAAACACCCATGCTAAATAATTTCTTAATTTTGTCCTGAAATTAGAAATACCCAATGTTTGCATGTTCTTTGCTTTTTTTGAAAGTGATAGGGCAATAAGTACATATAGCACTTTGCTATTTCCAAGCCATTTTTTTGTTCAAAATTAGCAATAGTTACATTGTAACACTGATATCTGTTAGGAATCCCTGAATAACCCTTCACATGTGTATATTTTTAAAAGAAGACAACCTAAGGTATTAAACTTGGGTATTTTGACTCTCTTCATGCAACCATTTTACCACCAATCTATGCCAAAGTTTGACAAAATAGAAATTTAAGAATACATTTACTGAGAACATTAACCCTTTAAGGACACAGCTTTCAGTTTGCTCAATTGTTTTATGACGGAAAAAATCCGTCATATGTCCTTAAGAGGTTAAGGGTTACTGCCAAATAACACCCCAATATGTGTTAATCAACATCTCCTGAGTCTTCCCCCTTCTCAGTTCCTGTTATGTGTTACTGACAAAAAAACACCTTAATATGTGTTCAACATCATCTCCTGAGTACGATACCACCCATGAATAGGTTTGTCGGGTTCTCAGGAGACTAAAAGGCCTTATTTCTAAGGGGCACATTCTAGTTTTCCAACTTGGAATTTTACCTGTCATCATGCACCCATTTCCTATTTGGGACATTTATGAATGCTGGTATTATAACACTTTCTATGCACTAATTCAACCACCAGTCTTTGAAAAATAACACAAAGCAATGACTACCCAAAAGTTTGACAAACACGTACTTTAGGTATGGATTCTCAGCTCGCGTGTTACTGCCAAAGAACACCCCAATACGTGTTCAACAACATCTCCTGAGTACAGTGATACCATAAAAATGGAGATAAGGGAGCCATTTACCAATATTTTAGCTCTGTGTAGTTTTGAGCCCTGAGGAGTCCCTGCTACTCATTGGGATGAAACACGTGTAGGCAGTTGTAACAGCTGATTGCTTTGATGAGACACCTGTCTTTTGGAAATTCCTACTACACCTCAAAGAATTGCAGCTTGCTGGAGTGATTTATTACTTTGTTTTGCATCTTGTGCAACACAGGAACATTCACCGGATTTGCAGCTTCTTACCAAGGATTCTGTTCTTGATTTACATCGCAAAGGCTGTGAGTGCATGCTATGACTGTATTGTTCTTTACAGGCAGTGGAAACTTACTTCATTTTTTCCTCCCGCAATACAAGTGGATGCCTGTTTTCAATAGATTTGGAAGGACTTCCTTTAAATTGTGATGTGTTTATGCTAAATGCCGCTGCTTTACTAATATCCTGTTTGTCAGAAGTTATGCAAAATTTACTATACAATACCCATCTTTAAAACACATAGACAGTCATGACAGTATTGACCCTTAACTTTGGGACTGTCCTCTGATGTTGGTGTTGTGTTTAAGAATTGGTATAGTTGCATGCTGCATATCATTGTGCAAAGCTTTTTCCTGTGTTTATATTTCACTCCAAATTGAAAAATATGCATTCTTAAGTATTCTTGTGATTGTATTATTCTGGCTCAATGTTTATGTGAATTGACAACATTACCCTCATATTACTTTTTCTTTTGGGGTTGTCCTCTAATAGAGGTGTTGCATTGTCACTATTATATTTAGCCACTCATTTTTTAGACACTTCATTTTTCTATGAGACGTCTCACTTAGCTTTTTAGCTCATATTTTTGATTACATTTTGTTTCAAATTACCTTTATGGTCACATGACCTTTACTAAGAATTTTGTTGCTTTTTGTAAAAAATAAAATTATGAGTGCCCTGCAAGCATGCTAGTTGTCAAGTCTTTATTCTGGGTTTCCACCTGGCTCCACACTCAGCTCTATTTATTTTAATACTTAGGTTGATACCTTGAGATATTTATATCTCTGTCCCTTTAAATGTGTATATGAGAGTGCTGAATTCCCTATCTTTTTATAAGGACTACTTCTCCTTATTTTCTTCCTATTTATAATAGTTTGCAACAGTGATACCATATCTTTGGGGGGTGCAATGCCAAACTTCTGACGTGTTTGTGATTTTTTTTTCACATTTAACATTCTTTGCCTATCTTCTTTTTGGGGGCCTTTTTACATACCCCAATTTATTTGCTTGCCATGAAAGTGTATATATTTGAAACGTTGACACCCCAATGTATTGTATATGGAGTGTTTTTAATGGATAACTTTGATGCAACTGTTTTAGAAAAAATAATTGGAGAAAAGTATGTGGTGGTAATTTTTTATTTTTACACACCCATTGATTTTTGACTGTGATTTAGGAGAGCTTATTGTAAGAAAACACTCCATGTTGTTTTCTGCAAGACCTTCTGAGTACACCCATGCCCCCTATGCATAGGTTTGACAGGATTTTGGGACGGTTCTGTTACAATTATATGACTAGTAATTTGAGTTGAAAGTGAGAGTATTTATTCTTATATCTTTAGTTTGGGGCCTATCACATACCCCAGTTTTATTTATTGCCATGAAAGTGTATATATTTTAAATGTTGACACCCCAAGGTATTGTATATGGAATGCTTTGATGCAACCGTTTTAGCCAAAAGAATTGGAGCAAGTCTATGGTGGTAATTTTTCAATTTTTATTTTTACACACACATTGCTTTTTGACTATGATTTAGGAGAGCCTGTTGTAAGTTATTGCAAGTTCTTTTTTGCTAGACCACAAGTATACCCATGCCCCCATGCATAGGTTTGATAGGGGTTTTGGTAAAATACAGCACCAATTTTAGAATTTATAAAAAATAGAACAGTGAAATTTTAAAATCTGGCACAGTAAAAGTTAAAAAAAAACAAACACAGTAAACGTAACCAACCCCTCCCCCCCAAAAAAACACAACGGCAAATGTAATTTTTTTACCAGTGTGTGATACCGCTTGAAGCAGTCCCCAATGCAGAGTCCAAGCTGTGCAGGGCAATCAGAACAGTAAAAAGTCATGTATTTTTTCTGCCCCCTCTTGGTACAGACTCTGCATTTTTTTCCTGAGGATTCTGCTTCGCCACAGTAGGGGGGGATTTTGAAAATAAAATGTGTAGCCCAAACTCTGCTCTCTTCCATCACCGCCCGGGGAGCATCTTGGTACAAAATCCCTAAAATGATTTGGAGCTGAAATTGTAAAAACGTCAGTTTCATTTCAGGTTTTGCTTTTATAAACACCAAAACAGTGTTGGGGTTTGCAATCTGCAATAAGTAACCTGCAACCATTTTTCTTTCATGTAATTAGCAAGAGTCCATGAGCTAGTGACGTATGGGATATGCATTCCTACCAGGAGGGGCAAAGTTTCCCAAACCTCCAAATGCCTATAAATACACCCCTCACCACACCCACAAATCAGTTTTACAAACTTTGCCTCCTATGGAGGTGGTGAAGTAAGTTTGTGCTAGATTCACCGTTGATATGCGCTCCGCAGCAGGTTGGAGCCCGGTTTTCCTCTCAGCGTGCAGTGAATGTCAGAGGGATGTGAGGAGAGTATTGCCTATTTGAATTCAATGATCTCCTTCTACGGGGTCTATTTCATAGGTTCTCTGTTATCGGTCGTAGAGATTCATCTCTTACCTCCCTTTTCAGATCGACGATATACTCTTATATATACCATTACCTCTACTGATTCTCGTTTCAGTACTGGTTTGGCTTTCTACTACTTGTAGATGAGTGTCCTGGGGTAAGTAAGTCTTATTTTCTGTGACACTCTAAGCTATGGTTGGGCACTTTTATATAAAGTTCTAAATACATGTGTTCAAACATTTATTTGCCTTGACTCAGGATGTTCAACATTCCTTATTTCAGACAGTCAGTTTCATATTTGGGATAATGCATATGAATTAATCAATTTTTTTCTTACCTTAAAATTTGACTTTTTCCCTGTGGGCTATTAGGCTCGCGGGGGCTGAAAATGCTTCATTTTATTGCGTCATTCTTGGCGCAGACTTTTTTGGCGCAAAATTTTTTTTCTGTTTCCGGCGTCATACGTGTCGCCGGAAGTTGCGTAATTTTTTTGACCTTTTTTTGCGCCAAAAGTGTCGGCGTTCCGGATGTGGCGTCATTTTTGGCGCCAAAAGCATTTAGGCGCCAAATAATGTGGGCGTCTTTTTTGGCACTAAAAAATATGGGCGTCACTATTGTCTCCACATTATTTAAGTCTCATTATTTATTGCTTCTGGTTGCTAGAAGCTTGTTCACTGGCATTTTTTCCCATTCCTGAAACTGTCATTTAAGGAATTTGATCAATTTTGTTTTATATGTTGTTTTTTCTATTAGATATTGCAAGATGTCTCCGTTTGTCCCTGAGTCAGAAGCCACTTCTGGAAAAATGCTTAACTGAGTTTCAGTTCTACCAAAGCTAAGTTCATTTATTTTAAATGTTATAAATGTTTATCTTTAGCTATGGTTTGTAATAAGTTATTATGATATACTTTTACATGCAGATTCCATTAGTATTTATGCTTTATACATTTCCATTCTTAAGTGCAAGAAATGTTTAGAAGATTTATAAGAAATATTTTTTCTGATTAAGGCTATGTCTGACTTCGTGCCTTCTAATACGATTTTTAGGTCTTTTTCACTTCTTTTTTAATTATTGAAGTTTCAAATGACCAACAACATACTGATTTATCCTTCTCTGATGATGTTTTTTTCTCTTTCAGAAATTCTCTTCATCAGATATTGACACTAACAAATCTACTTTTTTATATAATTTTTTTATTATTAAAGTACATTTGTTCTTTGTTGAAGAGGTGTTGATTATTTTGGATATTCAGGTAACTAGTTCTTTAAGACTAGCTGACACTATTTCTGCCTTTTTATTTCTTCTGTGATTTCAGAGGTTTTCTTTCCACTTCCCCATACTAGGGAATGGAATAGGCTGAGAATTTTCTTTTATTTTTAAACTATATTCTTTGTCAGCAGTTAAATTCAATTTGGAGGGTTCTCCAATTTATTGGAGCTATCTCTACTCCTACTAATTATGCTATTGTTTTTATAGCAAAATAGTATTTATTTTCCTTTATATAGTTGTATCTTATTTTTGAAAAATTATTTAGTTTCAGGTACTTTTCTTGGTCCTGTGATATTGCAATTGCTTCATTTTTTCTGTTTACTTTAAGGTCAAGTATCAGATCATGATTTATTTTAGCATTGTTAAGGGACAACATTTACTAGACTAGGTGCCGTTGCATTTGTCTTGTTGTTTTGCAAGTCCTCTGTTTTGACTGGTCCTTTAAACTGGACTATCATGCTAATGATTTCATTTGTGTCTTCATTTTATTGAATATATTCGCAAATGAGGGTTAATCTATGTCTTTAGCTATTTTAGCTAGAAGAATTCTGTGATTTTTAAAAAAAAAGAAAAGAAAATCCATATTTCTTTTGTTCTAAGATAATCAATTATAATTGGATTCAATTCTTAACTGTTACTATGGGCTTCAAGATTGAGTTCTAAGACTAAAACTTTAAGCTTATACTAGTTTGGTTGTTTCTATTAAGGAACGAATCCTGAGTTCTTTCCCAAGTAACATGTTTTTAATTGGGGTTCGAAATTAGCTCCCTAATGTTGCGATGCACGTGCCGTATTCCAGCTTGGCTGGTAAGGGGCAGGTTAAGACTTCTTTGAAATTTATTTGGTTCTATTTTGTCCAGATTTCTTTGATTTTATTCCAGTAAGGCTAACACTTTCTTTCAGTGTGTTTCTGTCCTATATATTTTGGATACTAGTGAGGCATGGCTGGGTACCCATGGGGTTCAAGCACTGCTCAGACCTGGAATCTTCTGGGGTTTTTATTCCAGTTCCTTTTCTAGGAACTGGGTTTTGGAGTTTTATTCAAACTATTTTGCCTTTTTGTGGTCATTGATAGCATTATTTGTTTTCTTTAGATACAATAAATGCGTATTCTTCATTTTTTTGTTTTCATTCAGATTATTTCCTGAGGATGCGGATTCTCATATGTTTTACTTGCTCTTCAGGACATAGTTAGAGGATCTTTTTTCAAAAGCTCTTGATTCCTCACGCAAGGGTCACCTTTTTTTAGGTTTACAGATGGTTTATGTCACTATCTTTGTCTCTATCAGACAAGGGACAATTTGTATTGGGTTCCATCTGTCGGTACCTTTAGTCTCTATTATTTCCTTCAGTTGCTATATATGCATAGAAGTTTTAACAGCATTGGATTCAATTCCCTTTGCTCATTTTCAATGGAAAGATCCTTTCCAGCTTTTTATGAGTGTTGCTTCTTCAAGAACATGGTTGGAGGATCAATTAACCAAAAAGTTTGTTGATTCCTCAGACAAGAGTAACCTTTTTTAGATTTCCGGATAGATTCAGTGTCCATGACTCTGTCTCTGTTGGACAGGAGACGTCTGAAATTGGTTTCAGCTTATCGAAACCTTCAGTCTCAATCATTCCCTTCGGTAGCCTTATGCATGGAAATTCTAGGTTCTTATGACTGCTGCATTGGACGTGTTCCCCTTTGCTCATTTTCACATGTGACCTCTTCAGATCTGTATGCTGAACCAGTGGTGCCGGGATTATACAAAGATATCTCATTTAATATCTTTAAAACTGATTGTTCGACACCCTCTGGCGTGGTACAGGCCACCATCGTTTAGTTCAGGGGGCTTCTTTTTTTCTTCCAACCTGGACTGTGATCTCAACAGATGCAAGTCTGACAGGTTGGGGAGCTGTATGGGGGTTTCTGACAGCACAAGGGGTTTGGGAAATCTCAGGAGGTGAGATTACCAATCAATATTTTGGAACTCCGTGCAATTTTCAGAAGCTCTTCAGTCATGGCCTCTTCTAAAGAGAGAATCGTTCATTTGTTTTCAGACAAACAATGTCACAACTGTGGCATATATCAATCATCAAGGAGGGACTCACAGTCCTCTGGCTATGTAAGAAGTATCTCGAATACTGGTATGGGCGGAATCCAGCTCCTGTCTAATCTCTGCGGTTCATATCCCAGGTATTGACAATTGGAAAGCGGATTATCTCAGTCGCCAAACATTACATCCGGGCGAGTAGTCTCTTCACCCAGAGGTGTTTCTTCAGATTGTTCAAATGTGGGGACTTCCAGAAATAGATCTGATGGCTTCTCATCTAAACAAGAAACTTCCCAGGTATCTGTCCAGATCCAGGGATCCTCAGGCGGAAGCAGTGGATGCATTGTCACTTCCTTGGAAGTATCATCCTGCCTATATCTTTCCGCCTCTAGTTCTTCTTCCAAGAGTAATCTCCAAGATTCTGAAGGAATGATTGTTTTTTCTGCTGGTGGCTCCAGCATGGTCTCACAGGTTTTGGTATACGGATCTTGTCCGCATGGCTTCTTGCCAACCGTGGACTCTTCCGTTAAGACCAGACCTTCTGTCACAAGGTCCTTTTTTTACCATCAGGATCTTAAATCCTTTTAAAGGTATGGAGATTGAATGCTTGATTCTTAGTCAAAGAGGTTTCTCTGACTCTGTGATTAATACTATGTTACAGGCTCGTAGATCTGTTTCTAGGAAGATATATTATCGAGTCTGGAAGACTTACATTTCTTGGTGTTTTTCTCATCATTTTTCCTGGCATTCTTTTAGAATTCCGAGAATTTTTCAGTTTCTTCAGGATGGTTTGGATAAAGGTTTGTCTGCAAGTTCCTTGAAAGGACAAATCTCTGCTCTTTCTGTTCTTTTTCACAGAAGGATTGCTATTCTTCCTGATATTCATTGTTTTGTACAAGCTTTGGTTCGTATAAAACCTGTTATTAAGTCAATTTCTCCTCCTTGGAGTTTGAATTTGGTTCTGGGGGCTCTTCAAGCTCTTCCGTTTGAACCTATGCAGTCACTGGACATTAAATTACTTTCTTGGAAAGTTTTGTTTTCTTTTGGCCATCTCTTCTGCTAGAAGAGTTTCTGAATTATCTGCTCTTTCTTGTGAATCTCCTTTTCTGATTTTCCATCAGGATAAGGCGGTGTTGTGAACTTCTTTTAAATTTTTACCTAAGGTTGTGAATTCTAACAACATTAGTAGAGAAATTGTGGTTCCTTCATTATGTCCTAATCCTAAGAATTCTAAGGAGAGATCATTGCATTCTTTGGATGTAGTTAGAGCTTTGAAATATTATGTTGAAGCTACTAAGAATTTCCGAAAGACTTCTAGTCTATTTGTTATCTTTTCCGGTTCTAGGAAAGGTCAGAAGGCCTCTGCCATTTCTTTGGCATCTTGGTTGAAATCTTTAATTCATCAGCAGCAACTTGGTCTTCTTTGCATACTTTTACTAAATTCTACCATTTTGATGTGTATTCTTCTTCTGAAGCAGTTTTTGGTAGAAAAATACTTCAGGCAGCTGTTTCAGTTTGATTTGATTTTGTGGTGGTTATGATTTTTTTGTATAAAGCACAATTATTCCAATTCCTTGTTTTTTATGCTTTCGCACTTTTTTCTTATCACCCCACTTCTTGGCTATTCGTTAAACTGATTTGTGGGTGTGGTGAGGGGTGTATTTATAGGCATTTTGAGGTTTGGGAAACTTTGCCCCTCCTGGTAGGAATGTATATCCCATACGTCACTAGCTCATGGACTCTTGCTAATATGAATGAAATGAATTTATCAGGTAAGTTCTTAAATAAATTATGTTTTTGTACCAGGCTGTTTTCTTAAGTATAATTAAGTAGGGCTACAGCAGCTGATCTGCTAGATCAACCCTACCCATATGCCGGTTATAAGCCTCGATTCGCACTGGCTTCATTGTGCTCTCAGCTCTGCCACGTACAGAGACCTCCACAGTCCTCTCTGTGTGGATGGTGGTAAGAAGTTATACATCATTCTTGTCTCTGTACTCTTGGCGCAGACCTGAGGTCTTCCCCCTTCGCAGCCGAGTGCATGCAAGTTGTCCTGGGAAACCTGCATGGTTCTTTCAAATTGTACTGCAAGCTACTGTATCAAAACAATACAGTAATTGAGAAATTATCTAAATACAAGTGGTACCCTTTGTTCATCAGGGGTAATATCAGCTCCCAGACAATCTTGCCAGTGGTTCCCATATGTTCTGGGCAGCCTGGAGCGTCATGGCGGATATCCTTTCCCTCGTACACCCGGAAGGTACACCATTCTGGCTCTCACAGAGCGTATACACCTTTTCTCCATACCTGGAGCGCTTGGAAGGAATATACTGCTTGATTCCCAGCCTTCCCTTATACTTCATCAGGGATTCATCAACGCATATATTCCTTCCAGGTGTATAAGCCTCTGCAAACCTGGCAGTAAAGTGGGTAATCAGGGGGCGGATTTTATACAGCCTGTCAAGCTGGGGATTCTCCCTAGGGGGGCACATACTGTTGCTGTGAAGTGCATGAAATGTAAATTAATTTCATACCTCTTCCTCGACATACACTGGGAGAAAATAGGGGCACATTGCTGCTTTGCCAACAAAGTGTCATGCTTTGCAGCACGGAACTGCTGGGCATATAAATTAGTTTGGGCGACAATGTTCCCCAATACATCATCGCCCAGAAACACCTCCATAAACTGTTGGGGGCTAAATCCTGCCACATCCACATTTATGTCAGGATTTGCAGTCAAGGGTAGGATATCTGGAGCAACACATCTTCTTCTGGCAGGAGGGCTAGCAGCCACAGATACATCACTATCAGTTGAGACTGTATCTAATGATGTATCTGAGCATATGACAGGGTCAAAATTGGGGTCCAACATAGAGGCATCTGACTCTGATGCAAGGATGGCATACGCCTCCTCAGCACTACATGTTCTCTGTGACATGATTTATTTATTTATTTATTTTTTTTATTTGAGAATGAAGGCATACATGAAATGTAAAGCAATATGACACACCATTACTGAAATACAAATACCACATTGTATGAAATTACTATACATTAATATATTTTTAAGAGAAAAAGTCACAGGTATGGCGCATTCATCAAATGCCTGATGTTCATGTACCCTCTTGCCGGTCACAGGAGGCCACTTTCGGACCTCATCTATATATATTCAAAGTACAAAAGGTCTTTTTCCCAGCAAGAGAGATCACCTTTAAACCTTAGAAAACAATCTCATTGTTTTATTTTAACATGAACTGTAATAGATCCCCTTTCTAGCTATTGACAAAGTATAAAATGTACTCTCTCCTAGCTATAAGTATTGGCCACTCTTGGACCACCAGGAATAAAATAACAACAATCGTGTGGAGAGTTTGGGGGAGGGACTCAAAGGGTCACTCTTGGACCCATACTGGTATCCTGTATTATGAGCAGTTGAAGAACCTGGACCCAATATATAACATGTGAAGGTGGTCCCTATAAGGATATAAATATATATAGCCCTTTTTATCTCTGTTGTGAGGAATATAGGTACATGTACATGAATCTCAATTAGAAAGAAAAGTGACTACCACTCTAGGAGGCTAATAAAAATCTTCATTCCTATTAAGATGTCTTATGATAAGCTAAAAATATAGGATCTGGGATTGTTCATACTATTAAGTTAGCTTTATCGCTGAGCATCTGCTAGTCTCGCATCCCTAGGGGTGAGCTAATCCATATTTATATATGAGCCTGCAAGAATTAATAGTTTGTAGTTTCCGCAGCTAACTGGGGGTTACCTGGTGTTATATGGGAGCAATTAAGTTTTATAGGGCTCCACAACCTGAACTTTAGCCATCTAGGGTAATTCTGGATCCTGAGGAGTGTTGTGATGGAGCTGACACTAAGGACCTCATTACATATAACTCAAACCATAGTGTGTAGTTATCCTCATGGCTTTTTCTAGAGTATAAAGGAGAGTCCATTGTTTACTAGGGGTAAAGTAAAATATTGTATTGGGAGCCAAGGCATATAAGCAGCCACAGTATGATTATTACTAGGTTAGGATAGAGAAAAGTCTGTAACCCTTAAACCCCCTCCTTTTTCAAGAGCTTAGTGACATAAAAATACACGGGATATAAATAATACGTTACACTAAGTTCCAGGCATGAAACTAGCAGTGGGCATTTGCGGTTTCCAGCAAGACCACTCAATCTTGTGAGCCATATACATGTGAGACAAGGTTGGAGCATTTAAGCAGAAAATAAACACATATGGACCAGAAAACCAGTAAACAAATAAATGGCTACAGAGTTAACATAACAATAACAAACTTTGCCCTGTGACCATATGTATATTAACGCAGGGCACCTCCACACAGGGTTAAACATTAAGTAATAACTGTTCTGAATAAGCCGAGGCCTAAACAGTCCTGAAAAGATTAATCTAACCGATCCCTTGAGTACATACACTCCCATACGGGAAACAGTCTAGAGTGATGCCTGGAATGGGCCCAAACAGACCCTCTCTCTTCCCAAGCATAGTACCTTTACCAGCTAGCAAGTCATGGAGAGCTCCCGATCCATTATGTGCGCCACTCTTAGCCTTCTGCGTGTGTAGGGAAACAGAAGTGAGCTTCCGTTGGTGCGGGATGCGGTAGACCTCTTTGAGAATTTTGGGCTCCGGATCCGCTTTATCTGAATCTGGCTTCTTGAGAAGCACGCTGATCTCACCTCGGAGGCGCCTTCCCGTGGCTCGACCAGACGTTTCAGCCGGAACTTCTGGCAGTAGCGTAGTCAGGAATCCCAAGGGCCTCTGCCTCCATACCCCCTTCCCGTAGCGTCGATCTCTCAATAGCCCAGTTTCAGGGCTCTCAATTGCCACGACAACCTCACGGTCCCTCTCTGGCTTCTCATTACGAGGTTGCAGTGCGAGGCATGTCGGTGGGTTACTGTAGGCATGTGGGACTTCTGCAGAGGGCTCCGGGCTTTTGCAGGTAATCTCCATCTGATCTCGAAGTGGGTCCGCTGTAGGGGGGCAGTTGTAGGGAGCCAATATTATAGAATCTAGCTTCCGCTCCAGTTCCATGAAATGGCTGCTTATTAGCTGCAAGATAGCACTTTCCAATTTGGTAACTGCACCCATAGTGAAAACAGGGTGTTGCCAGGTCCGTATTGGTTCTTCTGCTTCTAAGACCCCTATATTTCTAGAATGACACTTAGGGTCCAGGTCAGCAATGAACAGATTATGCTCTAGTGCGTGGCTTAGGAATTTTTTTGGTTTGTGCACTTTAGAGCAAGGACTGCGCACACAAGGCACAGCTCGGTATGGGGACGGGTAGAGGCTTCAATTATAGGGAGAAGGCCTCAAATGAATAGTCCGGTACTGAGGGCTGTAATGCCGCGTCAAAGTCCTAGACCCTATTTCTTGAACTAGGTCGCCGTCAGACAAGTCTCTCCCCTATTTTAAGTTGGATATTGCTAGCACTGCCTTGCCAGAATGAGAAATAGAGTAGAAAGCTTGAGGAGCTGACGCTCAGCACGACCAGTAAGATGGCCGCCGCCCGGGTGTCCCCGACATGATTTATTTTTATCTGTCACAGGGAAAAAAAATTACTAAAAAAAACAAAACACAAAATTTAAATTAACTAAATCAGGGGTCGCCAACCTTTCGGACCTCAGGGACCACTAAACTCACAATTTTGAATCCTGTGGACTACTGAATTTTTTTAAAAAAGGTACAAACCTCTATGTGTGTATATATATATATATATATATATATATATATATGTGTGTGTGTGTGTGTGTGTGTATATATATATATATATATATATATATATATATATACACACACAACTAGTATATAGCTAAGTTTACATTATGTATATATTTACACATTTTTTAAGAATAATTTTTTGGAATTAACTAACTGAATGACAGAACTGAGAGAATACTTCCAAATGACAGATGAAGGGTGAGTGCCAACTTTGGGCTTGAAACAGAGAGGCAGAAAGTGGGGGAAAAAATAATTATGTTTAAAAGGACCACAAGACTTCCAAGATACCTCCCTAGCTAGGAATTATTCAAAACTACTTATGATCGTGGACAGAGTCATAAATTAAGATAATATCAGAAAGCTCTCAATATGGATGTGAGCTAACCACGATTGATGTTACTGGCAATTACTATAATACTGGTGGGATATGGCTGATCTGCTGGATGGACACTACTGGAATTCGGGTGGAATGGCTTTGTGCACGGGAAAATTATTAGAATGAAAATTAATATTTAATCATTTTAAAAAAAATGAGAAGATGGAGGGGTGGAAGACAAACAGTGATGTAAGTCCATCTGAAGGAATTAGGAAAACTACTACAAAGAGACAGGTAAAGGGAAGAAAATAAATGAAATATAAGAGAGAAATAGTTTTTTTAAGATTTTCTTTTTTATATACTTTAATTCCACTATTTCAAGCCAAGACTGTACCAACCTCTGCTGGCTTTAGAATGGAAGCATCTTTCTCTGAGCAGCGCGCCGGGTGGGAGGAGTTAAAAATACAATCTAGCTACGCAAGTTGCGCAGTATTATGCAAAGTGCGTAGGGAGATTGTAATTTAACTCCTCCTTGGTCGGTTTTCACTGATGGCCAGCCAGGCACTGTAGGGAGTTGTGGTGCGATGGGGGTGACACCATCAGAGGATATTAATTCCTGCTTGATGGTGTCAAGGACCACCAGCATCTTCTTATGGACCACTGGTTGGAGACTGCTGAACTAAATGGCTCTGAAAAGAACCTTTGGGTCTCACAAAAAAAAAAAAAAAAAAAAAAATGAACAGAGAGCAAAAAACAGAATTTATGCTTACCTGATAAATTACTTTCTCCAACGGTGTGTCCGGTCCACGGCGTCATCCTTACTTGTGGGATATTCTCTTCCCCAACAGGAAATGGCAAAGAGTCCCAGCAAAGCTGGTCACATGATCCCTCCTAGGCTCCGCCCACCCCAGTCATTTGACCGACGGACAGGAGGAAATATATATAGGAGAAACCATATGATACCGTGGTGACTGTAGTTAGAGAAAATAATTCATCAGACCTGATTAAAAAACCAGGGCGGGCCGTGGACCGGACAAACCGTTGGAGAAAGTAATTTATCAGGTAAGCATAAATTCTGTTTTCTCCAACATTGGTGTGTCCGGTCCACGGCGTCATCCTTACTTGTGGGAACCAATACCAAAGCTTTAGGACACGGATGAAGGGAGGGAGCAAATCAGGTCACCTAAATGGAAAGCACCACGGCTTGCAAAACCTTTCTCCCAAAAATAGCCTCCGAAGAAGCAAAAGTATCAAATTTGTAAAATTTGGCCAAAGTGTGCAGTGAAGACCAAGTCACTGCCTTACATATCTGGTCAACAGAAGCCTCGTTCTTGAAGGCCCATGTGGAAGCCACAGCCCTAGTGGAGTGAGCTGTGATTCTTTCAGGAGGCTGCCGTCCGGCAGTCTCATAAGCCAATCGGATAATGCTTTTAAGCCAAAAGGAAAGAGAGGTAGACGTCGCTTTTTGACCTCTCCTTTTACCAGAATAAACAACAAACAAGGAAGATGTTTGTCTGAAATCTTTAGTAGCCTCTAAATAGAATTTTAGAGCACGGACTACGTCCAAATTGTGTAACAAACGTTCCTTCTTTGAAACTGGATTCGGACACAAAGAAGGTACAACTATCTCCTGGTTAATATTTTTGTTGGAAACAACTTTCGGAAGAAAACCAGGCTTAGTACGCAAAACCACCTTATCTGCATGGAACACCAGATAGGGCGGAGAACACTGCAGAGCAGATAACTCTGAAACTCTTCTAGCAGAAGAAATTGCAACCAAAAACAAAACTTTCCAAGATAGTAACTTAATATCTACGGAATGTAAGGGTTCAAACGGAACCCCTTGAAGAACTGAAAGAACTAGATTTAGACTCCAGGGAGGAGTCAAAAGTCTGTAAACAGGCTTGATCCTAACCACAGCCTGAACAAATGCTTGAACATCTGGCACGGCTGCCAGTCTTTTGTGAAGTAAAACAGATAAAGCAGAGATCTGTCCCTTTAGAGAACTTGCAGATAATCCTTTCTCCAAACCTTCTTGTAGAAAGGATAGAATCTTAGGAATTCTTGTCTTGTTCCATGGGAATCCTTTAGATTCACACCAACAGATATATTTTTTCCATATTTTATGGTAAATTTTTCTAGTTACAGGCTTTCTAGCCTGAATCAGATTATCTATTACAGAATCTGAAAACCCACGCTTTGATAAAATCAAGCGTTCAATCTCCAAGCCGTCAGTTGGAGGGAAACCAGATTTGGATGTTCGAATGGACCCTGAACAAGAAGGTCCTGTCTCAAAGGTAGCTTCCATGGTGGAGCCAATGACATATTCACCAGGTCTGCATACCAAGTCCTGCGTGGCCACGCAGGAGCTATCAAGATCACCGAGGCCCTCTCCTGATTGATCCTGGCTACCAGCCTGGGGATGAGAGGAAACGGTGGGAATACATAAGCTAGGTTGAAGGTCCAAGGTGCTACTAGTGCATCTACTAGAGTCGCCTTGGGATCCCTGGATCTGGACCCGTAGCAAGGAACCTTGAAGTTCTGACGAGACGCCATCAGATCCATGTCTGGAATGCCCCATAATTGAGTTATTTGGGCAAAGATTTCCGGATGGAGTTCCCACTCCCCCGGATGGAATGTCTGACGACTCAGAAAATCCGCTTCCCAATTTTCCACTCCTGGGATGTGGATCGCAGACAAGTGGCAGGAGTGATCCTCCGCCCATTGAATTATCTTGGTCAATTATTTCATCGCCAGGGAACTCCTTGTTCCCCCCTGATGATTGATATATGCAAAGGTCGTCATGTTGTCTGACTGAAACCTTATGAATTTGGCCTTTGCTAGTTGAGGCCAAGCTCTGAGAGCATTGAATATCGCTCTCAGTTCCAGAATGTTTATTGGGAGAAGAGACTCTTCCCGAGACCATAGACCCTGAGCTTTCAGGGATTCCCAGACCGCGCCCCAGCCCACTAGGCTGGCGTCGGTCGTGACAATGACCCACTCTGGTCTGCGGAAGCTCATTCCCTGTGACAGATTGTCCAGGGTCAGCCACCAACGGAGTGAATCTCTGGTCTTTTGATCTACTTGAATCGTCGGAGACAAGTCTGTATAATCCCCATTCCACTGTCTGAGCATGCACAATTGTAATGGTCTTAGATGAATTCGTGCAAAAGGAACTATGTCCATTGTTGCAACCATCAATCCTATTACTTCCATGCACTGCGCTATGGAAGGACGAGGAACAGAATGAAGTACTTGACAAGAGCTTAGAAGTTTTGATTTTCTGACCTCTGTCAGAAAAATCCTCATTTCTAAGGAATCTATTATTGTTCCCAAGAAGGGAACTCTTGTTGACGGGGACAGAGAACTTTTTTCTTTGTTCACCTTCCATCCGTGAGATCTGAGAAAGGCTAGGACGATGTCCGTATGAGCCTTTGCTTTTGACAGGGACGACGCTTGAATCAGGATGTCGTCCAAGTAAGGTACTACTGCAATGCCCCTTGGTCTTAGAACCGCTAGAAGGGACCCTAGTACCTTTGTGAAAATCCTTGGAGCAGTGGCTAATCCGAATGGAAGTGCCACAAACTGGTAATGCTTGTCCAGAAAAGCGAACCTTAGGAACTGATGATGTTCCTTGTGGATAGGAATATGTAGGTACGCATCCTTTAAATCCACTGTAGTCATAAATTGATTTTCCTGGATAGTAGGTAGGATCGTTCGAATAGTTTCCATTTTGAACGATGGTACCCTGAGAAATTTGTTTAGGATCTTTAGATCCAAAATTGGTCTGAATGTTCCCTCTTTTTTGGGAACTATGAACAGATTGGAATAAAATCCCATTCCTTGTTCTCTTATTGGAACTGGATGTATCACTCCCATCTTTAACAGGTCTTCTACACAATGTAAGAATGCCTGTCTCTTTATTTGGTTTGAAGATAATTGAGACCTGTGGAACCTTCCCCTTGGGGGTAGTTCCTTGAATTCCAGGAGATAACCTTGAGAAACTATTTCTAGCGCCCAAGGATCCTGAACATCTCTTGCCCAAGCCTGAGCAAAGAGAGAAAGTCTGCCCTCCACTAGATCCGGTCCCGGATCGGGGGCTATCCCTTCATGCTGTTTTGGTAGCAGTGGTAGGCTTCTTGGCCTGCTTACCCTTGTTCCAGCCTTGCATTGGTTTCCAGGCTGGTTTGGGTTGTGAAGTATTACCCTCTTGCTTAGAGGATACAGAATTAGAGGCTGGTCCGTTTCTGCGAAAGGGACGAAAATTAGGCTTATTTTTAGCCTTAAAAGACCTATCCTGTGGGAGGGCATGGCCCTTTCCCCCAGTGATGTCTGAAATAATCTCTTTCAAATCAGGTCCAAATAATGTTTTACCTTTGAAAGGAATGTTAAGCAATTTTGTCTTGGAAGACACATCCGCTGACCAAGACTTTAGCCAAAGCGCTCTGCGCGCCACGATAGCAAACCCTGAATTTTTCGCCACTAATCTAGCTAATTGCAAAGCGGCATCTAAAACAAAAGAGTTAGCCAATTTAAGTGCTTGAACTCTGTCCATAACCTCCTCATACGAAGATTCTTTACTGAGCGACTTTTCTAGTTCTTCGAACCAGAAACACGCTGCCGTAGTGACAGGAACAATGCATGAAATTGGTTGTAGAAGGTAACCTTGCTGTACAAAAATCTTTTTAAGCAAACCCTCTAATTTCTTATCCATAGGATCTTTGAAAGCACAACTATCTTCGATAGGAATAGTAGTGCGTTTGTTTAGAGTAGAAACCGCCCCCTCGACCTTGGGGACTGTCTGCCATAAGTCCTTTCTGGGGTCGACTATAGGAAATAATTTCTTAAATATAGGGGGGGGAACAAAAGGTATGCCGGGCCTTTCCCACTCTTTATTTACTATGTCCGCCACCCGCTTGGGTATAGGAAAAGCGTCGGGGGGCACCGGAACCTCTAGGAACTTGTCCATCTTACATAATTTCTCTGGAATGACCAAATTGTCACAATCATCCAGAGTAGATAACACCTCCTTAAGCAGTGCGCGGAGATGTTCTAATTTAAATTTAAATGTCACAACATCAGGTTCAGCTTGATGAGAAATTTTTCCTGAATCTGAGATTTCTCCATCAGACAAAAACTCCCTCATGGCCCCTTGAGATTGGTGTGAGGGTATGTCAGAACAGTTATCATCAGCGTCCTCTTGCTCTTCAGTGTTTAAAACAGAGCAATCGCGCTTTCTCTGATAAGTAGGCATTTTGGATAAAAGATTTGCTATGGAGTTATCCATTACAGCCGTTAATTGTTGCATGGTAATAAGTATTGGCGCACTAGATGTACTAGGGGCCTCCTGTGTGGGCATAACTGGTGTAGACACAGTAGGGGATGATGTAGTATCATGTTTACTCCCCTCATTTGAGGAATCATCTTGGGCAATATCATTATCTGTGGCATTACTGTCCTTACTTTGTTTGGACACTATGGCACAATTATCACATAAATTTAAATGGGGAGACACATTGGCTTTCATACATATAGAACATAGCTTATCTGATGGTACAGACATGTTAAACAGCCTTAAACTTGTCAACAAAGCACAAAAAACGTTTTAAAATAAAACCGTTACTGTCACTTTAAATTTCAAACTGAAAACACTTTATTACTGAATATGTGAAAAAGTATGAAGGAATTGTTCAAATTGTTATTGTTATTCACCAAAATTTCACCACAGTGTCTTAAAGCATTAAAAGTATTGCACACCAAATTTCAGAGCTTTAACCCTTAAATTAACGGAACCGGAGCCGTTTTCAAATTTAACCCCTATACAGTCCCAGCTATATGCTTTGCTGAGACCCAACCAAGCCCAGAGGGGAATACGATACCAAAAGACGCCTTCTAGGAGCTTTTTTAGTGATTCTTAGATCCTCACACATGCATCTGCATGCCTTGCTCTCCAAAAACAACTGCGCAGTAATGGCGCGAAAATGAGGCTGAGTCTATAACTAGAAAGGCCCCCAGACTAAAAAAGGTGTCCAACACAGTGCCTGACGTTTTTTAAACGTTCCCCAAGATTATAATGCCAATTATAAGCTACAATCTGCATAATATGCCCCAATAAAGCAATCGTTTTAGCCCATAAAAATGTCTACCAGTTTTTAAGCCCTTTTTTAAGCCCTTTATTCTTTTATATTTGACTAAGAAAATGGCTTACCGGTCCCCATGAGGGGAAATGACAGCCTTCCAGCATTACATGGTCTTGTTAGAAATATGGCTAGTCATACCTTAAGCAGAAAGGTCTGCTAACTGTTTCCCCCAACTGAAGTTACTTCATCTCAACAGTCCTGTGTGGAAACAGCAATCTATTTTAGTTACTGTCTGCTAAAATCATCTTCCTCTTACAAACAGAACTTACAAACAGAAATCTTCATCCTTTTCTGTTTCAGAGTAAATAGTACATACCAGCACTATTTTAAAATAACAAACACTTGATAGAAGAATAAAAACTACATTTAAACACCAAAAAACTCTTAACCATCTCCGTGAAGATGTTGCCTGTGCAACGGCAAAGAGAATGACTGGGGTGGGCGGAGCCTAGGAGGGATCATGTGACCAGCTTTGCTGGGACTCTTTGCCATTTCCTGTTGGGGAAGAGAATATCCCACAACTAAGGATGACGCCGTGGACCGGACACACCAATGTTGGAGAAAAGGGCTGCTGTGCTACTGCTAGTGATTTATAGTGATCACTTCCAAGCTAAGGGTTAATGGCTCTGAAAAGAACCTTTGGGTCTCACAATTTTTAACAAATATATTATCTAAATCTCTCTCTCCTAAACACAGTTCTCTCTCTCTCTCTTTCACAAAAACGCAAGTGAGAGGGAGGAAGATGCACACTGGTCAGTCAATATTTACTAATATTGACATGATCAGACAAGTGGAGTGTTTTATTATTAAAAATGTTAATATAGGGGCAAGCTCAGATTGGATGACCCTAGCCTGCCCCTATGATGAGGCAGGATAGGGACACCCCCAGAAGCCTCATGATGCACTGGGCATCGCCATCTTTGAAGCCACATGGGGGGGGGGGGGGGCTATTTTATATAAAAAATTTTTTTTATTATTTTATGTTATTTTACTAAGTGCCTCGACCCACCGAGGCACTCAGCACACTTTCAGAGCATCAGAAGCCTGCCCGATGGCTTCAGATGCTCTGCCTGACAGCTGGGCCCCACGTGGAGTGAAACCAGAAGTGATCGCTCCGTGGGAGTGATCAAAATGGAGCCCGGCCGGAGGACATCCGGTGGGCGGGGCAACTTGATGGCATCATGAAGTTGGAGCTCAGTAGTGAAGACTCTCACTAAACTGTTTATTAAGTTTTATTTTGTACAACCCAAAGCGTATAACCTTAGTAGTTTTGCTACTCGGACCAGTTGGAATAATTTGTTATCCCTGGAGACAGCTGGAGAGTAAACAACAACTCTCACCCACGGAAGGCATTGAAATTGCAAGCTAAAATGGCGGATTATGTACAGCAAGTCCTTGAAGAACTGACTGCTACATTTTTACCTTGTTTAGATGTCTTGATTTTATCCTGCGCAACTTTGTGTAAGGAGGTGCAAACAGCTGCACACGGGTTGCCTCACAGAAGCCGCTGAATTGGATCCTGCAAGTAATGTTCTTTTAAAAGCAAAGACTGCCTTGTGTTTAACTCTTTCGTTACCAGATGTGACGGGGGACAATTTTCTGGAGGCTATGTTTAACTACAATGTTGGCAAAGGCTACGAATCAGGTATTGAATATACTCCGGATCAGTGGATCTTACCTCGGCTACCATTGGAGGGGCAGGCACTGCATAAAATGTCGGGAAGGTCGACAGTTGTCGTGAAGGAGCAGTTAGTGCTACAATCAGCACAGGTTACTTCCCCGACATTACCGACTTTGGATCAGATGCAGGATAACTCGGATGAAAAGGCTAGATACATTGTGCAGCGCTCAACTTACATCACCACAGAGACTGCCTTAACCGAGGAGTACCAGCGGGACAGTGTAATCTACCTTGGATCTAAGATACTGGTACCTTTACTACATAGGGTGTTAGATCTGGTATGGATTAAAGGTTTTTGCAAGTCATATCCCTGTGTTACCGACAGCATGAGATTCACTCACAGGGCAATGGGAATTGGCTGAATTATGATCAGAACCGCCGTGAGCCAATAATATTGTTGTTATTTGTTTAGAAACCCACTTTTCACATTCGAAGGGAAGTGAACATATTCTATTGTACAGTTTGATAAATATTTCCTGTAATGTTCTTGATATCATGGTGATGATAGTTTCTGTTTAAGTCTGACCATATCTGTTATTAACCCACCGTGGAACATTAATATTGCTTATTAAGACTCTGTGTATTTCATTATCTCGTGTCACTCTTACATGCATATTTAAACCTTGGCTATTGCCTCATGCTTTGACTGAATTACACAGACTGCCATAAAACTCAGCTCATAACTGTCTTATAATACATATTGAAAGCAACTTAATATGAAATACATAAACTGGCCTCTAACTTGTTTCAGTTTTATAGCCCTGTTGGCTGTTATATGTTTTTAGTTATGTTCGCATGTCTTCATCTTTTTACATTTACATATTTAATAGCAATCTAGCAGTCAATGGGTAATTAGGAAGTTGTTTTGCCTTCCTCTGTTTCAACACCACTTAAAGGCTGTGACACACTTGCAAGCGATGCGGCGAGGCAAAGCAGCTGCTTCGCTCCGCGTCGCATCGCTTCTGAAGTTCAAATATTTCATCTCTGAGCGCTTAGCTACGCCACCTGACTCAGCAGAGTGCTCAGAGATGAAAAGGCAGGACACACTGAGCGCGCACAGCTGCATCCACACGCTGCGCACCGCTCCGCTTGCAGTGTCACAGCCTTTATAGGCCCAAAAACTGCTCTGTGACTCCTTAACTCATTCTGTGGTTACCATAGATTAGTGGCTGTTGGGAGTCACAGAGAATTCTAGTCATATACACACCTTTTACATGAGCACTGAAAGGGATCTTATAACGTACATTTGATAGGCTTCCTTAATATATGAACGCATTGTCCTTAAGGGCTCTAATGTAGAAAAACCATACATTGAACTCTTTATTTCGTAGAACCTAGTAACTAAAATTTAAGATTGTAATAACTCCACATACCATGTATTTGCTGAGGGGGGCATAGCTTTTTGAACCTTTGCCTTCTATAAAGTATTCAATAGCTAACATGAGAAACACTCTTTGAATCCGTTAATGCTGCTCTTTTCGTAGTATAGTTGTTTAGTTTGTTTTGTTTGATGTTATTAAAAAAAATTGAGACACACTGGTTCTTTCTCCCAGATTAAGAAATATAATATTCCCAGATTTGTTATCCTTTTTATATATAAAACCTTTTCATGAATGAACAAGCTTATTATCTTGAAAAAAAAAGGCTCTTATAATATGCGGTGTTGATATGGTTTCCATTTATGAGCTGTATGTTTCTTTCATCTATTACTGCCTGTGTATTATTGGTGATCTGCGAATCACACTTATATATCATGGTCTACCATGGGGAATTACTGTATAATTGTACAATGTGACTACTTTCTTGTCTCTGAATAAAAAATAATCTTAAAAAAAAAAATGGAGCCTGGCAGTCAGGAACAGTATTGCAGAATACCTCAACATCGGGGCATATCTGCAATACTGTTTAAGCGGCTGGAAGCAATCTCGATCGCTTCCGGCGCTCAGATTAACCAAGGCTGTGTCAGGCAAGTCCTTGGTCCTTAACTGACACCCTTTGTAGGACGTCCTCGGTCGCCAAGGGGTTAAAGGGACATTAAACCCAGATTTTTTTTCTTTCATTATTTAGAAAGATCATGACATTTTAAACAACTTTCTAATTTATTTCTATTATCTAATTTGCTTAATACTCTTGATATCCTTTGCTGAAAATCATATCTAGATAGGCTCAGTAGCTGCTGATTAGTGGCTGTACATAGATGTCTCGTGTGATTAGCTCACCCATGTGAATTGCTATTTCTTCAACAAAGGACATCTAAAGAATAAAGCAAATTAGATAATACAAGTAAATAGGAATGGTGTTTAATATTGTATTCTCTATCTGAATCAAGAAAGAAAATTTTGGGGTTTAATGTCCCTTTAACTATTTATTTACTTCAGTATTTCTGAGAATTCCGGTGGGTAGACAATGTATAAGTATAATTAAAGGCAACTTTAAGTCATTTTTAATTTGTTGTTAAGAATACATAACCAAGTTAAAAAAATTAAATTGAATTTTTTTAACTTGGTTATGTATTCTTATTGCAAAATAAGGCCAAGTTAAAAAAATTGAATTTAAATTGTGTTAATGCAGTTCAACAAATTAAAAATGACTTAAAGTTGCCTTTAATTATACTTATACATTGTCTACCCACCTGAATTCTCAGAAATACTGAAGTAAATGAATAGTAAAAGGGACATGAAACCCCAAAATTTTCTTTCTTGATTCAGATAGAGAATACAATTTTAAACACCATTCCTATTTACTTGTATTATCTAATTTGCTTTATTCTTTAGATATCCTTTGTTGAAGAAATAGCAATTCACATGGGTGAGCTAATCACACGAGGCATCAATGTACAGCCACCAATCAGCAGCTACTGAGCCTATCTAGATATGGTTTTCAGCAAAGGATATCAAGAGAATGAAGCAACTTAGATAATACAAGTAAATAGGAATGGTGGGGCACTTTTCATGTTAAAGGGTTCTATGGGCGCTGTTTCTTTAAATTTCCGGGTATAGTGCTCAGACCTTGCATGAAGAAATTGAGGTATTTAACTTATCAGTCTTTAAACCTTGTTTGTTTCCTTGAATGGGCGTCTATTTTAAAATAAAGTGAAAATGCTTTTTATTAAAGTTTAATATATATATATATATGTGTGTGTGTAAAAACGATAAGGGCAAGTGGTCCCTGCGACCAATTAGGAACGTTTTATGATAAATTCCCCATGAGGTGAAAAAATCACCACAAACCATATCCCAAATACATCCCTCTGACAAGCGCTGTACTCTGAGAGGATACCGGGCCACAATATAGAGTGAAAACCCCTGTTTCTGAAGAATCAAATACACATCTTCATTCTTCAACCACCTCCAGCAGAAGCAAAGTAAAGACTGGGGTATGTGTGAGGGGTTTTAGAGCTCTTAGAGTTTGTCTTTTCCTCATCCTAGTGGTAGGGAAGAGTAATTCCCAGAAGTAATGGATTGTGGCCTCATCACCTGTTCAAAATAAAACTTCTTCATTACTAGGAAACAGAGTTCCCCTAGATCAGTGATGACTACCTTGGCACCCCAAATGTTTTGGAACTACATTTCCCATGATGCTTAGGCACTCTGCTGTCTAGTTGAGAATCATGGGAAATGTAGTTCCAAAACATCAGTGGTGCCAAGGCTAGCCATCACTGCCTTAAAAGAAAATGCAGGTAAATCTCTTCTTAGAAAAGAGGCCAGCAAAGAAGGTCCCTGAATATAGTATGTACTACGAAGAAATGTAATGGCCACCTCGCCTCCTGAGGAGACCAACTCCTTATACACTCCTGAACTCCCAAACTGCATCTGGATAAAATAATAAATTAAGCCTACCACAGAAATGCAGTTACCAAAGGCTATTGCAATGTAGAAAAAAATATTGGAAGAGCAGACACAATTTAGTTAGGTAGGAAAAGGGTAGATAACTGTTGCACTGTCAAATTAACCCCAAGCTGCAAACTGTGAAAAGAAACAAAGTGGAGGGGGGACATTTTAATAGGAATGAATACTAAGCACTCAATGGTAAAAGCTTAAAAAAGAAAATTTATGCTTACCTGATAAATTTATTTCTTTTTTGACACGATGAGTCCACGGATCTTAATTACTAATGGGATATTCACCTCCTGGTCAGCAGGAGGCGGCAAAGAGCACCACAGCAGAGCTGTTAAATAGCTCCTCCCTTCCCTCCCACTCCAGTCATTCGACCGAAGTTAGGAAGAGAAAGGAAAAGCCAAGGTGCAGAGGTGTCTGAAGTTTACAATAACCCACAACCTGTCTAAAAAAACAGGGCGGGCCGTGGACTCATCGTTTTAAAAAAGAAATAAATTTATCAGGTAAGCATAAATTTTCTTTTCTTTTTTAAGACACAATGAGTCCACGGATCATCTTAATTACTAATGGGATTCAATACCCAAGCTAGAGTACACAGATGATACGGGAGGGACAAGACAGGTAACCTAAACAGAAGGCACCACTGCTTAAAGAACCTTTCTCCCAAAAGTGACCTCAGAAGAAATAAAAGTATCAAACTTGAAGAACTTTGAAAAAGCGTGAAGAGAGGACCAAGTTGCAGCCTTGCAAATCTGTTCCACAGAAGCTTCATTCATGAATGCCCATGATGAAACAACAGCCCTTGAGGTATGAGCAGTAACTCTCTCTGGAGGCTGCCGTCCCGCAGTCTCATATGCAAACTTAGATACTCTCCAGTCAAAAAGAAAGAAAAGTAGCCATAGACTTCTGTCCCTTATGTTTTCCGGAGAAAACCACAAACAAAGACTGACGAAAATCCTTAGTCGCCTGCAGGAGAAAACTTTAAAGTATGGACCACGTCCAAATTGTACAGAGCCGTTCCTTCTGAGAAGAAGGATTAGGACACAAATAAGGAACAACAATCTCCTGATTAATGTTCCCATCAGAAACAACCGTAGGAAGAAATTTATTATTATTATCGGTTATTTGTAGAGCGCCAACAGATTCCGCAGCGCTATAAACAAATGCGGAGTACAACAAAACAATTATAGGGATCAAATGGGTAGAGGGCCCTGCTAAGAGCTGCACTATTGTAGTCAGCTCTTAAGAAGGTGATCTACAAACAGCTGGACTCTTAGGCTTACATGCTAAGGGGGTTCAGGGGATAGCAATGGAGGAGAGGAATTGGTATAAAGAAAGGTTAGCGTTGGTTGTATGCATCCCTGAACAGTAGAGTCTTTAGGGAGCACTTGACGCTTTTAAAACTAGAAGAGAGTCTTGTGGAGCGAGGCAGAGAGTTCCACAAGATGGGAGCCAGTCTGGAGAAGTCCTGTAAACAGGAGTGTGATGAGGTGACAAGAGAGGAGGAGAGTAGGAGGTTGTGAGCGGAGCGAAGGGGACAGAAGGGAGAGTATCTGGAGACAAGGTCTGAGATATAGGGGGGAGCAGTGCAGTTGAGGGCTTTGTATGTCAGAATGAGAATTTTGTGTTTGATCCTAGAGGCAAGAGGAAGCCAGTAAAGGGATTGGCAGAGAGGTGCAGCAGATGAAGAGCGACGTGTAAGGAAGATGAGTCTGGCAGAGGCATTCATTATGGATTGTAAAGGAGCTAGACGGCAGGTGGGGAGACCAGAGAGGACAGAGATGCAGTAATTGAGGCGGGAAAGAATGAGAGAGTGGATTAAAATCTTAGTTGTGTCTTGTGTAAGGAAGTGTCTAATTTTAGAGATGTTTTTAAGGTGGAAGCGGCAGACTTTAGCCAATGACTGAATGTGAGGAGTGAAAGAAAGATCGGAGTCAAATGCGATCCCGAGACATCGGGCATGCGGGGTAATGATGGAGTTGTCGACAGTTATAGAGAGATTGGGGTGGAGAGTTTAGAAGAAGGGGGGAAAATAAGGAAATAAATAAGAAATAGGGCGGTAGTTGGATGGGGAGGTAGGATCAAGGGAAGGTTTTTTGAGGATAGGTGTGACCAGTGCATGTTTCAGAGATGAGGGAAATATACAAGTGCTGAGGGAGAGGTTGAAAGTGTGTGTGAGTATAGGGGTAAGGGTGGCAGAGAGGGAGGGGAGTAGCTTTGAGTGGATAGGGTCAAGGGGACAGGTAGTGAGGTGAGAGCCAGTATAAGTGCCGAAACTTCTTCCTCAGTAACAGGGGAGAATGAGCTAAGTTTAAGGTTATGTGGGTTGTGGTTGAATCCTAACGTAGTACCTAAAACTAAACCTTATCTGAATGGAAAATAAGGTAAGGAGATTCATACTGCAATGCCGAGAGCTCTGACACTCTACAAGCAGATGAAATAGCAACAATAAGTAAAACTTTCCAAGATAACAACTCAATATCGAAGGAATGCATAGGCTCCAACGGAGCCCCTAGAAGAAGTTGAAAAACTAAATTCAGACTCCATGGAGGAGTAACTGGTTTGAACACAGGTCTGAACCTGACCAAGGCCTGACATCCAGAACATCCGCCAGGCGTTTGTGAAACAAAATAGATAATGCTGAGATTTGACCCTTTAGGGAACTAGACTATAAGCCTTTCTTCAAACCTTCTTGGAGAAAAGACAACATTCTAGGAATCCTAACTCTACTCCATGAGTAGCCCTTGGATTCACACCAAATAGATATTTACGCCATATCTTATGGTAAATCTTTCTAGTTACAGGCTTGCTAGCCTGAATCACGGTCTTTATGACCGAGACAGAAAACCCCCGCTTAGACAAAATTAAGCGTTCACTCTCCAAGCAGTCAGCCTGAGAGAAACTAGATTTGGGTGAAAGAAAGACCCCTGAATTAGAAAGTCCTTCTTCAATGGAAGTCTCCACAGTGGCAGAAATGACTAATCCACCAGATCCGCATATCAAATCCTGCGAGGCCAAGCAGGAGCAATGAGTATCACTGATGCCCTCTCCTGCTTGATCCGAGCAATGACCTGAGGAAGAAGCGCAAACGGAGAAGTTTGGTATGCTAGATTGAAGGTCCAAGGAACTGCCACAGCATCTATCAGTTCCACCTGGGAGTCCCTGGACCTCTACCCTCTACCCGTATCTCGGGAACTTGGCACTCTGTCGAGATGCCAAGAGGTCTAATTCCAGCTGACCCCACCTGAGAATCAGTCTGGAGAACAATTCCGAATGGAGTTTTCCACTCCCCTGGAAGAAAGGTCTGCCTGTTTAAAAAATCCGCCTCCCAGTTGTCCACCCCTGGGATGTGGATCGTCGACAGACAACAAGAATGGGCCTCCGCCCACTGAAGTATCTTGGTTACTTCTGTCATCACTAAGGAACTCCTCGTTCCTCCCTGATGATTGATGTAAGCCACTGAAGGTATGCTGTCCAACTGGAACCTGATAAACGGAGGCCAGGCCAGAAGAGCATTGAAGATCGCTCTCAGCTCCAGGAAGTTTATAGGAAGAACAGACTGTGACCGAGTCCACACTCCCTGAGCCTATTAGGGAACCCTAGAAGTCTGGCGTCTGTTGTCACAAGCACCCAAGATGGTCTGCGAAAGCAGGTTCAATGGAAAAGATGATCCAGAGACAACCACCATTGAAGAGAATCCCTTGTCTCCTGCTCCAAAATGTATTTGAGCAGACAAATCTGCATAATCTCCATTCCATTGCCTGAACATGTTTAACTGCAGAGGTCAGAGATGGAACCAAGCAAACGGGATGAAGACCAATGCCGCTACCCACAGCCCAATTACCTCCATGTACTGAGCCACTGATGTCCGAAGAGTGGACTAAAGAGCTAGACAAGTCTCGAAAATCTTTGATAACCTGACTTCAGTCCATCGACAGGGAATCTATTATGGTTCCCAAAAAAATTACCCTTGTATTTGGGACTAAGGAACATCCAAATTTATCTTTCCACAGTGATTGCAGGAAGGAAAACAACATTTCCATGTGGAATCTTTCTTGATGTAAGGATGGCACCTGGACTAGTAAGTCGTCCAGATAGGGCCCCACTGCAATGCCCCGTAACCAAAGCACTGCTGATAGCGATCCCAGAACCTTAAAATTCTAGGAGCTGAGGCAAGGCTGAAGTGAAAAACCATGAATTGGAAGTGCTTGTCTAGAAAAGCAAACCTTAGAAACTTGTGATGATCCCTGTGAATGGGAACATGCAGGAACGCGTCCTTTAAATCCACTGTTGTCATAAATTGACCCTCTTGGACCAAAGGGAAAATGGAACAAATAGCTTCCATCTTGAAGAACGGTACTCTGAGAAATTTGTTCAGATTCTTGAGATCTAAAATTGGCCTGAAGGTTCCCTCTTTCTTTGGGAACTACAAATAGATTAGAATAAAAATCCCAGACTCTGTTCCTGAACCGGAACAATCACTCCCAGTTTGGAAAGTTCTCTTAGCACTGTAAGAACATCTCTATTTTTTTGCCTGGTCTGCAGACAATCTGGAAGCAGAAAACCTGCCTCTGGGAGGAAAAAACATAATTTATGTAAGAATTTACCTGATAAATTAATTTCTTTCATATTGGCAAGAGTCCATGAGCTAGTGATGTATGGGATATACAATCCTACCAGGAGGGGCAAAGTTTACCAAACCTCAAAATGCCTATAAATACACCCCTCACCAAACCCACAATTCAGTTTAACAAATAGCCAAGTAGTGGGGTCATAAAGAAAGGAGTAAAAAGCATCAACAAAGGAATTTGGAAATAATTGTGCTTAATACAAAAAATCATAACCACCATAAAAAGGGTGGGCCTCATGGACTCTTGCCAATATGAAAGAAATTAATTTATCAGGTAAATTCTTACATAAATTATGTTTTCTTTCATGTAATTGGCAAGAGTCCATGAGCTAGTGACGTATGGGATATCAATACCCAAGATGTGGAACTCCACGCAAGAATCACTAGAGAGGGAGGGATAAAAATAAACAACAGCCATTTTCCCCTGAAAAAATAATTCACAACTCAAAATATAAGCTATTCTTTTAAGTTTTTCTTTTCATTATAACATCAGCAGAAGAATCAAACTGAAACAGCTGCCTGAAGAACTTTTCTACCAAAAACTGCGTCTGAAGAAGCAAATACATCAAAACGGTAGAATTTAGTAAATGTATGCAAAGAGGACCAAGTTGCTGCTTTGCAAATCTGATCAACTGAAGCTTTATTCTTAAAAGCCCACGAAGTGGAGACTGATCTAGTAGAATGAGCTGTAATTCTCTGAAGCGGGGCCTGACCCGACTCCAAATAAGCTTGATGAATCAAAAGCTTTAACCAAGAAGCCAAGGAAATAGACTAGAAGTCTTCCTGAAATCTTTAGTAGCTTCAACATAATATTTCAAAGCTCTCACCACATCCAAAGAATGTAAGGATCTTTCCAAAGAATTCTTAGGATTAGGACACAAGGAAGGGACAACAATTTCTCTACTAATGTTGTAAGAATTCCAAACCTTAGGTAAAAATTTAAATGAAGTCCGCAAAACCGTCTTATCCTGATGAAAAAGCAGAAAAGGAGATTCAGAAGAGCAGATAGCTCAGAAACTCTTCTAGCAGAAGAAATGGCCAAAAGGTACAACACTTTCCAAGAAAGCAGTTTAATGTCCAAAGAGTGCATAGGCTCAAATGGAGGAGCCTGTAACGCCCTCAAAACCAAATTAAGACTCCAAGAAGGATAAATTGATTTAATGACAGGCTTAATACGAACTAAAGCCTGTACAAAACAGTGAATATCAGGAAGTTTAGCAATCTTTCTGTGAAATAAAACAGAAAGAGCAGAGATTTGTCCCTTCAAAGAACTTGCAGACAAACCCCTATCCAAACCATCCTGAAGAAACTGTAAAATTCTAGGAATTCTAAAAGAATGCCAAGAGAATTTATGAGAAGAACACCATGAAATATAAGTCTTCCAAACTCGATAATAAATCTTTCTAGAGACAGATTTACGAGCTTGTAACATAGTATTAATAACTGAGTCAGAGAAACCTCTATGACTTAGCACTAAGCGTTCAATTTCCATACTTTCAAATTTAATGATTTGAGATCCTGATGGAAAAACGAACCTTGGCAACTGGACATCCGAACAAGATCCGCATACCAAAACCTGTGGGGCCATGCTGGAGCCACCAGCAACACAAACGATTGTTCCATGATGATTTTGGAGATCACTCTTGGAAGGAGAACTAGAGGCGGGAAAATATAAGCAGGTTGACAACACCAAGGAAGTGTCAGCGCATTCCACTGCTTCCGTCTGAAAATCCCTGGACCTGGACAGGTATCTGGGAAGATACCTGTCCAGGTCCAGGGATCTATCTCTGGAAGACCCCACATCTGAACAATCTGAGAAAACATCCGGATGGAGGGATCACTCCCCCGGGTGTAAAGTCTGACGGCTAAGATAATCTGCCTCCCAATTGTCTACACCTGGGATATGAACCGCAGAAATTAGACAGGAGCTGGATTCCGCCCAAGCAAGTATCTGAGATACTTCTTTCATAGCTTGGGGACTGAGAGTCCCACCCTGATGATTGACATATGCCACTGTTGTGATATTGTCTGTCTGAAAACAAATGAACGGTTCTCTTTTCAATAGAGGCCAAAACTGAAGAGCTCTGAGAATTGCACAGAGTTCTAAAATATTGATTGGTAATCTCGCCTCTTGATATTTCCAAACCCCTTGTGCTGTCAGAGATCCCCAGACAGCTCCCCAACCTGAAAGACTTGCATCTGTTGTGATCACAGTTCAGGTTGGCTGAACAAGAGAGGCCTCTTTAACTAAACGCTGGTGATTTAACCACCACGTCAGAGAGTGTCGAACATTGCGATTTAGGGATATTAATTTTGATATCTTTGTATAATCCCGGCACCACTGATTCAGCATACAAAGCTGGAGAGGTCTTGTGAAAACGAGCAAAGGGAATTGCGTCCGATGCTGCAGTCATGAGACCTAAAACTTTCATGCACATAGCCACTGAAAGGAATGACTGAGACTGAAGGTGCCGACAGGCTGCAACCAATTTTAAACATCTCTTGTTAGAGTCAGAGTCATGGACACTGAATCTATCTGGAAGCCTAAAAAGGTAACCCTTGTCTGAGGAATCAAGAAACTTTTTGGTAAATTGATCCTCCAACCATGTTTTCGAAGAAACAACACTAGTTGATTTGTGGGAGATTCTGCAGAACGTAAAGACTGAGCTAGTACCAAGATATTGTCCAAATAAGGAAACACCGCAATACCCTGCCCTCTGATTACAGAGAGTATGGCACCAAGAACCTTTGAAAAGATTCTTGGAGCTGTTGCTAGGCCAAATGGAAGAGCAACAATTTGTAATGCTTGTCTAGAAAAGAGAATCTCAGGAACTGATAATGTTCTGGATGAATCGGAATACGAAGGTATGCATCCTGCAAGTCTATTGTGGACATATAATGTCCTTGCTGAACAAAAGCCAGAATGGTCCTTAGTCACCATCTTGAAAGTTGGTACTCTTACATAACGATTCAAAATTTTGAGATCCAGAACTGGTCTGAATTAATTTTCTTTCTTTGGGACAATGAATAGATTTGAATAAAACCCCAGACCTTGTTCCTGAAAAGGAACTGGCATGATTACCCCATAAACCTCCAGATCTGAAACACACTTCAGGAAAGCCTGAGCTTTTACTGGATTTACTGGGATGCGTGAGAGAAAAAATCCTATTCGGTACCCCTGAGAGACAATGATCTGAATCCATTGATTTTGGACAGAATTTGTCCAAACATCCTTGAAAAACCTTAATCTGCCCCCTACCAGCTGAGCTCGAATGAGGGCTGCACCTTCATGCGGACTTAGGGGCTGACTTTGGTTTCTTAAAAGGCTTGGATTTATTCCAATTTGAGGAAGGCTTCCAATTGGAAACAGATTCCTTGGGGGAAGGATTAGGTTTTTGTTCCTTATTTTGACGAAAGTAACGAAAACGATTAGAAGCCTTAGATTTACGCTTAGGTTTTTTTTATCCTGAGGCAAAAAAACCTCCCTTCCTCCCAGTAACAGTTGAAATAATAGAATCCAACTGAGAACCAAATAAATTATTACCTTTGAAAGAGATAGTAATCTTGACTTAGATGTCATATCAGCATTCCAAGATTTAAGCCACAAAGCTCTTCTAGCTAAAATAGTTAAAGACATGGATCTAACATCAATTTTGATAATATTGATAACATTTTTGAAAATGATTAGCATGTTGCAGTAAGCGAACAATGCTAGATAAGTCAGAATCCAAATCGTGTTGTGCTAAATTCTCCAACCAAAAAAATTATGCAGCTGCAACATCAGCCAAAGAAATTGCAGGCCTAAGAAGATGACCTTAATATAAATAGGCTTTCCTTAGATAAGATTCAAGTTTCCTATCTAAAGGATCTTTAAAGGAAGTACTATCTTCCATAGGAATAGTGGTTTGTTTAGCAAGAGTAGAAATAGCCCCATCAACTTTGGGGATCTTTTCCCAAAACTCTATTGAAATTGCTGGTAAAGGATACAATTTTTTAAACCTTGAAGAAGGATTAAAAGGAGTACCCGGCTTATTCCATTCCTAAGAAATCATATCAGAAATAGCATCAGGAATAGGAAAAACCTCTGGAGTAACCACAGGAGGTTTAAAAACAGAATTTAAATGTTTACTAGTCTTAATATCAAGAGGACTAGCTTCCTCAATATCCAAAGTAATTAACACTTCTTTTAACAAAGAACGAATATACTCCATTTTAAATAAATAAGTAGATTTGTCAGTGTCAATATCTGAGGAAGGATCTTCTGAATCAGATAGATCCTCATCAGAGGAGGATAATTCATTATGTTGTTGGTCATTTGAAATTTCATCAACTTTATGAGTAGTTTTATAAGACCTTTCACGTTTATTAGAAGGTGGAAATGCAGACAAAGCCTTCTGAATAGAATCAGTAACAAATTCTTTAAAATTCATAGGTATATCATGTACATTAGAAGTTGAAGAAACTGCAACCGGCAATGTACTATTTCTGATGGACACACTATCTGCATGTAAAAGTTTATCATGACAACTAATACAAATGACATTTGGAGATATAATCTCCACAATTTTACAACAAATGCACTTAGCTTTGGTAGAACCAATGTCAGGCACCAAAGTTCCAATCTGAGACAGGATCAGATTGAGACATCTTGCAAAATGTAAAAGAAAAAAACAACATATAAAGCAAAATTATCAATTTCCTTATATGACAGTTTCAGGAATGAGAAAAAATGCAAATAGCATAGCCCTCTGACATAGAAAAAGGCAAGAGGCAAATAGCAATGGGGTAATAAATAATGAAAAACATTTGGTGCCAAGTATGACTCACAACGTAACTGAAAAATATTTGGCGCCAACCTTGTCCGGAAATGACACACTCGCGTCACTAACGACGCAACCCTGTGTGAAGAACTCGGCGTCAACTAAGACACCGGAAGTAAAGAACTTCCATCAACGGACGTGCCTTTCACGCCAAAAAATTCTCGCGCCAAGAATGACGCAATAAAGTGTAGCATTTGGCGTACCCACGAGCCTAATCCAGCCCAAAATTTGAAACAAAAGTAGTCAATTGAAAAAAAGACTAAACCCCATAAGAAAAATATTTCTTAATATTTACTTTCCCCAAATATGAAACTGACAATCTGCAAAAGGAAATACATGAACCTGACTCATGGCAAATATAAGTACAATACATATATTTAGAACTTTACATTAATGCATAAAGTGCTAAACCATAGCTGAGGTGTCTTAACTAATAAAAACATACTTACCGAAAGACACCCATCCACATAAAGCAGATAGCCAAACCAGTACTGAAACAGTTATCAGTAGAGGTAATGGTACATGAGAGTCTATTGTCGAATAGGGAGGTAGGAGATGAATCTGTACGACCGATAACAGAGAACCTATGTAATAGATCTCCCGTGAGGAAAACCATTGCATTCAATAGGTGATACTCCCTTCACATCCCTCTGACATTCGCTGTACTCTGAGAGGAATCGGGCTTCAAAATGCTGAAAAGCGCATGTCAACGTAGAAATCTTAGCACAAACTTACTTCACCACCTCCATAGGAGGCAAAGTTTGTAAAACTGAATTGTGGGTTTACTGAGGGGTGTATTTATAGGCATTTTGAGATTTGGGAAACGTTGCCCCTCCTGGTAGGATTGTATATCCCATACGTAACTAGCTTATGGACTCTTGCCAATTACATGAAAGAAATCTTGAATTCTACTTGTACACTATTTCTATTACCCAGGGATCCTGAATGACTCAAACCCAAGCCTGAGTGAAGCAGGAAAGTCTGCCCCCTATACAAGATCCGGATCGGGGGTAAGCCCTTTATGCTGTCTTTAATACAAAAGCAGGCTAAATGTTTTTTTTTTTTTAAATTTCAAGAGATTATTTCCGTCAAGCCAAGTCCCAAGAAGGTCTTCTCCTTGTAAGGAATCGCTAAAAGCTTAGACTTAGAGCATACATCCGTAGAGTAAGGTTTTAACTAAAGGCTCTGTGAGCTGGAACAGAGACCCCTGAAACCTATGCTCCCAGTTTGAAAACTGGAAGGAAGAATTTGAAATAAAGGAATTAGCCAATCAGAAAGATTTTATCCTATCCTGGATTTTATCCAGGGGAGATTCTGATTTAGCAAACCAATATGCCGTTGCACTAGAGACAACAGCAGAGTACACAGCTGGTTGCCATAGTAAACCCTAGTGTACATTTTTCTAAAGCTTGTCCAAAGGACCTGCCTTGGAGGAGTCGGATATGGGAAACATCCTTCCAAATAAAGGGAATGCGGTCTCTTCCGTTCCTTATAACTCACTGGACGCACTAGGATAGAGCACCCCAGTAGTGTCTCCCAAGGTAGCTAAAACCTCCTAAAGTATCAAATGGAGATGAGCAAGCTAGAAAACCAACCTCAGGATCAAATAAAATACTATTCATCCGAGTCCGAGAAATCTCTTCTCAGATAATCCCGAAGTATCTTCCTCACTCAGGTAACAGGGAAGAACCATTCGGAATAGCAACTACGGAACCAATCACCTAAATGACAAATAATTCCTCTAGAAATGTTTTCTACCACGTGGGAAAAACATATAATGTATGAAATGCAGAGGAAAAACTCCAAATGGAGTGTGAGAGGAAGTGCAGGGCACTGCATGTGAGTCATAAAATTTTGCGGGACTATAGGAGAAAATTATGGCATAGGTTGACCATTGTCAACAGACTCCCAAACAGCAAAAGCCTAAGGAGTAGGTTCAAGAAAAAGTAAAAATATTTTACTAAACATTTTCACACAAAAAAAATATGTTACTGTTTCCTTAAATTTTAAAAAGTAACCTTTTTCTTTGTGAGCTCTTGCACCATCCTAAGACACAAAGGATGAATTAAATAACTAAACAACTGAAATTCCTTTAATAAAAATAACAGATGAAAAACGTTACTGTCTCTTTAAATTTCAAACAGTAACTTTTTCTTTATACGTGCAGGATTGGAATGGATCAGCAAGCAAAATTGCAGCAGCTACAGAAACCTCAGATATTGTGCTGAGGTGCCCATCTGCCCTAAATGTAAATGTCATAAGACTCATTAAGCACCTCAGAGTAATGCATATTAAACCGTTTATTTCCCTTTGTGAAATTGACATGGAGAAACGAATATACATAAAACAGTCTGACACTGCACATCTCATAGCGCGCCATCTGTACCCGCAATGAAAACACAAAACACTAAAGGCTGTGTTAGATGCTCTGCCCCTGATATCGTAATGGAGGCGAAGAGCGCAATCCAACACAGTCTCCACATCTGGGAGTAGTGTGGGGGTGGTCAAGCAGTGGTGTGGCGGTTGGACAGTTCAAAAGTGTGAGCAATAAAGTGAGTATTGTACAAATACTTTATACTGCCTTACTGACCTTTTTTTTTTTAACTAATTTTGTGGTTTCTATTTTTATGCTCCAAGAGTGTATTGGACATTGAGAAACACGTACAGTAAGATTCTGTAGTGTACTGTTAAATAAAGGGACTTTATACTATGTAACCACAGCACAGGTAGCACTAGCTAATTTTCTTTTAACTATTTTGTGGTTTGTATTTTTATGCTCCAAGAGTGTATTGGACATTGAGAAACATGTACAGTAAGATTCTGTAGTGTTAAACGTTTTATTGAAAAATGAAGGTGTTATAGTAATTTTTAATAAAAACAGAATTTATGCTTACCTGATAAATTACTTTCTCTTGCGGTGTATCCAGTCCACGGATTCATCCTTTACTTGTGGGATATTCTCATTCCCTACAGGAAGTGGCAAAGAGAGCACACAGCAGAGCTGTCCATATAGCTCCCCCTCTAGCTCCACCCCCCAGTCATTCGACCAAAGGTTAGGAAGAAAAAGGAGAAACCATAGGGTGCAGTGGTGACTATAGTTTAAACAAAAAATTTTTACCTGACTTTAAAGCCAGGGCGGGCCGTGGATTGGATACACCGCAAGAGAAAGTAATTTATCAGGTAATCCAGTCCACGGATTCATCTTTACTTGTGGGATACCAATACCAAAGCTTTAAGACATGGATGAAGGGAGGGAACAAGACAGGTACCTTAAACGGAAGGCACCACTGCTTGCAAAACCTTTCTCCCAAAAATAGCCTCCGAAGAAGCAAAAGTATCGAATTTGTAAAATTTGGCAAAAGTATGCAGTGAAGACCAAGTCGCTGCCTTACAAATCTGTTCAACAGAAGCCTCATTTTTGAAAGCCCATGTGGAAGCCACTGCTCTGGTAGAATGAGCAGTAATTCTTTCAGGAGGCTGCTGGCCAGCAGTCTCATAGGCCAAACGGATGATGCTTTTCAGCCAAAAGGAAAGAGGTAGCAGTCGCTTTCTGACCTCTCCTCTTACCAGAATAGATAACAAACAAGGAAGATGTTTGTCTGAAATCCTTAGTTGCTTGTAAATAGAACTTTAAAGCACGAACTACATCAAGATTATGTAATAGACGTTATTTCTTCGAAGATGGATTAGGACACAGAGAAGGAACAACTATTTCCTGGTTAATATTCTTGTTAGAAACAACTTTAGGAAGAAAACCAGGCTTGGTATGCAAAACTACCTTATCTGCGTGGGACACCAGGTAAGGTGAATCACACTGTAAGGCAGATAATTCTGAAACTCTTCGAGCAGAAGAGATAGCTATCAAAAACAAAACTTTCCAAGATAACAACTTAATGTCTATGGAATGTAAAGGTTCAAACGGAACCCCTTGAAAGAACTAGATTCAAACTCCACGGCGGAGCCACAGGTTTATAGACAGGCTTAATTCTGACTAAAGCCTGAGCAAACGCTTGAACGTCTGGCACCTCTGCCAGACGCTTGTGTAACAGGATAGACAAAGCAGATATTTGTCCTTTTAAGGAACTAGCCGACAATCCTTTCTCCAATCCTTCTTGGAGAAAAGACAATATCCTGGGAATCCTAATCTTACTCCATGAGTAACCCTTGGATTCACACCAACAAAGATATTTCCGCCATATCTTATGGTAGATTTTCCTGGTGACAGGCTTTCTAGCCTGAATCAGAGTATCTATAACTGACTCAGAGAACCCACGCTTTGATAGAATTAAGCGTTCAATCTCCAAGCAGTCAGACGTAGAGAAACTAAATTTGGATGCTTGAACGGACCCTGTATCAGAAGATCCTGCCTCATTGGCAATGTCCATGGTGGGACAGATGACATGTCCACTAGGTCTGCATACCAAGTCCTGCGTGGCCACGCAGGCGCTATCAGAATAACCGAAGCCTTCTCCTGCTTGATTCTGGCAACCGGACGCGGAAGGGGAGGAAACGGTGGAAAAACATAAGCCAGATTGAAGGACCAAGGCGCTGCTAGAGCATCTATCAATACCGCCTTGGGATCCCGGGACCTGGACCCGTAGAGAGGAAGTTTGGTGTTCTGAAGGGACGCCATCAGATCCAACTCTGGAGTGCCCCATAGCCGAGTCAGCTGGGCAAATACCTCTGGGTGGAGTTCCCACTCCCCCGGGTGAAAAGTCTGACGACTTAGAAAATCTGCCTCCTAGTTGTCTACTCCTGGGATGTGAATTGCTGAGAGATGGCAGGAGTGATCCTCCGCCCACCTGATTATTTTGGTTACTTCCGTCATCGCTAGGGAACTCTTTGTTCCCACCTGATGATTGACGTAAGCTACAGTCGTGATGTTGTCCGACTGAAATCTGATGAATTTGGCCGCAGCTAGTTGAGGCCATGCCTGAAGAGCGTTGAATATTGCCCTCAGTTCCAGAATGTTTATCGGGAGAAGCGTTTCTTCCCGAGACCATAAGCCGTGAGCTTTCAGGGAGTCCCAGACCGCACCCCAGCCTAACAGACTGGCATCGGTCGTTACAATGACCCACTGTGGCCTGCGGAAACATATTCCCTGAGACAGGTGAGCCTGAGACAACCACCAGAGAAGAGAATCTCTGGTCTCCTGGTCCAACTGAATTTGAGGAGACAAATCTGCATAATCCCCATTCCACTGTTTGAGCATGCATAGTTGCAGTGGTCTGAGGTGTATCCGAGCAAAAGGGACTATGTCCATTGCCGCTACCATTAGTCCAATTGTCTCCATGCACTGAGCTACAGATGGCCGGGGAATGGAATGAAGAGCTCGACAAGTAGTTTACAGTTTTAACTTTCTGACCTCCGTCAGAAATATTTTCATTTCGACCGAGTCTATCAGGGTTCCTAGGAATGGAACTCTTGTGAGGGGGGAGAGAGAACTATTTTTGACGTTCACCTTCCACCCGTGAGACCTCAGAAAGGCCAATACGATCTACGTGTGAGACTTGGCTCTTTGACCTGAATTAGGATGTCGTCTAGGTAAGGCGTCACTGCTATGCCCCGTGGTCTTAGCACCGCCAGGAGGGACCCTAGCACCTTTGTGAAAATTCTGGGAGCAGTGGCCAATCCGAAAGGAAGAGCCACAAACTGATAATGCTTGTCCAGAAAAGCGAACCTGAGAAACTGGTGATGATCTTTGTGGACAGGAATGTGCAGATACGCATCCTTTAGATCCACGGTAGTCATATATTGACCCTCCTGGATCATTGGTAAGATTGTCCGAATGGTCTCCATCTTGAATGATGTTTAGAATTTTGAGATCCAGGATTGGTCTGAAAGTTCCTTCTTTTTTGGGAACCACAAACAGGTTTGAGTAAAACCCCAGTCCTTGTTCTGCAATTGGAACTGGGTGGATCACTCCCATTGTATGTAGATCTTCTACACAGCGTAAAAAAAGGCCTCTTTCTTTGTCTGATCTGTAGACAGACGAGAAATGTGGAACCTTCCCCTTGGAGGAGAGTCCTTGAATTCCAGAAGGTATCCCTGGGCTACAATCTCTAATGCCCAAGGATCGTGTACATCTCTTGCCCAGGCCTGAGCGAAGAGAGAGAGTCTGCCACCTACTAGATCCGGTCCCGGATCGGGGGCTACCCCTTCATGCTGTCTTGGTGGCAGCTGCAGGCTTTTTGGCCTGTTTACCCTTATTCCAGCCCTGGTAAGGATCCCAGGTTGCCTTGGGCTGTGAAGCATTACCCTCTTGCTTTGCAGCCGGAGAGGATGAAGCGGGACCGTTCCTGAAATTGCGAAAGGAACGAAAATTAGCTTTGTTCTTTGTCTTAAAGGGCTTGTCCTGAGGGAGAGCATGGCCTTTTCCCCCGGTGATATCTGAAATAATCTCTTTCAATTCAGGCCCGAAGAGGGTCTTTCCTTTGAAAGGAATGTTCAAAAGCTTGGATTTAGACGACACATCGGCCGACCAGGACTTTAGCCATAGCGCCCTGCGCGCCAAAATGGCGAAACCTGAATTTTTCGCTGCTAACAGCTATTTGGAAAGCGGCGTCAGTGATAAAAGAATTAGCTAGCTTTAGAGCCTTAATTCTATCCATAATTTCCTCTTATATATGTTCTCCGTCTGGAGCGAGTCTTCCAGCGCCTTAAACAAAAAAGCAGCTGCAGTAGTTACAGGAATAATGCAGGCAATAGGTTGGAGAAGAAAACCTTGTTGAACAAAAATTTTCTTAAGTAAACCCTCTAATTTCTTATCCATAGGGTCTTTAAAAGCACAACTGTCTTCAATTGATATGGTTGTGCGTTTAGCAAGTGTAGAAACAGCCCCCTCCACCTTAGGGACCGTCTGCCACGAGTCCCGCACAGGGTCAGGTATGGGGAACATTTTCTTAAAAACAGGAGGGGGAGCAAAGGGAATACCTGGTCTATCCCACTCCCTAGTAACGATATCCGCAATCCTCTTAGGGACCGGAAACGTATCCGTGTAAACAGGGACCTCTAGGTACTTGTCCATTTTACACAATTTCTCTGGGATCACCAAAGGGTCGCAGTCATCCAGAGTAGCTAATACCTCCCTAAGCCAAACGCGGAGGTGTTCTAGTTTAAATTTAAAGGCCAATGTATCTGAATCTGTCTGAGGAGGAACCCTTCCTGAATCAGAGACTTCTCCCTCAGACATCAAATCCCTCGCTCCCATTTCAGAGCGTTGTGAGGGTATATCGGATACGGCTTCCAAAGCGTCAGAATGCTCATAATCTGTTCTTAAAACAGAGCTATCACGCTTTGCGGGAAACACGGGCAGTTTAGATAAGAAGGCTGTAAGAGAATTATCCATGACTGCCGCTAAGTCTTGTAATGTAAAAGGGTTAGACGCACTAGAGGTACTAGGCGTCGCTTGCGCGGGCGTAACTGGTTGTGCCACTTGGGGAGAGGCAGACGGGCTACCTTCGTTACCTTCAGTCTGAGAATCATCTTGGGCCACATTCTTAAGTGCAACAATATGATCTTTAAAGTGTATAGACATATCAGTACAAGTGGGACACATTCTGAGAGGGGGTTCCACCATGGCTTCTATACACATTGAACAAGGATTTTCCTTAGTGTCAGACATGTTTAATAGGCTAGTAATATACACAAGAAGGCTTGGAAATCACTTTAATCAAATAAAAAACACAATTTGAAAAAACGTTACTGTGATTTAAGAGATAAAAAAGGCACGTATTCAGCCTGAGGAAACAGTACATGATACTGAGAAACGCGTAGCTGTGTTTTTAATGTGTTAAAATAAACACTTTTATTGATACATACTTGCTACTTCGCCTTTTATTTGGATATCCCTGCTTGGAGTAAGCCTCCAATTCCCTGAGGAATTAAAGGGCCTTCCTGACACCCACACACCTTACCTTTGTTTGGTGACTACTAACTTGGCTGCTGGAAGCTTTAGCCTGAGAGGAGAGTTTACCGGGCAACTCTGAGGTTCCGGTCTGCCTAGTCAGCACCACATCTTGGTGCTTTCCTACACGTGAGTGCAATTGAGCTGCAATATATCATTTGGTATACCATACGGAATTATGCTATGTGGCGCCTTCTCTGTTTCTTTATAGATTAATTCGTTGTGGACGGCCTTATACATCGAGGAGAGCTGCCTTGCACACCCCCATAGCCATTGGGGACTTTGATAGAGTTTATTATTTGGACTCTGATCTGTTTATTTTGATATTATCAACTATACAGGTTCTTTTTTTCTGTAACCATCTACATATATGTTTGTATGCCTATGTAAATGTAATATACTGCGAACTGTGGTTATCACTATCTTGGTGTATTTAGATATTTGGCATATATAGATAGCGCCCCTATTTTATATATTATTATATATACCCTATAAATTGGGTGTGTATATATATATATATATATATATATAATTCAAGAGATAAAAAGCACACAATTTTACAAAACAGTGAAAAATGCAGCAATTCTCCTGAAATTTTCACAGTATGTACCTAAAGCCTTAATAGGATTGCACAAGTTTCAAGTCAATTAACCCCTTAATGCCCAAACCGGAGCAGCCTAAAGCCAACACCAGGTTAAAAATAGTACAGCACCTTGCCACAGTCTTGCTGTGGCCCTACCTGCCCTTAGGGATCAGATTTGGGGGAATATAGCTTATATAAGGCCCTCAAACAGCAGCAGGACCCTCCATGTGAAGCAGCATGAACTTCTCTGCAATTCTAACCGCGCATCTGAGGCGCGAAATTAGGCCCCTCCCACTCTACTCCGGAGCTGTGAGGCCTAGTAAATCACTCTTAAGTGAATAAAAAACAGCCATGTGGGTAATAACCCCAGAAGGAACCCCAAAAGGAATTTCAAAGTGTCTGCAAACAATATTTTTCTCAAATAAACAATTGATTGCCTTATCAGTGTCAACCAGCATAATTAGCCCTGTTATGTAAGCATTCAATTCCTTACTAAGTCTGTGAACATAGCTTACCCTCCCCTCATGGGGATATTGTCAGTCTCTTCTAGCATTATCTCAGTCTTGTCTAGAAATGACTGAACATACCTCATTGCAGATTACCCTGCAAACCGTTCCCCCCCAAACTGAAGTTTTCTGGTACTCCTCAGTCCTGTGTGGGAACAGCAGTGGATTTTAGTTACAATATGCTAAAATCATTTTCCTCTCAGCAGAAATCTTCATCACTTTTCTGCTAGAGAGTAAATAGTACAAACCAGTACCATTTAAAATAACAAACTTTTGATTGTAGATAATAAAAACTACAATTCTACCACCACATTCACTTTACCCTCCCGTAGAGAGACCCTAGTGCTTAGAGCCGGCAAAGAGAATGACTGGGGGGTGGAGCTATATGGACAGCTCTGCTGTGTGCTCTCTTTGCCACTTCCTGTAGGGAATGAGAATATCCCACAAGTAAAGGATGAATCCGTGGACTGGATACACCTTGCAAGAGAAATTGCGATGAAATCGCAATCGCGATTTTTTTCCCCACCCATATCGCCCAGCCCTACTGCTAATAGTCCTCTCCATCTAGGAGAGTTTACGTGTCCCATCACAATAAAGAGCCCTATTTGTTATCTTAGCCCTTGATTATGCGATTGTCTAGTAAGGTAGTGCTTACTTCTGAGTGTTTTTATGTCCCCAGAAAATATAAAATTTAGCACTTACCTTGAACTTCTGCCTGCAGCAAGGCAGCTTCACAGGCTTGAGAGGTCCTCTCCCTCACATCGACCTGTGGAGAAATAAAGTGCTGAGTAATCTTCACCTCAGACTATAGGATATAGGGCAGCATGAAATACATGTCAGGAGCAGTAAGAATTATGTCCCACAAGTTCCCATTGCTCTAAAGCCACCAAAAGCTCTACTAAAGAGACGGATATGGACTACGGCTATACCCTAGAACAAAGTAGCACTCTCTGGCACTACTTTAAAAATAATAAACGCTTGATTGAAGAATCTATACTAACACCTCACTTTACCTCTTCCTATCACTAACGTAGGCAAAGAGAATGACTGGAGTGGGAGGGAAGGGAGGAGCTATTTAACAGCTCTGCTGTGGTGCTCTTTGCTTCCTCCTGCTGACCAGGAGGTGAATATCCTATTAGTAATTAAGAAATTAAGATGATCTGTGGACTCATCGTGTCTTAAAAAGAAACATAATTTATGTAAGAACTTACCTGATAAATTCATTTCTTTCATATTGGCAAGAGTCCATGAGCTAGTGATGTTTGGGATATACAATCCTACCAAACCTCAAAATGCCTATAAATACACCCCTCACCACACCCACAATTCAGTTTAACGAATAGCCGAGTAGTGGGGTGATAAAATAAGGAGTATAAAAGCATACAAAAAGGGGAACTGGAAATAAAATTGTGCTTTTATACAAAAATCATAACCACCAAAAAAAAAGTGGGTCTCATGGACTCTTGCCAATATGAAAGAAATGAATTTATCAGGTAAGTTCTTACATAAATTATGTTTTCTTTCAAGTAATTGGCTAGAATCCATGAGCTAGTGACGTATGGGATAGAAATACTCAAGATGTGGAAGACCACAGAAGAGTCACTAGAAAGGGAGTGATAAAATAAAAACAGCTATTACCGCTGAAAAAATTTAATCCACAAAAAAAATAAGTCTCTCAGAAATTTCAAATAAATTTCAAGAAAAAAACTTAAATCATAAGCAGAAGAATCAAACTGAGACAGCTGCCTGAAGAACTTTTCTACCAAAGACTGCTTCAGAAGAAGCAAATACATCAAAAATGATAAAATTTTGTAAATGTATGCAAAGAAGACCAAGTTGTTGCTTTGCAAATCTGATCAGACGAAGCTTCATTCTTAAAAGCAGAGACTTTCTGACCTTTCCTAGGAACAGAAAAAACAACAAATAGACTAGAAGTCTTTCTGAAAACTTTAGTAGCTTTGAAATAATATTTCAAAGCTCTTACAACATCCAAAGAATGTAAAGATTCAAGAGTATTCTTAGGATTAGGACACAAGGAAGGAACAACAATTTTCCTACTAATGTTGTTAGAATTCACAACCTTAGGAAGAAATTTAAACGAAGTCCGCAAAACAGCCTTATCCTGATGGGAAATCAGAAAAGGAGACTCACAAGAGAGAGCAGACAATTCAAAAACTATTCTAGCTGAAGAGATAGCCAAAATAAACAACACTTTCCAAGAAAGTAATTTAATATCCAAAGAATGCATAGGCTCAAAAGGAGGAGCCTGCAAAACCAAATTAAGACTCCAAGGATGAGAGATTGATTTAACAACAGGCTTGATACGAACCAACGCCTGAACAAAACAGTGAATATCAGGAAGCTTAGCAATCTTTCTATGAAATAAAACAGAAAGAGCAGAGATTTGTCCCTTCTAAGTACTTGCAGACAAACCTTTATCCAAACCATCCTGAAGAAACTGTAAAATTCTAGGAATTCTAAATGAATGCCAAGAGAATTTATGAGAAAAACACCATAAAATATAGGTTTTCCAAACCCGATAATAAATCTTCCTTGAAACAGACTTACGAGCCTGTAGCATAGCATTAATTACTGAGTCATAGAAACCTCTATGACTAAGCACTAAGCGTTCAATTTCCATACCTTCAAATTTAGCGATTTGAGATCCTGATGAAAAACGGCCCTTGAGACAGAAGGTCTGGCCTTAAAGGGACACTGTACTCAAAAATTTTCTTTTGTGATTCACATAGAGCATGCATTTTTAAGCAACTTTCTAATTTACTCCCATTATCAAATTTTCTTCATTCTCTTGGTATGTTTATTTGAAAAGCAAGAATGTAAGTTTAGATGCCGGCCCATTTTTGGTGAACAACCTGGGTTGTCCTTGCTGATTGGTCAGCACCAATAAACAAGTGCTGTCCATGGTCCTGAATCAAACATTTGCTGGCTCCTTAGCTGAGATGCCTTTTTCAAAAAAGATAGCAAGAGAGCGAATTAAAATTGATAATAGAAGTAAATTAGAAAGTTGCTTAAAATTACATGCTCTATCTGAATCATGAAAGAAAAAATTTGGGTTCAGTGTCCCTTTAAATAAAGTGTCCAAGGTTGGCAACTGGACATCAGGACAAGATCCGCATACCAAAACCTGTGAGGCCATGCTGATGCTATCAGAAACGCATGCGATTGTTTCATTATGATCTTGGAGATCACCCTTGAAAGAAGAACTAGAGGTGGAAAAAAGTTAGCAGGTTGGTAAAACCAAGGAACTGCTTACGCATCCATCATCTCCACCTGAGAATCCCTGGACCTGGAAAGGTACCTGGGAAGCTTCTTGTTTAGATGGGAAGCCATCAGATCTATTACGGGAAGACCCCACATCTGTACACATCTGACAAAATACATCTGGATGGAGAGACCACTCCCCTGAGATAATCCGCTTCCCAATTTTCTACAACTGGGATATGTATCGCAGAAATTAGACAGGAGTTGGATTCCGCCCAAGAAAGTATCCAAGATACTTCTTTCATCGCCAAAGGACTGTGAGTCCCACCCTGATGATTGACATATGCCACAGTTGTGATATTGTCTGTCTGAAAACGAATGAAAACGAGTTGAATGTTGGGATTTAAGTAGATCAATTGTGATATCCGAGTATAATCCCTGCACCATTGATTCAGCATGCAAAGCTGCAGAGGTCTCATAGAAAACGAGCAAAGGGGATTGCGTCCGATGCTGAAGTCATGAGACCTAAAACTTCCATGCACATAGCCACTGAAGGGAATGATCGAGACTGAAGGTTTTGACAGGCATAAACCAATTTCATTCATCTATTGTCTGTTAAAGACAGAGTCATGGACACTGAATCTATCTGGAAACCTAAAAAGGTGACCCTTGTTTGAGGAATCAAGAAACTCTTTGGTAAATTGATCCTCCAACCATGGTTTTGAAGAAACAACACAAGTTGATTTGTGTGAGATTCTGCTAAATGAAAAGATTGAGCGAGTACCAAGATATCGTCCAAATAAGGAAACACCGCAATACCCTGCTCTCTGATTACAGATAGAAGGGCACCGAGAACCTTTGAAAAGATTATTGGAGCTGTTGCTAGGCCAAATGGAAGAGCAACAAATTGGTAATTCTTGTCTAGAAAAGAGAATCTCAGAAACCGATAGTGGTCTGGATGAATCAGAATGTGAAGATACACATCCTGTAAGTCTATTGAGGACATGTAATGACCTTGCTGAACAAAAGGCAGAATAGACCTTATAGTCACCATCTTGAAAGTTGGGACCCTTACAAATTGATTAAAAAACTTCAGATCCAGAACTGGTCTGAATTTTCCTTCTTCGGGACAATGAATAGATTTGAATAAAAACCCAGACCCTGTTCCAGAAGTGGAACTGGTACAATTAGTCCTGAAAGCTCTAGATCTGAAACACACTTCAGAAAGGCCTGAGCTTTCACAGGATTTGTTGGAACGTGAGAGAGATCTTCTCACAGGAGGTCTTATTCTGAAACCTATTCGATACCACTGAGACACAATATTCTGAATCCAATGATTCTGAACGGAACCTGCCCAAAGTCTTGAAATAATTTCAATCTGCCCCACACCAGCAGAACTGGATTGAGGGCCGCACCTTCATGCAGTCTTAGGGGCTGACTTTGGTTTCTTAAGGCTTGGATTTATTCCAACTTGAAGATGGCTTCCATTGGAGCCAGAGTCCTTAGGGGAAGGAGTGGTTTTCTGTTCTCTATTCTGACAAAAGGAACGAAACCGATTAGAAGTTTTAGATTTACCCTTAGACTTTTTATCTTGGAGCAAAAAAACTCCCTTCCTCCCAGTAATAGAGGAAATAATAGAATCCAATTGGGAACCAAACAAATTATTACTCTGGAATGATAGAGATAGTAACCTAGATTTAGATACCATGTCAGCATTCCATGATTTGAGCCATAAAGCTCTTATAGCTAAAATAGCCAAAGACATAGATTTAACATCAATCTTGATTATATAAAAAATAACATCACAGATAAAATGATTAGCATGTTGAAGCAAACTAACAATGCTATGCAAATCAGAATATTTTTCCTGATGTGCTAAGCTATCCAACCAAAAAGTTGATGCAGCCGCAACATCAGCCATAGAAATGGCAGGTCTGAGAATATAGCCAGAATGTAAATAAGCTTTCCTTGGATAAGATTCAATTTTCCTATCTAAAGGATCCTTAAAAAAGGTACGATATTCCAGAGAAATAGTAGTTCGCTTAGCAAGAGTAGAAATAGCCTCATCAAACTTAGGGACTTTTCCCAAAACTCTAACTTAGCTACTGGCAAAGGATACAACTTTTTAAACCTTGAAGGAATAAAAGAAGTACCAGGCTTAGACCATTCCTTAGCAATCACATCAGAAATATCATCAGGAACAGGAAAAACCTCAGGAGTAATCACAGGAGGTTTATAGACAGAATTTAAACGTTTACTAAATTTATTATCAAGAGGTCCAGACTCCTCAATATCCAAAGTTATCAACACTTCTTTTAACAAAGAACGAATATACTCAATCTTAAAAAGATAAGTTTATTTATACGTTTATTTGAATGCGGTATAGCAGCCATAGCCTTCTGTATCGCATCAGCAATATAATTTTTCATATCAACAGGGATATCCTGTACTTTAGATGTTGAAGGAACAACAGATACTGTACTAACACTAATAGAAACCTTTTCTGCATGCAAAAGCTTATCATGACAACTGTTACATACTACAGCTGGAGATATAATCTCCACTAGCTTACAACAGATACACTTAGGAAATATTGATATCTTACAGCGCTGCGTTTGGTGACCTCTTGCTCCTGTCTGTTGTGGGTCCCCCAAAATCACCCACTAGGTTAATAGGATATATAGAATAAATAGAGAGGAGCGCCAAAAGAGGCAGGGTCTGATATATGTAATGCTAGATCTTAGGTTCGTATAGCTTTTGTTGAGTGTTAGAATGGTCTCTATGTGTATGTATCATAGAAATAAATCTAGAAGTTGGTTATAGTATATATGACACAAAATATTTATTACAATTAGCACGAAAAGCGTATACAATGTTGCACAATAAAAACAGACGTTATATAGTTAAAACAATAAGATATATAATTAAAATTATTAAATACAATCTCACAAATTAAAAACGACAGTTAAGTACATGGATCCATGTACTTAACTGTCGTTTTTAATTTGTGAGATTGTATTTAATAATTTTAATTATATATCTTATTGTTTTAACTATATAACGTCTGTTTTTATTGTGCAACATTGTATACGCTTTTCGTGCTAATTGTAATAAATATTTTGTGTCATATATACTATAACCAACTTCTAGATTTATTTCTATGATACATACACATAGAGACCATTCTAACACTCAACAAAAGCTATACGAACCTAAGATCTAGCATTACATATATCAGACCCTGCCTCTTTTGGCGCTCCTCTCTATTTATTCTATATAACAGATACACTTAGCTTTGGTAGAACTGTGGTCATGCAGCATGGTTCCTACAGCAGCTTCTGAGACAGGATCAGATTGAGAAATCTTGTAAAATGTAAAAGAAAATTTAAACAGAAATATCTTATTTCCACATATAGCAGTTTCAGGAATGGGAAAAAAATGCAAATGCTAAAATTGACAAAAAAGCAAATAGCGTAGCCCTCTGAGCATAAAGAAGGCAAGGAGCACATAGGAAGTGGGGTAAAATAAAGGAAATGTTTTTTTGCGCCAAGTATGACGCACAACGCAAAAGAAGTTGAATTTTTTTGGGGCGCCAACAAACATCCGGAAATGACGCAACTTTTTTAAAAATACGGTACTTTTCAAGAGGGGTAGCAATCATTCCAAGACCCTCTATCTTCTTAGTCATAATCAAAGGCAAAGAATAATCCAAACCTCCAAACAAAAAAGGCAAGGAAGATAGCAATGAGTAAAGAAAGTTCATCTGTTGCAGGGTCAAATAATAAGAGGGAGGAGCAACCAGAAAATCAGTGACACTTACAAAATATTGGTGTGTAATTAGATTGAAGGCACATAATGGAAAATTTCAAAAATTGTGCAATAAATCACCATGTCAACCAGATCATGATTATTAAAAAGCACCTTTAATTGGTACCCTTTTGAAGTAAATTAATATGTTGGTTTTGTTTTTAAAGCAGTGGCTTGATTCTATTTTTTCATACTTTTGGCAAAGAGATTGGCTATTCTTATCCGTACCTGCAGAAGTTAGACAAAGTCTCTGTGGAACATTTTAGACAAGACACTCAAGTGAAATATAAAAGTTATATAGAAGGACATCATCCCTATGTTTACCACAAATAAAAGGAGCATACACCTTGATTCTAAGACACTCAAGTGAAATATAAAAGTTATATAGAAGGACATCATCCCTATGTTTACCACAAATAAAAGGAGCATACACCTTGATTCTTATGGTGTATTTCAGAGCAGGACTGAGGTGTTGATGGTTGCATTGTTAATCCTGACAGACATAACAATGAATGGTGAATACTAGACATGTGCATTTGTGTATGTTGTTGGTATACGAATGCAGAAGAAGGTGTCTGCTTTTAGCATTTGGCTCTTTTCGGAGCCGGGTTTCCTCTTCTGAAAGTGCAACACTAAGTTCTGGATAGGCCTGCCTTCAGATACCTAGTGTTGCACTTTCAGATGATGAAACCCGTCTCTGAAAAGAGCCAAATGCCGATAGATGCCTTCTTCTGTATTCCAATACTAACAACATACACAAATGCACATGTCTAGTATTCACCATTCATTGTAATGTGAGGATTAACAATGTAACCATCAACACCTCAGTCCTGCTCTGAAAAACACCTTAAAATTCAAGTTGTATAGATATTTTAGCTATCACTGAATTTAAAAAAAAATAAAGCCTTGTTTTTTTAATTTAACAATCAAAATTATATACATATATTTTTAAGTAGACAACCCAAAAGTATTGATGCAGGCCTATTATGGTATATTTCATGACACCATTTTACCACCAAATTTGATCATATAAATTTTTTTGTTTTGTTTTTACAAACTTTGGGTTTCTCACTGAAATTATTTACATACTGCTTGTGCAATCATGACACAAATGGATGTAAAGGCTTCCCTGGGAGTCCCTCTGATCGGAAATAGCAGACATGCATGTATTTGCCATTGTTTTTTTGTAATTAGAAGACTGCTCATTGCAGCTGTGCACCACACTTCTGAAATTCCCAGCAGTGAAGGGGGAAAATAGATAACGTAATATTGCAATTCAGGGATCACCCTCCCTGAGGTGCATTTCCTCCCCCCGTATCCACACCATTTTAGGTACAGGCAGAAGTCTGCAGTTAAAGCCTTTTTTTTTTTTTAAAGGGACAGTCTACTCCATAATTGTTATTGCTTAAAGAGATAGATAATTCCTTTATTATCCATTCTCCAGTTTTTCATAACCAACACTTATATTAATATACTTTTTCCCTCTAGGATTACCTTTCATCTAAGCCTTCTTTAGACTGACACCTTATTTCAGATCTTTTGACAGACTTGAATTTCTAGCCATTCAGTGCTGTCTCATAACTCCACAGGAGTGAGCACAATGTTATCTGTATATGGCACACATGAACTAGCACTATGTAGCTGTGCACAATTGTCAAAATGCACTAAGAGGTGGCCTTGAAGGGCTTAGAAATTAGCATAGCTTTCAACAAAGAATACCAAGAGAACAAAGCAAATTTGATGATAAAAGTAAATTGAAAAGTTTTTTTTTTTTTAAATTGCATGCCCTATCTGAATTTACTTTTATCATCAAATTTGCTTTGTTCTCTTGGTATTCTTTGTTGAAAGCTATGCTAATTTCTAAGCCCAATTTATAATTGAAAAGTTTTTTTTTAAGTTGCATACCCTACCTGAATTATAAATGTTTAATTTTGACTAGACTGTCCCTTTATTTTTTCTTCTTCTGCGGTATAGGGATCCCTCCACATTCCCAAACAGCTCTCTAACCCTCTCCACTAGTGCTGGCCATCTAAGGTACTGGCAGCTGTCTGCCAGTACCCAGTTTCTAGGTATTTTTATTCCGCCCTCTCCCTTTAAAATATTTTTATGTAGCGTGGGGGTATCACCCATTACTTCCTGCCGCTTGGCCGCCCAACCGCCTCCCACCTTCCTTCCCACATCTCCTGAGATCATTACAGAAAGCGACACAGACAGTGTCACTTTCTGTAACGATCTGGCAATCTGCCTTCATTTGGTAACGGAGCATGAATCAAGCTCCGTTTCCACATGAAGGCAGATGCTGGAAGTCCAGGAACAGCAAGTCTCATTTATCAATTAAAAACCGAGAATGCTTGGGCTTACAGCATTATGGACGTAGAGCTATGTTATGCGGTATGCTGGGTTATGTCCCACAACGTAGATCTATGTACATCTAACCTAAGGGGTTAAAAAGGCAGAACCGATTACCCCATCCATGGTGCTTATTTGAGGCAGATAGCACACATGGAAACATTCAAGCACACAAATCAGTAGAAAATAAAATATTTTTAAATAGCTATTATATTTTTCTTGTTAATAAAAACAAATAACCCACTGAAACGATGTTAAAGAGCTAATGTCTTTTTTTTATTCGTCTAAAAAGAGGGTATTTTAATATGCAATACACATTTTATATTTTGAAAAAATATTTCTTCCTAGCTTGAAAAACATTTATTTTCAGCCTTTCGAAGTTGTGTCCTTTCTCCACCAATAGAAATTTACTTTTGATTCAGATGTAGTCAACTATATTAAACTTTTTTTTTTTTTCCAGGAAAAAAATTACTGTCAACAAATTTCAGTTGTAACATGCACATCAAACAGTACAATCCCTTAAAGGGACAAAATACTCATATGCTAAATCACTTGAAACTGATGCAGTATAACTGTAAAAAGCTGACAGGAAAATATCACCTGAGCATCTCTATGTAAAAAAGGAAGATATTTTACCTCACAATCTCCTCAGCTCAGCAGAGTAAGTTCTGTGTAAAAAGTTATACTCAGCTGCTCCCAGCTGCAGGTAAAAAAAAATAAAAATATAAAAATGAAGTAATGAAAATCAGCCAATCAGCATCAGCAGTGCTGAGGTCATGAACTCTTACTGTGATCTCATGAGATTTGACTTGACTCTCATGAGATTTCATAGTAAGCTTCCTTTACCTGATTGGTGAGATAATATGAGAGTGCACGATGCTCATCCCTTCAGATGTCCCAGGACAGACACACTAATATGCTGCTTAGAAATCCTTTACAATGGGAGGTGGCTACTGAGGAACTTTTGAGGTAAAATATCTTTCTTTTTTACATAGAGATGTTCAGGTGATATTTTCTAATCAGCTTTTTACAGCTATGCTGCATCACTTTCAAGTGTTTAAACATTTGGGTATTATGGCCCTTTAAACTTGAAAATCATCACAACTTTCTGTTTCCTGCCTATGCTCCCAAGGCATAAAGCAGTCTTACACTTACATTTATATCATTTCCCAGGTGTACGAGTACATTACATACTCTAGCTCCTTAATGGATGGGATAATCCTGTATTCTAATGTCCCGGAAATAGGAACCAGACAGTTTCCCTCTCATTAGTACCAAACAAAACATAGGCATCCGTCGGCACACACATGGTGCAACACCGTTTCACACAATCAGGAAGAGTTCTCTGTCTAAGAAATAAACAGTCTGATGTTAAATAATAAATATAAAGATGGTATTTGGAAGCACAACATTGGGGCTGTTGAACGGACCTTAATTGTGTCTGATAGAAATTTGACAAATTATACATATTATGTACAATTTTAGTTTGAATATTAGTTTACCTTTTTTTAGTTTTAGAATTACCAGACTTCACATACATCATTAAAAATTTATTCTGGAAAGCTTCATACATTGTTTGAAAATATTATTTTTTTATCACTAAGTAAATTATCACCAAAAAGTTAAGCAGTGGGTTTATGTCATGTACTTTTGCATTTTAACTTTTTTTTTTGCAATTTTTTTTACAAAAACACCCAAGACCAGGTTTTAAAATTCCCCTGAAAATATAAAAATAAATTAAATTTCTTTGTTATTTTAATCTTACGATTAAAAATATTACAAATCAAAATATTGTTTCCATATTCATTTCTTAACATTACAAAACAGACTCACAAAAGCTTGTTATATACAGAATGAGGTATGACCGTGCAGTATAACCAAGAGACATATTACAGAATTAACATGTTCATTTGGCCAAAAACACAGTGAAGGTCAAATTACAGTGGGTTCTAACTCACTACTACCATTAATAATGCAAACACATAACTAGAGATCGGCAATCCGTTCACCAACTGCTTGATCGCTATAGATTTGCAAACAACGTTATGAAGTCAGGTCACACCATTTACCTTTGAATAACTGACACTAATAATGTTAGTGAACCAATTAAAGCCACTGCCTGTTCTAAGCATTTGCACAAAAAAAAAAAAAAAGGGTAAAAAACAAATGCGTACGAAAAAGTGTCAGGAAGTTTAAGATTGCATAACATCTTATTGAAAAATAAATAGCTATATACCACAACCAGCAGAAGTGGCACAGAGGAGAGCAGCTAGTGCAATGTGATTTATTACTGCTGCGTATAAATATCATCCTCTTACGTGTTCAACAGTCCAGCCTCGTTTTTTTCTGCTCTTTGAGTTCAGAAACAGGCACTTGAAATAAAATGCTGTCCCATTGAAATACTAGTCCTTACCCCAACCACCGGTTTCTGCATTTACTCTGCAGAATACATTAACTGCTGGGATTGGCATCTACCTAACATTTCATTTTTATATAAATACCATTTAGAGACCAGTAGCAAAGAATTCATTTCTGAAGGACTAACAGGTAAACCTGAACAAATTGCACCATTAAATACCAACAAACAGTAAAGCCAAGTATTTAGCAATTATCTTGCTAATGAAGGAAATGTTTTGTTCATCGTTTCATTTAAAAGCTACCATGTTCAGTAAGTTTCTGTTATACAGACAACAGTGTATTTAACTTCTGTAGACTTTAAAAATGTAGCCATGTTTCAGTGCAACAAAGCAACAAGAAAACAAATAAATAGTGAAAGCCTTTAAACTGAAGGTTTTCTGCCCTCTCTGGGCCACAGGCCTCTTAATGTGCTGCAATATGTTGCATATCACTGGTTCTCAACGGATTGAGATGGGTATTTTGTCAAGTCCTTTGTCTTCAGTTGCATTGTTTCATTGCTACAAAAAGGAAGACTTCAGATTGCAGCAAGCGAAGTGCCAGTAAAACGTGTGCTTGTCAGTTCCCCACAGATCAACTTTTGTCTTGCAGAACTGATCCTGGTTTATCGCTGAGCCGCTGCTGTAAGACACAGAAGTTAGAGTTATAAGCACAGATAACATCAAGGGGAAATTAAAGTCAACATTAAACTTTTGTAATTCAGACAACTTGCAAAAAACAAAAACAACTTTACAATGTACATGTGTTATTAAACAGACTTCTGTCTCTTAGTATCCGTTATGGAAAAACATATCTCGATACACAACATGCATGTCTCTTGAGCACTATATGGCAGCAGTGTTTAACATTGTATAACATTTTTAATCACACTTCATACATTTAGAGAAGTTGTTTGTTAAAGGGACAGTACAGTGTAAAATTGTCTGTCCCTTAATGTATTTACAATGACATGTTATACCAGCTACAGAGTATAAAATATATAAGAAATTGCATTTTAGGGTTTGTGTATATGAAATAGCTGGTTTTAAACTTTGAAACCATAACCTATTAAAATGGATTGAGCTTGCAGATTAAATCAGATCTATTTATTTTATTACTTTGTGTACATACACATCTTCCTTATCTTATATCCGTCTGTAAAATAAAGCCCAACATTTAGAGAGAGCAATGGAAAATTAGCGTTTTATTATGTATCTGCAACACCACACTGGTAATGTAATTTATTTTGCTAGCTATGTTTACATTGCTTTGCCAATATTCTATACTTAAAGGGATATGAAAAAAAAAAAAAAATGTCGTTCACGATTTAAGTAGAACATACAATTTTAAACAACTTTACAGTTTACTTCTTATCAAACTTGCTTTATTCTCGTGTTATCATTTGTTGAAAGAGCAGCAATGCACTACTGGTTTCTAACTGAACATATGGGTGAGCCAATGACAATCGGTGTATATATGCAGCCACCAATCAGCAGCTAGGTTATTTGCTGCTCCTGAGATTACTTAGATAAGCCTTTCAGCAAAGGATAACAAGAGAAAGAAGCAAATTAAATAACAGAATTAAATCGGAAAGTTATTTAAAATTGCATGCTCTGTCTAAAGCATAAATGCCTAATTATGACTTCACTATCCCTTTAAGTATAGAAACTTTCAGTGTAGGCAGGGATACTACAGGCTAAATCAGCTATTTGAAATGCTGAAATAAGGGTAAAGGAGCTACTTGTAAACAATGGAATACTTTCCAACAGATAAAATGGATCACTGAGAACAAATTAAAGGGGAGATATGTTTTGGGTAAACTGTCCCTTAAAGGCTGTTAGTATCCAAGAACTTAGTCTGTTGAAGAGCTACTGCTTACAAACTATTGTAAAAGGATAGCTGCTCATTCTGGGAAGAGGGTGCGTTATCTTATGTGAACATATAGCAGCCTTGTCGCCCTTTCTCTCCCTTCTCAGCACCCAGCTCACCAGGTGTCTCCCCATCATAGGGGGGTTTCAGCAACGCTGACACTTCAGTCCTCTGGACTCAACCACTCCAACCTCAGCCATCTTCCTCAGATGACAGTTGCCACGTTAAACGTTGGGTATAACATCACGCGGTAGGATAGCAAAGGAGAAGGTCTGGTGACCTGGCAAACTCTGTTAAGGAAAGGTACACAGAAGTTTGGGAGATGCTTGTGAGTTACACCATGAGATCTGACAAAGCAGAGGTGTTTGCAATCCAGAGAACGTGTGGTTTAGCCCATGCTGTTAGACAGATCAGAGGTGTACATGGTATAGCTTAGCAAATAAAATGCATATCACAAATGCCACCTGACAGATCCTATTTATGCGAAACACCAAGCTTCAAAATAGGAAGTTGTTGTAAGTTTTTTTTAGATTGCCAAATATTTTTGCTTTAATTGCAGCTTATTTTTACTTAGAGGCTAGAATGCTACTTGAAAGAGACATTCTGACGTTGTAAGGAACGGTGCTTGCGACTCAGTAATGGGTTGCGACCCGTGGTTTCAAGACCTCGGATCTAGAATATGAAAACTGTTTGTACCCATTCTAGTACTCAAAGCATAAGGACATCTTATAATAATCAATCAGGGAACACACATTAGCATAATAGCTTGTGATGGGCAACCCAGATGTGGACTCCTTGCCCTATGTGCCTAGAGGAATATGGCTGCACCTTACTGACGAGGACCAAAGGAGGCCAAAACGATTGTTTTCACTTGTTCAGAGGACAATTGCCTGGTATTTCGGGGCTAGACTGACCTTGTTAGGTGGAATCAGAAGGTTATACTTCAGGAAAGTTTTCCTCTGTGAAAAGCACAATTGGGCTAAAAGAAGCTACTCCCAAGGTGGTAACCCGGCCATAGAACAAGCCATTGAGCTGTTCGTTCCTGTTTGTATAATGACCCTGGGGAAAGTCTCCCTAAGGGTGATGGGGGAAACCAGACGTTGACTTCTTGCCCAATGTGCTTAGAAGGATATGGCTGCACCTCACTGATGAGGCCCAAAGGAGGCCGAAACGATCATCTGGTATTGCCATTTATCTTGTTGAGAGGAGAACTGCCTGGTATTTCAGGGCTGGACTGACCTTGTGAAAAGCACAATTGCGCTAAAAGAAGCTATTCCAAGGTGGTAACCAGGCCATAGAACAAGCCATTGAGCTGTTGTTCGTTCTTGGCAGACTACTTATCTTTATGTTTGTAATCATATAATAATCATCTGCTATAGAAAACAAATGGGTTTTAATTACAGTTACAGAAACAAACCCATCTCCCCTACATATGTCTAACTAACAAAGAATATGGAAGATGAAGGTACTCTAAGGTTGTGCCTGGAGCCTAAATGGAATATCAGTAAACTGCAGAGGACAGAAGGAAAACACAGAACAGAAAACAGGATCTATGGAAAAAATATGCTAAAAAACAGAATTTATGTTTACCTGATAAATTACTTTCTCCAACGGTGTGTCCGGTCCACGGCGTCATCCTTACTTGTGGGATATTCTCTTCCCCAACAGGAAATGGCAAAGAGCCCAGCAAAGCTGGTCACATGATCCCTCCTAGGCTCCGCCTACCCCAGTCATTCGACCGACGTTAAGGAGGAATATTTGCATAGGAGAAACCATATGTTACCGTGGTGACTGTAGTTAAAGAAAATAAATTATCAGACCTGATTAAAAAAACCAGGGCGGGCCGTGGACCGGACACACCGTTGGAGAAAGTAATTTATCAGGTAAACATAAATTCTGTTTTCTCCAACATAGGTGTGTCCGGTCCACGGCGTCATCCTTACTTGTGGGAACCAATACCAAAGCTTTAGGACACGGATGAAGGGAGGGAGCAAATCAGGTCACCTAAATGGAAGGCACCACGGCTTGCAAAACCTTTCTCCCAAAAATAGCCTCAGAAGAAGTAAAAGTATCAAATTTGTAAAATTTAGAAAAAGTGTGCAGTGAAGACCAAGTCGCTGCCTTACATATCTGATCAACAGAAGCCTCGTTCTTGAAGGCCCATGTGGAAGCCACAGCCCTAGTGGAGTGAGCTGTGATTCTTTCAGGAGGCTGCCGTCCGGCAGTCTCATAAGCCAATCGGATAATGCTTTTAATCCAGAAGGAGAGAGAGGTAGAAGTTGCTTTTTGACCTCTCCGTTTACCAGAATAAACAACAAACAAAGACAAAGTTTGTCTGAAATCCTTAGTAGCTGCTAAGTAAAATTTGAGAGCACGAACTACATCCAAGTTGTGCAACAAACGTTCCTTCTTTGAAACTGGATTAGGACACAAAGAAGGCACAACTATCTCCTGGTTAATGTTTTTGTTAGAAACAACTTTTGGAAGAAAACCAGGTTTAGTACGCAAAACCACCTTATCTGCATGGAACACCAGATAAGGAGAAGAACACTGCAGAGCAGATAATTCTGAAACTCTTCTAGCAGAAGAAATTGCAACCAAAAACAAAACTTTCCAAGATAATAACTTAATATCAACGGAATGTAAGGGTTCAAACGGAACCCCCTGAAGAACTGAAAGAACTAGGTTGAGACTCCAAGGAGGAGTCAAAATTTTGTAAACAGGCTTGATTCTAACCAGAGCCTGAACAAAGGCTAGAACATCTGGCACAGCTGCCAGCTTTTTGTGAAGTAACACAGACAAGGCAGAAATCTGTCCCATCAAGGAACTTGCAGATAATCCTTTTTCCAATCCTTCTCGAAGGAAGGATAGACTCTTAGGAATCTTAACCTTGTCCCAAGGGAATCCTGCAGATTCACACCAACAGATATACCAAATTATGTGGTAATTTTTCTGGTTACAGGCTTTCAGGCCTGAACAAGAGTATTAATAACAGAATCTGAGAACCCTCGCTTTGATAAGATCAAGCGTTCAATCTCCAAGCAGTCAGCTGGAGTGGGTCGAACGGACCTAGAACAAGAAGGTCTCGTCTCAAAGGTAGCTTCCATGGTGGAGCCGATGACATATTCACCAGATCTGCATACCAAGTCCTGCGTGGCCACGCAGGAGCTATCAAAATCACCGACGCCCTCTCCTGATTGATCCTGGCTACCAGCCTGGGGATGAGAGGAAACGGCGGGAACACATAAGCTAGTTTGAAGGTCCAAGGTGCTACTAGTGCATCCACTAGAGCCGCCTTGGGATCCCTGGATCTGTACCCGTAGTAAGGAACTCTGAAGTTCTGACGAGAGGCCATCAGATCCATGTCTGGAATGCCCCACGGTTGAGTGACTTGGGCAAAGATTTCCGGATGGAGTTCCCACTCCCCCGGATGCAATGTCTGACGACTCAGAAAATCCGCTTCCCAATTTTCCACTCCTGGGATGTGGATAGCAGACAGGTGGCAGGAGTGAGACTCCGCCCATAGAATGATTTTGGTCACTTCTTCCATCGCTAGGGAACTCCTTGTTCCCCCCTGATGGTTGATGTATGAACTTGGCCCTCGCTAGCTGAGGCCAAGCTTTGAGAGCATTGAATATCGCTCTCAGTTCCAGAATATTTATCGGTAGAAGAGATTCTACCCGAGACCAAAGACCCTGAGCTTTCAGGGATCCCCAGACCGCGCCCCAGCCCATCAGACTGGCGTCGGTCGTGACAATGACCCACTCTGGTCTGCGGAAGGTCATCCCTTGTGACAGGTTGTCCAGGGACAGCCACCAACGGAATGAGTCTCTGGTCCTCTGATTTGCTTGTATCTTCGGAGACAAGTCTGAATAGTCCCCATTCCACTGACTGAGCATGAACAGTTGTAATGGTCTTAGATGAATGCGCACAAAAGGAACTATGTCCATTGCCGCTACCATCAAACCTATCACTTCCATGCACTGCGCTATGGAAGGAAGAGGAACGGAATGAAGTATCCGACAAGAGTCTAGAAGTTTTGTTTTTCTGGCTTCTGTCAGAAAAATCCTCATTTCTAAGGAGTCTATTATAGTTCCCAAGAAGGGAACCCTCGTTGACGGAGATAGAGAACTCTTTTCCACGTTCACTTTCCATCCGTGAGATCTGAGAAAGGCCAGGACAATGTCCGTGTGAGCCTTTACTTGAGGAAGGGACGACGCTCGAATCAGAATGTCGTCCAAGTAAGGTACTACAGCAATGCCCCTTGGTCTTAGCACCGCCAGAAGGGACCCTAGTACCTATGAGAAAATCCTAGGAGCAGTGGCTAATCCGAAAGAAAATGCCACGAACTGGAAATGCTTGTCCAGGAATGCAAACCTTAGGAACCGATGATGTTCCTTGTGGATAGGAATATGTAGATACGCATCCTTGAAATCCACCTTGGTCATGAATTGACCTTCCTGGATGGAAGGAAGAAGTGTTCGAATGGTTTCCATCTTGAACGATGGAACCTTGAGAAACTTGTTCAAGATCTTGAGATCTAAGATTGGTCTGAACGTTCCCTCTTTTTTGGGAACTATGAACAGATTGGAGTAGAACCCCATCCCTTGTTCTCCTAATGGAACAGGATGAATCACTCCCATTTTTAGCAGGTCTTCTACCCAATGTAAGAATGCCTGTCTTCTTATGTGGTCTGAAGACAACTGAGACCTGTGGAACCTCCCCCTTGGAGGAAGCCCCTTGAACTCCAGAGAATAACCTTGGGAGACTATTTCTAGCGCCCAAGGATCCAGAACATCTCTTTCCCAAGCCTGAGCGAAGAGAGAGAGTCTGCCCCCCACCAGATCCGGTCCCGGATCGGGGGCCCGCATTTCATGCTGTCTTGGTAGCAGTGGCAGGTTTCCTGGCCTGCTTTCCTTTGCTCCAGCCTGGCATAGGTCTCCAGGCTGGATTGGCTTGAGAAGTATTACCTTCCTGCTTAGAGGACGTAGCCCTTGGGGCTGATCCGTTTCTGCGAAAGGGACGAAACTTAGGTTATTTTTGGTCTTGAAAAGACCTATCCTGAGGAAGGGCGTGGCCCTTGCCCCCAGTGATATCAGAGATAATCTCTTTCAAGTCAGGGTCAAAGAGTGTTTTCCCCTTGAAAGGAATGTCAAGCAATTTGTTCTTGGAAGACGCATCCGCTGCCCAAGATTTTAACCAAAGCGCTCTGCGCCACAATAGCAAACCCAGAATTTTTTCGCCGCTAACCTAGCCAATTGCAAGGTGGCGTCTAGGGTGAAAGAATTAGCCAATTTAAGAGCACGAATTCTGTCCATAATCTCCTCATAAGAAGAAGAATTACTAATAATCGCCTTTCCTAGCTCATCAAACTAGAAACACGCGGCTGCAGTGACAGGGACAATGCATGCAATTGGTTGTAGAAGGGAACCTTGCTGAACAAACATCTTTAGCAGACCTTCTAATTTTTTATCCATAGGATCTTGGAAAGCACAACTATCTTCTATGGGTATAGTGGCGCGCTTGTGTAGAGTAGAAACCGCCCCCTCGACCTTGGGGACTGTCTGCCATCAGTCCTTTCTGGGGTCGACTATAGGAAAACAATTTTATAAATATGGGGGGAGGTACTAAAGGTATACCGGGCCTGTCCCATTCTTTACTAACAATGTACGCCACCCGCTTGGATATAGGAAAAGCTTCGGGGGGCCCCGGGGCCTCTAAGAACTTTTCCATTTTACATAGTGGTTCTGGAATGACCAGATAATCACAATCATCCAAATTGGATAACACCTCCTTAAGCAGAGCGCGGAGATGTTCCAACTTAAATTTAAAAGTAATCACATCAGGTTCAGCTTGTTGAGAAATGTTTCCTGAATCTGAAATTTCTCCCTCAGACAAAACCTCCCTGGCCCCCTCAGACTGGTGTAGGGGCCCTTCAGAAACCATATCATCAGCGTTCTCATGCTCTACAGAATTTTCTAAAACAGAGCAGTCGCGCTTTCGCTGATAAGTGGGCATATTGGCTAAAATGTTTTTGATAGAATTATCCATTACAGCCGTTAAATGTTGCATAGTAAGGAGTATTGGCGCACTAGATGTACTAGGGGCCTCCTGTATGGGCAAGACTGGTGTAGACGAAGGAGGGGATGATGCAGTACCATGCTTACTCCCCTCACTTGAGGAATCATCTTGGGCATCATTTTTACTAAATTTTTTTATGACATAAAATACATATAGTTAAATGAGAAGGAACCTTGGTTTCCCCACAGTCAGAACACAATCTATCTGGTAGTTCAGACATGTTAAACAGGCATAAACTTGATAACAAAGCACAAAAAACGTTTTAAAATAAAACCGTTACTGTCACTTTAAATTTTAAACTAAACACACTTTATTATTGCAATTGCGAAAAAGTATGAAGGAATTGTTCAAAATTCACCAAAATTTCACCACAGTGTCTTAAAGCCTTAAAAGTATTGCACACCAAATTTGGAAGCTTTAACCCTTAAAATAACGGAACCGGAGCCGTTTTTATAATTAACCCCTTTACAGTCCCTGGAATCTGCTTTGCTGAGACCCAACCAAGCCCAAAGGGGAATACGATACCAAATGATGCCTTCAGAAAGACTTTTCTATGTATCAGAGCTCCACACACATGCAGCTGCATGCCATGCTGTCCTCAAAAACAAGTGCGCCATACCGGCGCGAAAATGAGGCTCTGACTATGATTAGGGAAAGCCCCTAAAGAATAAGGTGTCTAAAACAGTGCCTGCCGATATAATCATATCAAAATACCCAGAATAAATGATTCCTCAAGGCTAAATATGTGTTAATAATGAATCGATTTAGCCCAGAAAAAGTCTACAGTCTTAATAAGCCCTTGTGAAGCCCTTATTTACTATCTTAATAAACATGGCTTACCGGATCCCATAGGGAAAATGACAGCTTCCAGCATTACATCGTCTTGTTAGAATGTGTCATACCTCAAGCAGTAAGAGACTGCACACTGTTCCCCCAACTGAAGTTAATTGCTCTCAACAGTCCTGTGTGGAACAGCCATGGATTTTAGTTACGGTGCTAAAATCATTTTCCTCATACAAACAGAAATCTTCATCTCTTTTCTGTTTCTGAGTAAATAGTACATACCAGCACTATTTTAAAATAACAAACTCTTGATTGAATAATAAAAACTACAGTTAAACACTAAAAAACTCTAAGCCATCTCCGTGGAGATGTTGCCTGTACAACGGCAAAGAGAATGACTGGGGTAGGCGGAGCCTAGGAGGGATCATGTGACCAGCTTTGCTGGGCTCTTTGCCATTTCCTGTTGGGGAAGAGAATATCCCACAAGTAAGGATGACGCCGTGGACCGGACACACCTATGTTGGAGAAAAACAACTGGAGCTCACTCTATCGTCTGATCCTATAATAAACAAAACAATAGAACCTAAAGGAAACCCCTACATTTTACTGTTAAAGGGACAGTAACATGTAAAATAGTTTTTACCTTAATTTATTTCCAAGGCTTTTTTTTTTTTACCAGCTGCAGGAGTATAAAATGTGTGAGGAATCGCATTTTCAGGTTTATTTGTGGCTATGAACTAGCTGGTTTTGTGATTTTAAACCACAACCTATTAAAATGGGCTGAGCTTGCAGGTAATATCAGATCTCATTCTGTTATCACTTTGTGTACACAAACTTGCTTCCTTCTCTTATATCTGTCTTTAAACAAAAGCTCAATACTTAGAGAGAACAACGAAAAATTTACATTTTATTACTTTTCCTGCACCCCACCTGGAGTGTAATTTCTTCTTCTGGCTGTGTTTACATAGGCTTGTCAATTGCGTAGACTTCAGTATCAAAACTTTCAGCATGGGTGGGGATACCACAGGCTAAATAAGCTATTTCAAGTGATGAAATAAGGTTAAAGGAGCTACTTGTAAACAACTTAATACACACCAGCAGGTAAAATTAATCATTGGAAACAATTTAAAGGGAAGCACAGTTTTGGGTAAACGGTCCCATTAAGGAGATCTATAATTCTAGTACTGTGAGTGTGTGTTTACATAAATACATTTTAGAAGGTAAGTTCATCTTCTGTCTTGGGCATATAGTAAATTTGATGAGACATGTTCGCTGAAATTATAGCGTATCAAGTGTTTTCTATTAACAGCCTCTAAGTATGTAATGGGCAAATGGATTACAGCTGTTATGACATTGTGTAGGGGCGTGGCCAGCCACGTCTCGGCTTCTGGGGGGGGGCATGCTAGAGGAGTGTATGGTGGAAGGTAAGTGGGTGACACTTCTAGTGGTTATATCTGACTAAACGTTAGTTTATAAAACAAATAATCCTGGAACTTTAGCATTAGCATGTTTGTGAATTTAATTGGCCTAAGCGATAGTCAGGGAGATCAATGGTTGTGGGAAAGTATTATAAACAATATACTGAATAAAGAAAAATTATTAAAAAATGCAAGTTCTTCTGTAGAAAAAATAAATATTTTTAAAAGTTTTTTTTAATATTAATTTTTTTTAAGTTTTACTCACAGTCACTTTTTGAGCTGCGTTATCCCCGTGCATTGCAAGGAAAGGATTAGTGGTGCTCGAATGCAGAGTGGCAGCCTGAGCTCCAGCTAGGAGATTGCTCAAGGGTAATTGTGCAGCTCCAGAAATCTGCAGTTGCTGCAATTCTTGCTGGTTATGTTGCTGATGCTGATGCATTAACTGATATAACAAGGCGTGGTGTTGTTCCTATGGATGAGGAAAATTACAAAAGGATTAATCAACTGAAAAAGAAACAATATTGTCAAGCAATAAAAGACATTTATTTTATACATTTTAAAAAGAATTGACAGATTATTATTAATGCATTTTTGTTTTAGTATAAAAAGGATTTTAAAGGGCATCTCACATCATTTCAAACTCTCAACTTGAGATACCTGTGTTACAAATTTAGGATGCAACTAGAGCAAAAGAGAGGGGAGAGAGAGAGAGCAAAAGAGAGGGGGGAGAGAGAGAGCAAAAGAGAGGGGGGAGAGAGAGAGCAAAAGAGGGGGGAGAGAGAGCAAAAGAGAGGGGGGAGAGAGAGAGCAAAAGAGGGGGGAGAGAGCAAAAGAGAGGGGGGAGAGAGAGAGCAAAATAGAGGGGGGAGAGAGAGAGAGCAAAAGAGGGGGGAGAGAGCAAAAGAGGGGGGAGAGAGCAAAAGAGAGGGGGAGAGAGCAAAAGAGAGGGGGAGAGAGAGAGCAAAAGAGAGGGGGGAGAGAGAGCAAAAGAGAGGGGGGAGAGAGAGAGCAAAAGAGAGGGGGGAGAGAGAGAGCAAAAGAGAGGGGGGAGAGAGAGAGCAAGAGAGAGGTGGAGCAAGAGAGAGAGCAAGAGAGAGGTGGAGCGAGAGAGAGCGCAAAAGAGAGGGGGATAGAGCGCAAAAGAGAGGGGAGAGAGCGCAAAAGAGAGGGGAGAGAGCGCAAGAGAGAGGTGGAGCGAGAGAGAGCGCAAAAGAGAGGGGGATAGAGCGCAAAAGAGAGGGGGGAGAGAGCGCAAAAGAGAGGGGGGAGAGAGCGCAAAAGAGAGGGGGGAGAGAGCGCAAAAGAGAGGGGGGAGAGAGCGCAAAAGAGAGGGGGGAGAGAGCGCAAAAGAGAGGGGGGAGAGAGCGCAAAAGAGAGGGGGGAGAGAGCGCAAAAGAGAGGGGGGAGAGAGCGCAAAAGAGAGGGGGGAGAGAGCTCAAAAGAGAGGGGGGAGAGAGCGCAAAAGAGAGGGGGGAGAGAGCGCAAAAGAGAGGGGGGAGAGAGCGCAAAAGAGAGGGGGAGAGAGCGCAAAAGAGAGGGGGAGAGAGCGCAAGAGAGAGGGGGAGAGAGCGCAAGAGAGAGGGGTCGAGAGCGCAAGAGAGAGGGGGAGAGAGCGCAAGAGAGAGCGCAAGAGAGAGGGGGAGAGAGCGCAAGAGAGAGGGGGAGAGAGCGCAAGAGAGAGGGGGAGAGAGCGCAAAAGAAAGAGAACGTAAAAGAGGTGGAGCGAGAGCAAAAGAGAGGGGGAGAGAGAGAGCATAAGAGGTGAAGCGAGAGAGAGCGCAAAAGAGGGGGAGAGAGTGTGCAAAAGAGAGGGGGGAGAGAGAGAGCAAAAGAGAGGGGGGAGAGAGAGAGCAAAAGAGAAGGGGGAGAGAGAGAGCAAAAGAGGGGAGAGAGAGCAAATGAGAGGGGAGAGAGAGAGAGCAAAAGAGAGGGGGGAGAGAGAAAAAGATATGGGGGAGAGAGAGCAAAAGAGAGGGGGGAGAGAGAGAGCAAAAGAGAGGGGGGAGAGAGAGAGCAAAAGAGAGGGGGGAGAGAGAGAGCAAAAGAGAGGGGGGAGAGAGAGAGCAAAAGAGGGGGGAGAGAGAGAGCAAGAGAGGGGGGGGGAGAGAGAGCAAAAGAGAGGGGGAGAGAGAGCAAAAGAGAGGGGGAGAGAGAGAGAAAAAGAGGGGGAGAGAGAGAGCAAAAGAGAGGGGGGAGAGAGAGAGCAAGAGAGAGGTGGAGCAAGAGAGAGGTGGAGCGAGAGAGAGCGCAAAAGAGAGGGGGATAGAGCGCAAAAGAGAGGGGAGAGAGCGCAAAAGAGAGGGGAGAGAGAGCAAGGGGTGGGACCACTGTACTGCAAAAAATAGCCTGTGTAAACAGGCTTTAGGACTAGTCTATCTTATAAAACAATAAAAATTCTGCTGTAGATTGTCCCTTTAACTACACATATTAAAACATTTTAAATCCCAATCACATACGGTTTAACATCCTTTTATAAGAGATAAAAAAATTATTATATATAATATTATATATATATATGTGTGTTTACTTATTATAATATATATATGTGTGTGTGTTTACTTATCAAAAATAATATATATATATATATATATATATATATATATATATATATATATATATATATATATTATGGCGGTAATGTCCCTTAAATACATTTTCACTTATGCAGCAATTGTGCCTCAATCCATTAACGGACATATTGGCTAAATGTACTGCTTATAATAAGCCTAGTCTTACTATTACAGCAAAGAACTGACATAGCTATTTGGGGCTGTAAAGTAGGTAAAATGTACAACACAAGTACAGATTGAAAATAGATTAAAAATATTAGCCAATTACTTTGTTACGGATGCCCTTATTAAAGAGAACACAAATATAATATGAGTTACACACCCTGAACACTTTATCCACGGGAATATTATTTTACAAAGAGTTCAGATACTTATGTTTAAGCTCATTATTTCATGCCTTTCCTTGTATACCCTCCTACAGTTTTTATGGGGTCTCAAGACCCTTAAAATCCTCCTCTTGAAATATTGTATTGGCTAAACAAATTATGCAAAATTGTGACGAGTAAGATGCCAGTAGGAAGATGAGGATTATGTTACTTTATGTCCTTGAAATATGAATGGTAAGACATTTAAGGGATTTGAAGCTCTCTAACTTCTTGATGAAACTGTGAAAAAGAAAAGGGTTCCAATACATATACCTGAGTTTTTAGTTATACAAAACTAAGATCAGCTCAGCAGAGTATCTTCTCTATGAGCAGCTACTAATCAGTTAAGTTTTATACATTCACCTGTATGGTATATAAAAAATAACAACCAATCCGCATAATCAGTGCTGAGTTCACTTTACTGTGATCCTGTGGAATTTTGTCAATGGTGTGGGATTTCTCCACGATCTTGCAAGATTTCATAGTGAACTGCTTTAAATTAAGGAGGAAATGACTGTGCTTGTATTTGCCAGATTTACATTCCCTCACAAGGCCCAGACGCTTCCATTTTCTCTACAATGGGACGTTGATGCAATATATTCTAGTCAGTTTTCTACAGATATGCTGCATCACTTTTAAGCGATTAAGCATTTGGGTAAAATGTCCCTTTAACACAAATATGGCTCTTCTTACAGAAGGTGAACCCTTATTAAGATTATTGAAATGTCCAAGTTTAGAGACATTGGAACACCTGCTATTAAGACATTTTGACAAGGCTCAGGATATGCTTAGGTTGGTGATTCATATCAGGTAAGTTATTTCTTGATGTAGAAGTATGCTCCCCTGATAAACTGAAGCACATCATTTGTTCTGAGTAGAGTCATTAGCTGAGCTGTCATTTATTTCACAATATAACAAACAGATGCATGTGCAAGTTGGAATTTGTGTTTATCCGTTCAGACAACAGCATACTGTAAAATTGTTTTCCCATTAATATGTTTCCAGTGACTTGCTATACCAGCTGCAGAGTATAAAATATGAAAAATTGCTTCTTTATGTTTCTTTTTGTAAATTAAATAGCTGGGTTTTCTCTTTGAAACCACAACCTCTCAAAATAGGCTAGGCTTACAGAGAGATCAGACATCCTTATTGTATCACTCAAATACTTCCTTTCTTATCTCTGTCTCTATACAATATTTAGAGAGAAAAATTGAAAATTAACATTTTATTACTTCTCTCTTGTACTCCCACTAGTAAAATTTAAACTTACAGTTATTCAGATAGAGCATGCAATTTTAAGTAACTTTCTCATTTATTCCTATTATCAATTTTCTTCATTCTCTTGGTATCTTTATTTGAAAAATCAAACATGTAAGCTTAGGAGCTGGGCCATTTTTGGTTCAGCGCCCTGGGTAGCACTTGCTGTTTGGTGGCTACATTTTATTTAATTTTGACTAGACTATCCCTTTAAGTATAGAAACTTTCAGTATAGGTAGGCATACTACAGGAAAAATCAGCTATTTCAAATGCTGATATAAAGGCAAAGAATATATTTATAAACAATTTAATACACTCCAGCAGGTAAAATGGATCATTGGCTACAATTTAAAAGAAAGATAATTTTAAGGTAAACTGTCCCTTTAAGCGAGGACTACATGAGTATGACTAAACACATATGGCGTTCTCTCAACCCGTGAGGCACTAGCAGTAAGAAAATAATTTCCTGAGCAGAATATGCCAGGAACAGATAACCCATGTGTAGCACTGGGAGTAATACACTATGTATATATGACGATGTGGGTTCTTGTGGACTTTGTAAGGCATCCATATGAGCAAATTCACTTAGAATCCAGGGAAAGGATATAGCATAATAAAGTTATTCTGCTGTTTTGTTTTTTTTGGGCTTAGGAAATTTATAAAAAACAAACGTTGCCACATTCAGAGAGAGGTGTGTTCTTTATTGCAGGTAAGTTGATATACAGTAAATGTATAAACATGAGGGTGAAATGAAAATTTGCTGCAGATAAAAAGCAAGTTAACAAACAGGGGGTATAAACAAATTAAAACCATGCAGAGGTAAAGAGCTATGTGGTTTATAATCAGAGGTAAATATCCCTAAATTATTCAAGTACAAATATTCATTTGTGGAGGAAGGTAACAGCGCAGGGCTATCTCACCGTTCAGTCCAGAGTACACTATTTTTCTGCTCATTTACAGTCTAATTACAACGTCTACAGAGTAAATCATGTCTGGAAAGATTTGCTGTCTCATAGGTGAAGAACAAAAGGCCAATTTCCACCCTGTCAAAGAGGGGCAAAAGAGAGCTAAAAAGTTGTACAGGGCTGGTTTTCAATGCAGTGTGGTTTAAGGCAGCATTGCCCATGCACGCACAGCACATGCATTATAAATAAACTTCTAGCATGAAAATGTATTATGATTCAGAAAAACATGCAATTTTAAATAACTTTCTATTTTACTGCTATTATCAAATGTCTTTTGTACTCTTTGTATCTTTTGGTAAAAAGCAGAAATGTAAGCTCAGGAGAGTGCACACGTCGGGAGCACAATATGGCAGCAGTTTTGCAAGAATGTTATCCACATGGAAAAGCACTAGATAGCAGCAGTTTTTTTATGCCATGTAGTTGTCCAGATACCTACCTAGGTATCTCTGTAACCAAGAATAATATAAGAAAGAAGCAAATTTCATAATAGAAGTAAATTGGAAACTTGTTTTTCAATTGTATACTGTGTCTGGATCACTAAATACATTTTTAGGGTTTCATATCCCTTTAATGGCCATAAGATTTCAGTTTGGCTCTGTGAAACCATCTATAGGTTATGCAAGTCCACAAAGATGCTACGCCTACAAGCCTGCGAGGTGGGAGTTTAGCTCAATATGCTATAAAATCATTGAAACACAGACCTTACCTTGGGTTTCCTGCCATGCTCTGTCCATCCATATATAAAACTATATTTTAGATGCCTTATGGTTTGGTGCACCACACCTGTTAGGGTGAGCCAAAACCAATAGTTATTCCATAAAAATTAAAAATCAAATAGTCCTAGCTGTATGATATTAGATAGCTGAACTTGCCAAATCATTTAATATTATAAAGCTAGTGAGTAACCACTCTGTAAGGTAACCTAGCAAATTCAGGAAATGTGAACTAAGGATTTTGGGTACAGATATGCAAACGTGCCTCTTAATTCAGTTTATTCATCTATCCCCTGATAGGTAGTTCTGTTCAGTATGGCAGAGAACCCACTTGTGAACAGATTTTTGCCCTTAATGGGACTGATCAAAATAAGATCGGTTTCTGCTCTTGTATTGTGAAGCGGCTAAGGATATCAAGACCAATAACAGTAAGTTTTTTTTTTAAATAAAAAAATAAATAAATATATACAAAGCGAGTTAAAACCCTCCTTTGTAAATACAGTAATGGAAAATAATGCTCTTTGGAGCAAATTTACATATCACAGGGGAGCTCCTTTCTCACAATACATTTTCTCAGAATACAGTACTGTGCTCACAGTACAGTCCAGGAGTCTGTTGGGGATATACAAAACATAATTTATGCTTACCTGATAAATTTATTTCTCTTGTAGTGTGTTCAGTCCACGGGTCATCCATTGCTTATGGGATATATTCTCCTTCCCAACAGGAACTTGCAAGAGGATCACCCAAGCAGAGCTGCTATATAGCTCCTCCCCTCACATGTCATATCCAGTCATTCGACCGAAACAAGACGAGAAAGGAAAAACTATAGGGTGCAGTGGTGACTGGAGTTTTAATTAAAATTTAGAACTGCCTCAAAAAAAGGACAGGGCGGGCCGTGGACTGAACACACTACAAGAGAAATAAATTTATCAGGTAAGCATAAATTATGTTTTCTCTTGTTAAGTGTGTTCAGTCCAGGGGTCATCCATTGCTTATGGGATACCAATACCAAAGCTAAAGTACACGGATGATGGGAGGGACAAGGCAGGAACATTAAACAGAAGGAACCACTGCCTGTAGAACCTTTCTCCCAAAAACAGCCTCCGAAGAAGCAAAAGTGTCAAATCTGTAAAATTTTGAAAAGGTATGAAGTGAAGACCAAGTTGCAGCCTTGCAAATCTGTTCAACAGAGGCCTCATTTTTAAAGGCCCAGGTGGAAGCCACAGCTCTAGTGGAATGAGCTGTAATTCTTTCAGGAGGCTGCTGTCCAGCAGTCTCATAGGCTAAATGTATTATGCTACGAAGCCAAAAAGAGAGAGAGGTGGCCGAAGCCCTTTGACCTCTCCTCTGACCAGAATAAACGACAAACAGAGAAGAAGTTTGCCGAAAATCTTTAGTTGCCTGTAAGTAGAACTTCAGGGCACGGACTACGTCCAGATTATGCAAAAGGCGTTCCTTCTTTGAGGAAGGATTAGGACATAATGATGGAACAACAATCTCTTGATTGATATTCCTGTTAGAAACAACCTTAGGTAAAAACCCAGGTTTAGTATGCAGAACTACCTTGTCTGAATGAAAAATCAGATAAGGAGAATCGCAATGTAAGGCAGATAACTCAGAGACTCTTCGAGCCGAGGAAATAGCCATCAAAAACAGAAGCTTAATATCAATGGAATGAAGGGGTTCAAACGGAACACCCTGAAGAACTTTAAGAACCAAGTTTAAGCTCCACGGAGGAGCAACAGTCTTAAACACAGGCTTAATCCTAGCCAAAGCCTGACAAAAGGCCTGAACGTCTGGATTCTCTGCCAGACGTTTGTGTAAAAGAATAGACAGAGCAGAAATCTGTCCCTTTAACGAACTAGCGGATAAACCCTTTTCTAAACCTTCTTGTAGAAAAGCCAATATCCTAGGAATCCTAACCTTACTCCATGAGTAACTCTTGGATTCACACCAATATAAATATTTACGCCATATCTTATGGTAAATTTTTCTGGTAACAGGTTTCCGAGCCTGTATTAATGTATCAATTACCGACTCCGAAAAACCACGCTTTGATAGAATCAAGCGTTCAATCTCCATGCAGTCAGCCTCAGAGAAATTAGGCTTGGATGGTTGAAAGGACCCTGAATTAGAAGGTCCTGCCTCAGAGGCAGAGACCATGGTGGACAGGACGACATGTCCACTAGGTCTGCATACCAGGTCCTGCGTGGCCACGCAGGCGCTATCAGAATCACCGATGCTCTCTCCTGTTTGATCCTGGCAATCAGTAGGGATAGCAACGGAAATGGAGGAAACACATAAGCCATGTTGAAAACCCAAGGGGCTGCTAGTGCATCTACCAGCACCGCTCCTGGGTCCCTGGACCTGGATCCGTAACAAGGAAGCTTGGCGTTCTGGCGAGACGCCATGAGATCCAGTTCTGGTTTGCCCCAACGATGGATCAGTTGAGCAAACACCTCCGGATGGAGTTACCACTCCCCCGGATGAAAAGTCTGACGACTTAGAAAATCCGCCTCCCAGTTCTCTACGCCTGGGATGTGGATCGCTGACAGGTGGCAAGAGTGAGACTCTGCCCAACGAATTATCTTTGAGACTTCTAACATCACTAGGGAGCTCCTGGTTCCCCCTTGATGGTTGATATAAGCCACAGTCGTGATGTTGTCCGACTGAAATCTGATGAACCTCAGTGCTGCTAACTGAGGCCAAGCTAGAAGAGCATTGAATATTGCTCTTAACTCCAGAATGTTTATTGGGAGGAGTTTCTCCTCCTGAGTCCACGATCCCTGAGCCTTCAGGGAGTTCCAGACTGCACCCCAGCCTAGTAGGCTGGCATCTGTTGTTACAATCGTCCAATCTGGTCTGCGAAGTCATTCCTTTAGACAGATGAACCCGCGACAACCACCAGAGAAGAGAATCTCTGGCCTCCTGGTTCAGATTTAGTAAAGGGGACAGATCTGAGTAATCCCCATTCCACTGACTTAGCATGCATAGTTGTAGCGGTCTGAGATGCAGGCGCGCAAATGGCACTATGTCCATTGCCGCGACCAATAAGCAGATTACTTCCATGCACTGAGCTACTGATGGGCTTGGAATGGAATGAAGGACACGGCAAGCATTTAGGATTTTTGATAACCTGGACTCCGTCAGGTAAATCTTCATCTCTACAGAATCTATAAGAGTCCCTAGAAAGGGAACCCTTGTGAGTGGTAACAGAGAACTCTTTTCCATGTTCACTTTCCACCCATGCGACCTCAGAAATGCTAGAACTATCTCTGTATGAGACTTTGCATTTTGAAAACTTGACGCTTGTATCAGAATGTCGTCTAGGTACGGAGCCACCGCTATGCCTCGCGGTCTTAGTACCGCCAGAAGCGAGCCCAGAACCTTTGTAAAAATTCTCGGGGCCGTAGCCAACCCGAAGGGAAGAGCTACAAACTGGTAATGCCTGTCTAGAAAGGCAAACCTTAGGTACCGATAATGATCTTTGTGAATCGGTATGTGAAGGTAGGCATCCTTTAAGTCCACTGTGGTCATATATTGACCCTCTTGGATCATGGGTAGGATTGTTCGAATAGTTTCCATCTTGAACGATGGAACCCTTAGGAATTTGTTTAAGATCTTCAGGTCCAAGATTGGCCTGAAGGTTCCCTCTTTTTTGGGAACCACAAACAGATTTGAGTAAAAACCCTGCCCTTGTTCCGTCCGCGGAACCGGGTGGATCACTCCCATTACTAAGAGGTCTTGTACACATCGTAGAAATGCCTCTTTCTTTATTAGATTTGTTGATAACCTTGACAGATGAAATCTCCCTTGTGGAGGAGAAGTTTTGAAGTCCAGAAGATATCCCTGAGATATTATCTCCAATGCCCAGGGATCCTGGACATCTCTTGCCGAGGCCTGGGCGAAGAGAGAAAGTCTGCCCCCCACTAGATCCGTTTCCGGATAGGGGGCCCTTTCTTCATGCTGTCTTAGGGGCAGAAGTAGGTTTTCTGACCTGCTTGCCCTTGTTCCAGGACTGTTTGCCTTTCCAACCCTGTCTGTAACGAGTAGCAGTCCCTTCCTGTTTTGGAGCGGAGGAAGTTGATGCTGCTCCTGCCTTGAAATTACGAAAGGCACGAAAATTAGACTGTTTGGCCTTTGATTTAGCCCTGTCCTGAGGAAGGGTGTGACCCTTACCACCAGTAATGTCAGCAATAATTTCTTTCAAACCGGGCCCGAATAAGGTTTGCCCTTTGAAAGGAATATTAAGCAATATAGATTTAGAAGTTACATCTGCTGACCAGGATTTAAGCCATAGCGCTCTGCGCGCCTGGATGGCGAATCCGGAGTTCTTAGCCGTGAGTTTAGTTAAATGCACAACGGCATCCGAAACAAATGCATTAGCTAGCTTAAGGGCTTTAAGCTTGTTTATAATCTCATCCAATGGTGCTGTGCGAATAGCCTCTTCCAGGGACTCAAACCAGAATGCCGCTGCAGCAGTGACGGGCGCAATGCATGCAAGGGGCTGTAATATAAAACCTTGTTGAACAAACATTTTCTTAAGGTAACCTAATTTTTTATCCATTGGATCTGAGAAAGCACAACTATCCTCCACCGGTATAGTGGTACGCTTGGCTAAAGTAGAAACTGCTCCCTCCACCCTAGGGACCGTCTGCCATAAGTCTCGTGTGGTGGCGTCTATTGGGAACATTTTTCTAAATATTGGAGGAGGGGAAAAGGGCACACCGGGTCTATCCCACTCCTTGCTAATAATCTCTGTAAGCCTTTTAGGTATAGGAAAAACGTCAGTACACACCGGTACCGCATAGTATTTATCCAGCCTACATAATTTCTCTGGGACTGAAACCGTGTCGCAATCATTCAGAGCCGCTAACACCTCCCCTAGCAATACACGGAGGTTCTCAAGCTTAAATTTAAAATTTCTGAATCCGGTCTCCCTGGATCAGATCCGTCACCCACAGAATGAAGCTCTCCGTCCTCATGTTCTGCAAATTGTGACGCAGTATCGGACATGGCTCTCGTGTCATCGGCGCGCTCTGTCCTTAACCCAGAGCTATCGCGCTTGCCTCTTAACTCAGGCAAATTAGATAATACTTCTTTCATAACATTAGCCATATCATGCAAAGTGATTTGTAAGGGCCTTGATGTACTTGGCGCCACAATCTCACGCACCTCCTGAGCGGGAGGCGAAGGTACTGACACGTGAGGAGAGTTAGGTGGCATAACTTCCCCCTCGTTGTCTGGTGATAATTTCTTTACCAGTAAAGACTGACTTTTATTTAAAGTAACATCAATACAATTGGTACACATATTTCGATTGGGCTCCACATTGGCTTTTAAACATAATGAACAAGTAGATTCATCTGTATCAGACATGTTTAAACAGACTAGCAATGAAGGCTAGCAAGCTTGGAAAAAATCTTTCAATAAATTTACAAGCAATAGAAAAAACGCTGCAGCGCTTTTAAAAACACAAAAAACTGTCACAGTTGAAATAACAATGAACTAATTCAGTTATAGCCAACAATTATAACAGTAAATGTATGAATTTAGCAGAGGATTGCACCCACTAGCAAACGGATGATTAACCCCTCAATACCCAAAAAACAGGTAATCAATTTAAGATTTAACGCTTTTATCACAGTCAAACACACTGTCACAGGTCTGCTGTGACTGATTACCCCCCTCAAAAATGAATTTTGAAGACCCCTGAGCTCTCTGGAGACGTCCTAGATCAAGGAGGAAGAAGCAGGAAGACTGTGCTAGAATTTTAACTGCGCAACAAGGCGCTAAAAAAGGCCCCTCCCATTCATATTACAACAGTGGGAGACCTGTTACAACTGTTTCTATGCAGAAATATACGTTAGCCATATGGAAAAAAATCATGCCCAAAAAGATTTATCACCAAAGTACCTCACAAAAACGAATAACATGCCAGTAAACGTTTTAAAACAACTTTCCAGTGTTATGCAAAGTTATCACTGAGCCTGCTACCAGTCGCTTCTACTGCAGTTAAGGCTCATACATTTATTACAGTATTAACAGTATTTTCTCAGTCAAATTCTAGTCCCTAGAAAATAACTCAACTGCACATACATGTATCAGCCTGATACCAGTCGCTACTACTGCATTAAAGGCTGTACTTACATCATATGGGTAACAGCAGTGTTTTCTTAGTCAATTCCATTCCTAGAAAATATTACTGCACATACCTCATTTGCGGGGAACCCCGCATGCTATTCCCTTTTCTGAAGTTACCCCACTCCTCAGAATGTGCGAGAACAGCCAGTGGATCTTAGTTACGTCTGCTAAGATCATAGAAAACGCAGGCAGATTCTTCTTCTAAATACTGCCTGAGAGAAAAAAACAGCACACTCCGGTGCTATTTTAAAATAACAAACTTTTGATTGAAGAATAATTAGGTAAAAAACTCCTATCTCCTCTCGCGACCTCCTTCTTTGTTGAGACTTGCAAGAGAATGACTGGATATGACATGTGAGGGGAGGAGCTATATAGCAGCTCTGCTTGGGTGATCCTCTTGCAACTTCCTGTTGGGAAGGAGAATATATCCCATAAGCAATGGATGACCCGTGGACTGAACACACTTAACAAGAGAAATTATATTTACAGTCGGTCATATTGCATCCTAGCAATGTACTTTATACATGGACTAATCCTAAAGCCTGTGTACACTGGCCATTTATTGCAGTACAGCGGTCCCACCCCTTGCTCTCCCCCCCTCTAGTTTGCTCTCTCACCCTCTCTTTTGCTTGCTCTCCCCCATCTCTTTAGGTCCCTCTCCCCCCCCTCTCTTTTGTTCTCTCTCTCCCTATCTTTTGCTCTCTATCTCCCTCTCTCTTTTGCTTGTTCCCCCCCTCTCTTTTGATCTCTCTCTCCCCCCCCTCTCTTTTGATCTCTCTCTCCCCCCCTCTCTTTTGATCTCTCTCCCCCCTCTCTTTTGCTCTCTCCCTCCCCTCTCTTTTGCTCTGTCTCACCCCTCTCTTTTGCTCTCTCTTACCCCTCTCTTTTGCTCTATATCTCCTCCCCTCTTGTGCTGCGCTCTCTCTCTCATGCAGACACTCAAACAGCCACGGCAGCTCCTGCCCAGCCCCGCCCCTGTTATGCTCAGACCCCGCCCCTTCACGCCCAGTCAGCTCCGCCCCCTTCACGATTAGGTGCCAGCAGCCAGCCCAGGTCAGTTTGTTGAAGACCAGGTGTGTTTGTCCTCGTGCAGTCTCTACTGCACATGACAGCTTCGGACAAACACACTTGGCCTTTTATATTATAGGATTCCCCTTATGCATATGTAATGCTATTTGAGACACCTTTTCAATACAGAATATGTTCCCTATCATTGCACTTCTGCCAAACTAAGGATTCAAAAAGCTCTTTTGAACTGAATTGCATATGCATAAAGGAATGTATGTATAAAGACATTTTTTTTTTAAATAAAGAAATATTTGGAGAATTTTCTCATATGTTTTACTTCTATTAAAGGGACATAATACTCATATGCTAAATCACTTAAAACTGATGCAGTGTAACTGTAAAAAGCTGAGAGGAAAATATCACCTGAGCATCTCTATGTAAAAAAGGAAGATATTTTACCTCACAATTTCCTCAGCTCACCAGAATAAGTTCTGTGTAAAAAGTTATACTTCAGCTGCTCCCAGCTGCAGGTAAAAAAAAATAAAAAAATGAAGAAATGAACTGCAGCCAATCAGCATCAACAGTGCTGAGGTCATGAACTCTTTTACTGTGATCTCATAAGATTTGACTTAACTCTCATGAGATTTCATAGCAAACTTCCTTAAACTGAATAGAGAAATAAGATGAGTGTGCATGAGGCTCACTCCCTTGCCTGTCCCGGGACAGACATACTGATTTGCTGCTTAAAGTCCATTACAATGGGGTGTAAATACTTAGGACATTTTGAGGCAAAATATCTTTCTTTTTACATAAAGATATTCAGGTGAAATTTTCTAGTCAGCTTTTTGCAGCTATGCTAAACTTCTTCTAAGTGTTTCAACATGTGGGTATCATGGCCCTTTAAGGAATTCAAAGTTTAAAAATGGAGTAAGAAATGTGACATTAAAGGAGTAAAAGCAAGACCTACCACCAAACTAGGCAAGAAAATAATATTCCCTCAGTACTGCATAAATGAATGCGAGAAAGGTACTTTATCACGCCCTAATGAGCACTTTTTTTTTCAGACTTAAATATGTTTGTGTTTTTATTGCTGCCGAAAAAATAGGAAATTATGCGCCACAATCAAATTATATGAAAGCAATTAGAATTAAATTCATGTGCTATTTTGGTATAAATTGTTAAATGAACGGCACAAGCTAACACAGCATACAAACAACACTGACTTTAGTGCACAAAATTTATTTTCTTTGACTCTACAGAACCATTTACGATTCAGTTTAACTTTGCCTTCAGGCTGATGAACAAACATTCAGAAACACAAAATCCAAATCATTGTCCTGGCCTTCTGCTCATAGTGTACCGTTCCTAGCAGTCCAAAGCTATAGATTAAATGCAATACCCACATCATATAAAGAGGGTTCGGTAAATACTACTTTAGATGTCAGCAAAGTAATAAGATCTTATTTATTTTGCTTACTATAGAGGCCATTTTACCAAATGAGATATACCAGAATAACACCAAAAGAACTTGGTGTGTATGAAATGACTGACACCCAAAGATACACAAGCATTTGTTACAGAACAAATTGAGATTAAAGAGCCTTGTTCTACTGCATTAAGCTGAATCCTTCATAAAAGTTATGTAGTGAACGCCACCTAATTTCCTTGCTAAATGTACATCAGCAGATTTCAAACATAACTTTCAACCAATTGTTCACGGTGCACTTATCATCCATCTTGTCTCTCTCTCCTTGACTTGCCGTAAGCCTATTTTACAACCATAGGAAATTACTATGAATCACTTTTTTCAGTTCTTATTACAAGAAATAACATTCAAATATGTACAACATCAAACGTAATCGTCGTGTTCTGTTTTGGAAAAAAAAAAATGGGAATTTGGAAATAAGTATTTTGGAACTAGTCTTAAAGGGACAGTCAACACCAGAATAGTTGTTGTTTTATAAGATAGATAATACCTTAATTATCCATTCCCCAGTTTTGCATAACCAACACAGTTACAATAATACATGTTTTACTTCTGTAATTACCTTGTATCTAAGCCTCTGCAGACTGCCCCCTTATTTCAGTTCTTTGGACAGACTTGCATTTTAGCCAATCAGTGCTCACTCCTCAGTAAATTCACGTGCATGAGCTCAATGTTATCTATATGAAACTCATAAACTAACGCCATCTAGTGATGAAAAACTGTCAAAATGCATTTAGATTAGAGACGGCCTTCACGGTCTAGGAAATTAGCATATAAACCTCCTAGGTTTAGCTTTCAACTAAAAATAGAAAAAAAAGAACAAAGCAAAATTGGTGATAAAAGTAAATTGGGAAGTTTTTTTTGGACTTGACTCTACCTTTAATACAACATTATCCAAATGGGGAGCTACATTTTGAGATTTCCACTACAATTCGTCCAGCTCTTGTATTCTCTTAGCTTTCTTAATACACAATTGTTGATATTTGCTCTTAGTTCCAACAAGGCTGAGGCCCTTGATCTGTTATTGTCTTTTTCACAGCAAAGTAAAAGACAATCTTCACAGGAAATTTCCAAAGAAAAACTTCTCTAAGCAGTTCAAAGGAGCAACAGACAGAATTTTAGGCGTGGGAAGTTAAAGTGCAATGTAATAATCAAAGTTCTGAAGAAGTGGATAGGAATCATCTTTTAACATGATAGGATGAATTAGCAATGCAATGACTATCTTGTCTCCATAAAAAAAGTAATACAGCCTGAAAGGTCCAGAACTCAACCTCAAGCAAAATGCTTGTTTGGCATTTAAAGAGAAAAAACAATTCTGCCAAGGAGATGCGAATACACAACCATGCCTCTAAAAACCTGGTGTTGTGAATGAGATGGTATCAGGATAAAGACAAGGCAAACATTATTACCTGTTTCTTTTGTCTTCTATAGGAGTGACAAGGACCTCAGTTAAAGGGACAGTAAAGTCTAAATTAAACTTTCATGATTCAAATATCGCATGTAATTTTAAACAACTTTCCAATTTATTTTTATCATCAAATTTGCTTTGTTCTCTTGGTATTCTTAGTTGAAAGCTAAACCTAGGTAGGCTCCTATGCTAATTTCTAAGCCTCTTATCTGAATGCAATTGGCAGTTTTTACACAGCTAGAGGGGGTTAGTTTATGTGAACCATATAGATAACATTGTGCTCACGCCCGTAGGCTTATTTCAGAGTCAGCATTGATTGGCTAAAATGCAAGTCTGTCAAAAGATCTGAGATAAGGAGGCAGTCTGCAGAAGCTTAGATAACAAGGTAATCACAGAGGTAAAACGTATATTAATTTAAAGGGCCATAATACCCAAATGTTTAAACACTTGAAAGTGATGCAGTATAGCTGTAAAAAGCCGACTAGAAAATATCTCCTGAACATCTCTATGTAAAAAAGAAAGATATTTTACCTCAAAAGTTCCTCAGTAGCCACCTCCCATTGTAAAGGATTTCTAAGCAGCATTTTAGTGTGTTTGTCCTGGGACATCTGAAGGGACTAGCATCGTGCACTCTCATATTATTTCACCAATCAGGTAAAGGAAGCTTACTATGAAATCTCATGAGAGTTAAGTCAAATCTCATGAGATCACAGTAAGAGTTCATGACCTCAGCACTGCTGATGCTGATTGGCTGCTGTTCATTTCTTCATTTTTTTAAATTTTTTTACCTGCAGCTGGGCTGCAGCTGAGTATAACTTTTTACACAGAACTTACTCTGCTGAGCTGAGGAAATTGTGAGGTAAAATATCTTCCTTTTTTACATAGAGAAGCTCAGGTGATATTTCCCTGTCAGCTTTTTACAGTTATACTGCATCAATTTCAAGTGATTTAGCATATGAGTATTATGTCCCTTTAATTGTATTAGTAATGCAAAACTGGGGAATAGTAAATAAATGGATTATCTATCTTTTTTAAAAAATAACAATTTTGGTGTTTACTGTGTTTTCATAGTTAGAAGTGGCCATAATAAATGGAATGCTTTAACAGATGCAACATGAGGTGGTAATTGTTCAGAAAAGATTATTAAGCTGCTTTTATAGTGACTAAGAAGTGTACTCAACAGAACAATTTGTTTTTGTTGTTATAAAAAGTATTGCAGGACGTGGTTACTCGTAGACACTGTTTATTTTAGATTTGAATGCCTATGCTAATATGTTTTTACATGGTGCTATGATTTATCCATATGGGTGTATAACAGGAGCATTATTGCCATATTCCATGCAAGACGCTAAAATCGGTCTATGCTAAAATACATTATTATGTGAAAATTGAGAAGTATCAGTGTTTCATGGACATTGTTTTATGGGAATAAATGAAGCCCCGGATCAATGCCTATGTGAGGAGGGGCTAATGACCTCATGCTAGGCATTAGGGGCGTGGTCACGTGAGCCGTTGCTCACTTGTTTTGTAGCCGAGCAGGAGTGAAGACCTGTGAAGAGAAGCAGTGAATTCCTACTTACCATGTCGGAGTTGCAGAAGATCCTGTCGACGGTCCAGGAGCTGTTGTCGTCGAAGGGTGAAGATTGGGTCCGGAAGCGGTTGGCGATCGAAGAGGACACCGGAACCGGAGGAGTCGTCACGGCGGGCGGTGAGCCATCCAGGCCGACGAGGAGATCCCGTCCGCCAGAAAGGTTAAGTCCATCGACCGGAAGACGTCAGGAGTCCGGGAGCCGTAGAGGAAAAGCGGTGAGAGCTTCAGCGGGTCAGCGGTCGACATCGGTGAGAAAGAGAGGAGCTGCAGGAAATCGATCAGGACCGGGAGACATCAGCAGAGCGGACGCAACACGGTTTCTCCAGAGAGAAGCTGCACCAGGTAATTCTTCTTCTTTTTCAGGAGCTGTTTTCGTCCGGTGGGATGAAGAGGTGTCGGAAGAAGCAGAGATGGCGGCAGGTGAGGAAGAATCGTGCGAGGCGGTGGACGTAAGTATTTTGGCGCCAAAAAAGGACATAACGGCTGCAGGCCCAAAGAGCGCAGCAAACCAGGACTTATTTACGGCCGACAGGCCTAAGGGTGTTAATAATAAAAACAATTTTGGGCAGCATGTTAGTTTATCTTATGTAACACCACAACAGGACCTGTTAACGGCAGTTAGGCCTTTAGACATAGGAGGCCCAATTAACGTGGGGCAATTTGAAAGGCGTACAGCAATTAGGCCCGAGGCAAATACATGCCGGGGAAAAGATGTTAGTCAAGGGGTAAGGGAAAAAATTTCACAGTCGGGCTATGAGGAAATTTTAAGCGTCAGAGACCAGGATGAGTTTACGGCTAAGGAGCCTTTTTTAGTGCAGCAGCAATATTGTGAGGAACATTTTAGTCAAGTAGGCAGGCAATTTGAAACGGCCACTGAGCCTGGAACAGCAAATACAGACTCTTCAAACAAAATTAGCTCAAGGAATACTACAGTGAATAAGCCAATTACTGTCAGAACTTCTGCTCCAACAGGTAGAAAGGCATTGGAAAAAAGAAAGCATTGTTTTTCAGGTTCAGGAGAAGAAAACGCTGAGAGGGATGTTAGGCCAGAGAGTTTTAGAAATTGGGAAAGTGCCAGTGTAGATGGTAGTACTAGAGAGATGTTTTTTAAGGGGCATAATGTTAGTGATAGAACAAGTAGGATTGTAAATAGGGAGGCTAACTCTAGGCAGGTTAATGTTTATTTTTCCTCAGATTCTATTCATCCCGAGTTTATAACACCTGGCCGGAGCAGTGATACGTTTCCTTCTAAGATACAGGAGGAAGCAGACTCTTTATGGATTGATGAACAGTACAGTGATTTCGGGGAAGAGGAAGAGCAAGCAGCTTTACCAGGTCCAGCAGCGTCGGAGCAGGTAAACAGTTTAGATATTGTATCACAGTTAATTAGAGCTTTAGTCCCAGGTAATGTTAATTCTGAGGGTAATAGGGCGAGTAATTCAGCTAGGGTTAATACTAAGGTTTGTAATGATAGTGATAGGGATTTTCTTAGCGGGGGCTCTGTTGAAAGGGGTGTTAGTATTTTTGATAGAAGGTTAGCTAACAGGGAATATGCATCCTCTCAGCCTCAGGTAGTACACAGTGAAAGAAAGAGACAGGAGAAAAGTTCCAGGAGTTCAGTATCACGGCGGCGGGAGAGATCCCGTTCGCCTATTACGTTCAGACAGAGCAAAGAAATAGGCGATTCTTCTCTTTGGGGATCATTGGATAAACAGTCAAGGGAAAGAGGGAGACCCAGAAGGTCTAGGACTCCGGTTAGAAGGAGAGAGAATGAAAGAGATAAACAGAGAAAAGGTAGTGAATCAACACGTCAGGAAGCAAGGAGGGAGACGGTCATTACAAGGGAGAATCCTGTAATGTCCAATGCTGCAGGTGAGAGTTCAAGTGTAAATGTGCATCATGATTCGAATGCTTCTGAAGTAAGGTGTGAACTGATGTTAAAAGGATTGAAAGATTTAATTGCTAGGTTGGAAAATAGTGGTCCGGTGAGTGAGTAGTGCAAGTATGGTAGGGCTTCCGAAAGTATCTGATCAGGCTTTGAGACGCCCTTGCTTATGTTCGGTTGGGCCTTTAGGTATTCATTTATCTTTAGAGATAAAAGAAAAGATTTGGCGGAGAGAGTTTATTGAAATTTTCTCATTGCTCCCGGTGGATCAAGTTTTTGACATCAAAGATGATGTAAAGAGTGAGTCTTCAAAAAAAGAAGAAGACGAGCGTAAAAAGAAATTTAGGAAATTGCCAAAAACTTTATCTAATTGGTCAACTGCCTTTTGTATTTTGGCAAGTGTAGTTGGGGAAAAGAGCCCTGAGCTTTGCTCTTCCCTCTTTTGTTACCTCAATGAAATAGCCAGTGCTTGTCGTACGTATGGCGGACTTGCGTGGTGGAGGTATGACGAACAGTTTCGTCAACGTCTTGCGGTTCGTCCTGAGATGAGATGGGACGATAGGGATATGGGTATATGGTTGGAGCTTATGACTCCTTTAAGGTCTCAGTCCTTTCGTGTTACGGGAGGAGGAAGCAATGCTTCCTCAGCATCATCAGCAGTGGCCCTCAGAAAAGGGCTTTGCTTCCAATTCAATGAGGGAACATGTAAATTTGGAACAGCTTGTAAATACAAGCACGAATGTTCCTTTTGTGGAGGAGTCCACTCTAGTGCAAAATGCTTTAAAAAAGGTAAATCTCTCTCAAAAGGAGAAAGTACTATTCAAAGCCAAGACCCCAGTGAAAGTCGAAAGGATGGCGCCGTGGTTAGAATTGTACAGTAAGAAGAAAGCTAGAAGATCAGATGCGGACACTCTATTGAAGGGGTTTTCAGTTGGTTTTTATATCCCCTTTTGTGAGGGGATTGAGTCAGTTTTTGCAGGTAATTTAAAGTCGGCATTGGATTTTCCGGAAGTAGTGATGGCTAAGATTCAGAAAGAAATTTCTCTGGGTAGGATGGCGGGTCCCTTTAGGGCCCCTCCGTTTCAGAATTTGCGTCTCTCTCCCTTGGGAGTGGTTCCCAAGAAGATGCCAAATCAATTCAGATTGATTCATCATTTATCTTTCCCGAAAGGTTTTTCAGTGAATGATGGGATTGATCCAGAATTATCTGCAGTCAGATACGCATCCTTTGATAAGGCTTTAGATTTGATTCGGGAGGCAGGTCCAAACGCCTTGTTGGCGAAAGTGGACATTGAATCAGCATTTAGGCTGTTACCGGTCCATCCATCTTGTCATCATCTGTTGGGCTGCTTTGTGGGCGGTTCCTATTTTGTGGATCTATGCTTGCCAATGGGCTGTTCTATTTCCTGTGCTTATTTTGAGAAATTTAGTTGTTTTCTAGAATGGGTTGTAAAGCAGATTTCTGGTATGTCATCAGTTTCTCATTATCTGGATGATTTTTTGTTTGTGGGTCCGGAAGGTACCCAATCATGCCAATTTCTGATGGATTCTTTTATGCTGATAGCTAGGGACTTTGGGATCCCGGTTGCTGATGAAAAAACTGAAGGTCCTTCTCATGTGATTAATTTCCTGGGAATTTGTATTGACACTGTTTCTATGGAATGCAGACTTCCTAGGGAAAAAATTAGCGATCTTGTGTCTTCTATTAATCTAGCTCTTGCGAGAAAGAAGCTTTCGTTGAGAGAGATTCAGTCCCTAGTGGGTAAACTGAATTTTGCATGCAAAATCATTCCAGTTGGTAGGATTTTTTGCAGAAGGTTATCTTTAGCCACTGTGGGAGTTAAAATTCCCCATTTTCGGATTCGCTTATCTTATCAGGTAAAAGAAGATTTGAGAGTTTGGAAAGCCTTTTTAAAGGAATTTAATGGCAAATCTTTAATTCAGACTATGGAGATTTTGTGTAGTGAACTTCATTTATTCACTGACGCTTCAGGGGCTCATGGTTTTGGAGCCATATTTGGAAACAAATGGTGTGCTGGCGAGTGGCCCGAATATTGGGCAGAGGTAGGTCTAACAAAAAATCTGGTTTTTCTGGAATTATTTCCGTTAGTGGTAGCCTTAAAAATTTGGGGTGTCGAATTTGAGAATAGAAAGGTGGTATTTCATTCTGATAATATGGGGGTTGTTTTTGCAATCAATCGCCTATCATCCAGTTCGAAACCAGTGATTGGATTGCTGAGGATGTTCGTTTTTGAATGTATGAAGCATAATGTCTTTTTTAGAGCTATTCATGTTCCTGGAAAGGAGAATGTTGGGGCTGACGCTCTTTCTCGTTTTCAGTGGCGGAGATTCCGAGAGGCTGTGCCAGAGGCGGAAGAAATCGGTTTTCCTTGCCCGGAGGAGATGTGGCATTTGAACTTCCTAGATTGTTAAAATCGGTGAGGGGAGCCTTAGCTCCTAGTACTTGGAAAGCCTACCTACCTGTGTGGGTTCAGTGGTTGAACAAATTATCTGTTTTTGAGGGGGACAAGGAGGAATTCCTTTTATTAGATTGGATTGAAGAATGGAGAGAGAAGGGTACATCTAAATCGGTGGTGCAGAGGAATATGGCGGCTTTGTCTTTTTTATTTAACCTATTGGGTTGGGTTGATCTGTCCAAAAAATGTTCTGTGAGAATGGCAATAAGGAGTTAAAATTAGGGGTAAAGTATCAGTTGATAATAGAAGACCTTTGGTCTTTGCTATTGTTGTCAAATTGGTTAAAGTGTTGCCCTTTGTTTGTTTTTCCCAATTTGAAGTTTTGTTATTCAGGGTGGCATTTTTACTCGCATTCTTTGGTGCTTTTAGGATTTCAGAGTTGGTATCCGCTAACAGGTGGAATTGCGGGGGATTGTGCTATAGAGATGTAGTTTTGAACCCGCATGAAGTTTTAATTTGGCTAAAGAAGTCTAAAACAGATCAAATAGGTAAGGGTTGCTGGGTTTGTTTGAAAGAGATTGGGGGATTGTGCTGCCCAGTTACGGCAGTTAGGGAATTTCTTAATGTTAGAAAAGTTATTGATGGCATTCCGTTATTGGTGCATGAGGACGGCACATTTTTATCTCGTTTTCAATTTGAATCAGTACTGAAAAAGGCGTTAGAAAGGTTAGGTTTGAATAGTAGTGAGTTCGGTTGTCATTCATTTAGAATTGGGGCAGCGACGGAAGCTAGTATTTCTGGTTTGAATGTTAATTCAGTTAAAAAGATTGGGAGATGGAAGTCTGAATGTTTCAGGTTATATGTGAGACCTGAGCTTGTTAATAAGTTATAGCTATAGTTTTTTATTTCAGCAGGTCCCATTCATTGTTGGATCGTGGGACATTCTTACATATACTGGGCAAGAAAAGAGGCTGCATTAAGAGAATCAGGGCTGCAGCTTAGCTGTTCATCTGAAAAAATATTGATTAAGTGGTTTGGGATTAGGGGTATGAAGTGGGACCAGTTACTATTTAAAGTGATTAGTAAGCTAGATTGTTTCACCCACCTGAGATTTTAATTATTCACGTAGGGGGCAATGATTTGGGGTTTATGGCACAAAAAGACTTTATTGATATGATCAAAAGAGATATTGTTAGGTTAAAAGAATTGTTACCTGAGATAATGATTATTTGGTCCGACATTGAGTGCAGATTAGCGTGGAGGTCTGCTTGGGATGTGAAAAGATTGGACTCATCCCGCAAAAAGATTAATAGAACTATCACAAGCTTTGTGGCAAAATTAGGTGGCTTCGGTGTAAGGCATGTGGAGTTTGAAGGAGAGTCTGGAAGCTGCTTCTTCTTAAAAGATGGTGTTCACCTTAACAAAATTGGCCTGCATCTTTTTAATTTTAACTTGAGCGAAGGGGTAAAAAAGGCCTTAGCCCTGTGGGTTGGTGCTCGAAGGTCTTTTCGAGCAGTGGCGGGGTGCTAGCCGCTAAGTTATATTTAATTATTATGGGTACCTCCTCAGGTATGGGGAGAGGTTAAGGATGTGGGCGTGCCTGGCCGAGCGCCAGTGGAAGGCACGTGATTTTATGGGGCAAGCACCTTTTGAATGTTATTGTGGTTTAATAAAGTTTATCAATTATTTTAAAATAATAAACGCGGGCTGCGGCCTTTTTCCCCCAAAGTTTTGTCTTGTGTTTTCATTTATAATAATAATATTGCCTAGATGTGTGGTCAATGAAGCCCCGGATCAATGCCTATGTGAGGAGGGGCTAATGACCTCACGCTAGGCATTAGGGGCGTGGTCACGTGAGCCGTTGCTCACTTGTTTTGTAGCCGAGCAGGAGTGAAGACCTGTGAAGAGAAGCGCCCTCCCTCCCTCCCTGGATTTGGTAAGTGGTTGTCGCAGCTAAAGCGGGGTGCTAGCCGCTAAGTTATATTTAATTATTATGGGTACCTCCTCAGGTATGGGGAGAGGTTAAGGATGTGGGCGTGCCTGGCCGAGCGCCAGTGGAAGGCACGTGATTTTATGGGGCAAGCACCTTTTGAATGTTATTGTGGTTTAATAAAGTTTATCAATTATTTTAAAATAATAAACGCGGGCTGCGGCCTTTTTCCCCCAAAGTTTTGTCTTGTGTTTTCATTTATAATAATAATATTGCCTAGATGTGTGGTCACTGACAAAGGTTGGTTTTAAAAGAAACTTATTTAGTTTGAGAGCTCAAGGTGATTTAGCTATTAATTCTTTATATTTTTGAGCTATTTTTGGCAGCTGTCTTTTTCCATATGGACACATTTTGTGTTGTATCCATGCTATACACAATTTTTAGCTTCAGCTGTTTGGAAGTAGATTCTCAGTTATACCTTCTTTTTCCATAACACTAAAAGCCAAGAAACACATAACTGTGTGTGAATAGACAGAGACTGTGAAGCTCGTACCCTGTGCACCTAACACCATAACTGGTTTTATAAGCAAAAAGGCAAAACTTACCTAACACAAAAGTTTGCCCTTCACCTATTCAAAGTGCTGAAGTCACCTCTTGCCACAATTTTCCCTTCTTTCTAAAAGCATGATCGTGTGAATTTCCCCCCATGTTGGCATTGGTTTGGTCACACTTTTGTATAGTGTTTTGGAATGCAAATAATACAGCAAAAATGTCTTTGGTGTTTGAAACAGAGGAAGCCAGAACCACTAAGATTTTGTTAGCCATTTTACTTACCTGTATGCCTTTCACAATTTAATAAATACCATATAGACAAGATTACAAAGCAACATGACATTTCTTTATCCTGGGGCAACAAGGGAATGAGTAACAGGTCTATCTTGTCTGTCAACCTGACAGATAAGCTTGAAATATTAAAAAAAAACAATGTTGAGGGACTTCTATGAATAAGCATAGACATTGAAGTAATTGTTTTTTATGAATATGAATACACATTAAAAGTGAATTCATTTTTTTCTGAACGCTAAATATCTTTTGTGAATGGTTTCCAAAGAAACCATTTCTACTCGCAGTATTTACAAATCTGCTAGATGGACTCTGTATATTTGGGATGGATCCACTGAGCTGCTATTTTTATTGTAATTGCACAAAGAAGATTACACACTATGTGTTCTGGCCAATCTAAACAAAAAGAAGTGTTCTGGGAGAGTTGCCAATTCAAGTAGAAATTAACGTCGCTCCATTTTACAACGGAAAGCAGCATAGCACAAGGTGTTTCCCAAAAAGACATAGAAAACCTGATGCTACATCTTAAAATAGTACATAAAATGAAACAGACTGCTGACACAAACTGATCACCTCCTATAAGTTTAACTTCTTTAGTCTTGACGTATTTGTTTGAAAAAAATGGGCATAAAGTAAATAAAATTAAAGGGACACTGAGCCCAATTTTTTTTATTTTGTGATTCAGATAGAGCATGCAATTTTAAACAACTTTATAATTGACTCCTATTATCAAATTTTCTTCGTTCTCTTGCTATCTTAATTTGAAAAAGGCATGTAAGCTAAGGAGCCAGACAATTTTTGGTTTAGAACTCTAAACAGCACTTGTTTATTGGTGGGTGAATTTTTCCACCAATCAGAAAATGGGCCAGCATCTAAACTTACATTCTTGCTTTTCAAATAAAGATATCAAGAGAATGAAGAACATTTTAATAGGAGTAAATTAGAAAGTTGCTAAAAATTACATGCTCTACCTGAATCACGAAAGAAAAAATGTGGGTTCAGTGTCCCTTTAATCATTATGATGTTCAGTAACTTACTGGAGTGAGTTGCTGAGAACTAAGCAGCTGCTGAAATTGCTGGTGTTGCTGGTGAAGGAGTAGTTGTCTCTGTTGATCAGTAAGTAATCCTAATCCTGAGGCACTGAAAAATACATCATAAACAGCTTTGTTAACACCACACTCATCTGTGCCAATATGATAATTATTTTTTTTTAAGCAAATAAAAAATGTCTGGTCTCACTCCAAAATTGTGGCAGAACTATATTCACATACCTCCCAATTGTCCCTATTTGAAAGAGAGAGAGAGTGACCAATTCTAAGCTCAGTACCGCTGTCCCTGAGACAGTCATATGTTTTTGTGTCTGTTTGTCCCAGAATTTCTCTTAGACCTGCCCATAATCCTACCCACCATCCACCTGTGACCCACCTCCTTTAATCATACCCATCAAATGGCGATAACCCATCTCAATCACCAAAATCCCTAATACCTAGCCACAAATGTTGGGAGGTATGTATTTATGTGCTTTTTCTCTTATATACAACTCTATTAAGGCTATTGTGCGATCAGATATTGAGATTAATGTCTTTTAAATAATTAAATCACTGAAATGAGACACAAAGAGCAGGACTTGTTGACAAACTAATTGCTAGGTGTGTGTTTTTATAGTATATTTAGGATTATAAGAAATTATTAGGAAACATAAGCGAAATTATAGGAGCCACAACTCCTTTGTACTAGGATTTGTCAAGCTTTGCAGTACACCATCATAAAGTAAAGCATAGATGCCGGTTATATTATTTATAAAGCAATAACCGTTATAAAAACAAAACTTCCCACGTCCCTCTTAAATCCATTACAAACTGTAGCAACCATTAAGACATTTTTCAACTGAGGTATTCAAATGCATTAAAAAAAAAATTTGATTATGTTCAACAAATGCAGGGAGTACATTCAAAACATGTTTTTAGGCTGAAGCATGAAATATTACTACCTATATAATTATGGCAACAACACAGCAACTTGGGATATTAACTGAAATGACTATAGATGATTTGTAATAAAATACAACACAGTCACACAATTTTAATGATTCTCCTATCAATAGCATATCATGGTTACTCTTGTTAAAAAAAAATAATTTACATTTTGGTATAAACGGGTTACAATTACAAAAGCCGGATTAAGGCACTAACCACAACCTGTGAAAAATCAGATATCAGTAGCAATGTTTTATGTAAAATACCCCGACACAAAGGAAGTAAGCAATAATTGATTCAATAATTAAAAGTTATTTGTCAAGTTTCTCCATTAAAGAGACAGTAAACACCTTATTACAGATTTGTATACAGTCTTGCAACAAACTAATATGCTGGGCAAGTCTGAAAATGTTTAGAATGCATTATCACATTCCTTATCTTCAAAAATTGTTAAATAGTCAAACTACAACCACCACTTGCCTTATTTGGAGGAGCCAATCCCAGGACTTGCTACTGCAGTAGGACTGTTTTGCAGATCTTATTTTATCATCTCTGCTGAAGTCAAGTAGGGAAATAATGTATATGTGCAAGGGTTAAGCCTGTAATGTGCACTATCAGTTCTCAGAATTGGAAAAAACAACTCTTACATTTTCAGAATGACAATTACAGGAAGTATACATAACAATTAATAAAAGTACATTGCAAAGTTATTGTTTACTACACACAAGCAATTTATATTACAAGTGCTTACTGTCTCTTTAAAGGATGTAAAACGTAAGTGATGCAACAGTGTGAAATAAGCTGTTAGGTTTTACTTATCTCATTCCCACATTTAATGAGAGTTCCTCTTTAAACCTGTTGAAAAATCTTAAAGGGTCACTCAAGTCAAAATGAAACTTTCATGATTCAGATAGAGCATGTATTTTAAACAACTTTCCAATTTACTTCCATTAACAAAATGTGCACAGTCTTTTATATTTCAACTTTTTGAGTCACCTGCTCCTACTGGTCATGTGCAAGAATTCACAGAACAAAAAACGTGCATGCATTCATGATTGACTGGTACATGTATACATTTGTGATTTGCTGATGGCTGTCATATGGTACAGGGGGAGTGGAAATAGTCATAATTGCTATTGCATTGTCTTGTTATCTTGATTATGCAAATTTTCTGTGTTGATTGGTCCTTTAAAGGGACAGTTTACTCAAAAAATTTCTCCCCTTTAATTTGTTCCCAATGATCCACTTTACCTGCTGGAGTGTATTAAATTGTTTACAAGTAGCTCCTTTACCCTTATATTGGCATTTGAAATAGTTGATTTAGCATGTGGTATCCCCACCTATTCTGAAAGTTTGTGGCCGCAGGTCCCAGCTATAGATAAGCTTTGTAAACACAGCCAGCAGAAGAAATTATACTCCCAGTGGGATATAGCAGAGATAAGGTAATACAATGTTGATTTTCCATTGTTCTCTCCAAGTACTGGTGATTGTTTTAAGGACAGATATAAGATAAAGAAGCAGGTATATGTGATACAGTAATGAGATCTGATTATACCTACAAGCTCAACCCATTTTATTAGGTTGTGGCTTCAAAACACAAAATCAGAGCTTTAATATACACAAAAAAACATTAAAAGCTATTTTTCATACATTTTTTTCTCTGCAGTTGGTAAAAAAAGCAATTGTAAACACATTAAGCGAAAAACTATTTTTCAGTATACTGTCCCTTTAAGCAGCGTGCTAATCAGGCAAATTAACTCTAGCAACTGGTTAGAAGGGATAGGGTACTGTACTATATAATTGTTTTCCCTTAATGTGTTTCTAATGACTTGTTATACCATCTGCAGAGTACAAAATGTATGATAAATTGCTTCTTTATGTTGATTTGTGTATATGAAAAAGTTGTTTTCTTCTTTGAAGCCACCACCCTTTAAATGGGTTGAGCTTGCAGGGAAATTAAATCTCCTTATTTTGTCACTTTCTGTACACACGCATGCTTCTTTATATTATACAAATACTGAAAATTAACACTTTATAACTTATTTCTCCTAACCCCAGGGCCGGTGCTCCCACTAGGCAAGCTTGGCAGCCGCCTAGTGCGCAGCAAGCCCGAGCCAAATTAATGCTTATAAATTATGCCGGTGAGCAGAGGGGCCCCGGCCTTGATGGGGTACTGGCAAAGCCTAGGAAATCTTGGTTTGAGGTTTCTGTGGGGTCAGCCTCTGAGTGCTACTCTGAAAATTTAGTGTGGTGGTGCAGCTCGGCCCTTTTTTCAGGCTACACGGCTGGAACTTCAAGTTCCAGAATACAGTGCAACAATGGCCTGCAAAAAGGAAGTGGAGGTGTTGGCACGCTTTGAGGGCCCCCGCGCAGGATGCATGTTTAGGTTAGAGCCCTCGCATCTTGTGCAAAAGCCATCAGATTGTGCACTGTCCGCAGCTCCTCCTCCTAACATCATTCACAGCGACAATGTTCTGCTGGGAATGACCAAGTATCACATTACATGGATGGAAGTGACAGCGGGGACCTGAGGAGGTGGAATCCCTGATCTGATCATCATCAGGTGACACCAGCTAAGCTTCTCCTGCTATAATTACTGAGTGTCATTGTTATCAAAGAGTGGGGAAAGGGGAGAAGTGGGACTTCAATAGAGGGACTTAGTAGTGGTAAGTTTAATTGGAACTTGCTGCACTAAATTAATAAAAAGCTAAAAGGTCAGATTAATGTGCTTTTAAATTTATATATATATATATATATATATATATATATATATATATAACATTTATGGCATGTTTATGCCTTTTGACAGACCAATTTTCAACAAAGTTTAATACAACAGCAATACACACACACATTTATACACGTGTGTGTGTCAGTGTCTGAATAACTGTATGTGCTGTGTATATAGTCTTTTTTGTTGTTGTTTTATTTACCTCTGCAGAAAATTTCTCTGTCAAAGGCAGGAAGAATAGAGCATAAATCTGTCCCATCTTCAAGGAACTGATCAAGGTATTTCTATAACCCCCCTTTGTTTTTTTTTTTTCTTGAGTAGCATTTTTTTTTTTTTTACCCCTGAATGCATTGCGTAATTAGGCAGGCATTGTGGCTTATATATAAGGTTATGTATAGATCCCTCTCTATATATTTGCCTCTTTATGTACACTATATAGATTGTTATACAGCCTGAACAAAACCATGTATACAAATATTTATTTACTCCACATGATTAATCATTATGTTAAAGGGACATTAAACACAAGATTTTTCTTTGCATAAATGTTTTGCAGATGATCCATTTATATTGCCCATCTGGGTGTGTTTTTGTAGAAAAAATGTAGTTTTGCTTATTTTTAAATAACATTATGATGATTTTCAGACTCCAAACTAAGCCCCAAAGTTTTAGTTGTATACCAATGTACTGTATACAGACTTCGGACTGCTTCTGTTTGTATAATGGGTCATATGCAGGGGAGGGGGGAGTTTTTTTGGTGGGGGGCAAGTAGCTGGTCTTGCCTAAGGCACAAAATAGTCTAGCACCGGCCCTGCCTAACCCCCACTTGGGGTGTAATTTCTTCTGCTGGCTATGTTGAGACACCATTTCTATAGCCAATACTTTTTAAGTATAGCAACTTTCAGTATAAGTAGGGAAATCACAAGCAAAATCAACCATTTCAAATGGGAAAAAACATAATTTATGCTTACCTGATAAATTTATTTCTCTTGTAGTGTATCCAGTCCACGGATCATCCATTACTTGTGGGATATTCTCCTAACCAACAGGAAGTTGCAAGAGGATCACCCACAGCAGAGCTGCTATATAGCTCCTCCCCTCACTGCCATATCCAGTCATTCGACCGAAACAAGACGAGAAAGGAGAAACCATAGGGTGCAGTGGTGACTGTAGTTTAATTAAAATTTAGACCTGCCTTAAAAGGACAGGGCGGGCCGTGGACTGGATACACTACATGAGAAATAAATTTATCAGGTAAGCATAAATTATGTTTTCTCTTGTTAAGTGTATCCAGTCCACGGATCATCCATTACTTGTGGGATACCAATTCCAAAGCTAAAGTACACGGATGATGGGAGGGACAAGGCAGGAACTTAAACGGAAGGAACCACTGCCTGTAGAACCTTTCTCCCAAAAACAGCCTCCGAAGAAGCAAAAGTGTCACATTTGTAAAATTTTGAAAAGGTGTGAAGCGAAGACCAAGTCGCAGCCTTGCAAATCTGTTCAACAGAGGCCTCATTTTTAAAGGCCCAGGTGGAAGCCACAGCTCTAGTAGAATGAGCTGTAATCCTTTCAGGGGGCTGCTGTCCAGCAGTCTCATAGGCTAAGCGTATTATCCTCCGAAGCCAAAAGGAGAGAGGTTGCCAAAGCATTTTGACCTCTCCTCTGTCCAGAGTAAACGACAAACAGGGCAGATGTTTGACGAAAATCTTTAGTAGCCTGTAAGTAAAACTTCAAGGCACGGACTACGTCCAGATTATGCAAAAGACGTTCCTTCTTTGAAGAAGGATTAGGACACAATGATGGAACAACAATCTCTTGATTGATATTCCTGTTAGAAACCACCTTAGGTAAAAACCCAGGTTTGGTACGCAGAACTGCCTTGTCTGAATGAAAAATCAGATAAGGAGAATCACAATGTAAGGCAGATAACTCAGACTCTTCGAGCCGAGGAAATAGCCATCAAAAACAGAACTTTCCAAGATAAAAGTTTAATATCAATGGAATGAAGGGGTTCAAACGGAACTCCCTGAAGAACTTTAAGAACCAAGTTTAAGCTCCACGGGGGAGCAACAGTTTTAAACACAGGCTTAATCCTAACCAAAGCCTGACAAAATGCCTGGACGTCTGGAACTTCTGCCAGACGCTTGTGCAAAAGAATAGACAGAGCAGAGATCTGTCCTTTTAAAGAACTAGCTGATAAGCCTTTGTCCAAACCCTCTTGGAGAAAGGACAATATCCTAGGAATCCTAACCTTACTCCATGAGTAACTCTTGGATTCACACCAATAAAGATATTTACGCCATATCTTATGGTAGATTTTCCTGGTGACAGGCTTCCGAGCCTGTATTAAGGTATCAATGACTGACTCGGAGAAGCCACGCCTTGATAGAATCAAGCGTTCAATCTCCACGCAGTCAGTCTCAGAGAAATTAGATTTGGATGATTGAAAGGACCTTGTATTAGGAGTCCATGGTGGAAGAGATGACATGTCCACTAGGTCTTCATACCAGGTCCTGCGTGGCCACGCAGGCGCTATCAGAATCACCGATGCTCTCTCCTGTTTGATTTTGGCAATCAGTCGAGGGAGCAGAGGAAACCGGTGGAAACACATAGGCCAGGTTGAAGAACCAAGGAGCTGCTAGAGCATCTATCAGTGTTGCTCCCGGGTCCCTGGACCTGGATCCGTAACAAGGAAGCTTGGCATTCTGGCAAGACACCATGAGATCCAGTTCTGGTTTGCCCCAACGATGGACCAGTTGAGCAAACACCTCCGGATGGAGTTCCCACTCCCCCGGATGAAAAGTCTGATGACTTAGAAAATCCGCCTCCCAGTTCTCTACGCCTGGGATGTGGATCGCTGACAGGTGGCAAGAGTGAGACTCTGCCCAGTGAATTATCTTTGAGACTTCTAACATCGCTAGGGAACTCCTGGTTCCCCCTTGATGGTTGATGTAAGCCACAGTCGTGATGTTGTCCGACTGAAATCTGATGAACCTCAGTGTTGCTAACTGAGGCCAAGCTAGAAGAGCATTGAATATTGCTCTTAACTCCAGAATATTTATTGGGAGGAGTTTCTCCTCCTGAGTCCACGATCCCTGAGCCTTCAGGAAGTTCCAGACTGCACCCCAACCTAGAAGGCTGGCTTCTGATACAATCGTCTAATCTGGCCTGCGAAAGGTCATACCCTTGGACAGATGGACCCGAGAAAGCCACCAGAGAAGAGAATCTCTGGTCTCTTGATCCAGATTTAGTAGAGGGGACAAATCTGAGTAATCCCCATTCCACTGACTTAGCATGCATAATTGCAGCGGTCTGAGATGCAGGCGCGCAAATAGCACTATGTCCATTGCCGCTACCATTAAGCCGATTACTTCCATGCACTGAGCCACTGACGGGCGTGGAATGGAATGAAGGACACGGCAAGCATTTAGAAGTTTTGATAACCTGGACTCCGTCAGGTAAATTTTCATCTCTACAGAATCTATAAGAGTCCCTAGGAAGGAGACTCTTGTGAGTGGTGATAGAGAACTCTTTTCCACGTTCACTTTCCACCCATGCGACCTCAGAAATGCCAGAACTATCTCTGTATGAGACTTGGCAATTTGAAAGCTTGACGCCTGTATCAGGATGTCGTCTAGATACGGAGCCACCGCTATGCCTCGCGGTCTTAGAACCGCCAGAAGTGAGCCCAGAACCTTTGTAAAAATTCTCGGGGCAGTGGCCAACCTGAAGGGAAGAGCTACAAATTGGTAATGCCTGTCTAGAAAGGCAAACCTTAGGAACTGATGATGATCTTTGTGAATCGGTATGTGAAGGTAGGCATCCTTTAAGTCCACTGTGGTCATGTAGTGACCCTCTTGGATCATGGGTAGGATGGTCCGAATAGTTTCCATTTTGAATGATGGAACTCTGAGGAATTTGTTTAAGATCTTTAGATCCAAGATTGGTCTGAAGGTTCCCTCTTTCTTGGGAACCACAAACAGATTTGAATAAAATCCCTGTCCCGTCCGCGGAACTGGATGGATCACTCCCATTACTAGGAGGTCTTGCACACAGCTTAGGAATGCCTCTTTCTTTATCTGGTTTGCTGATAACCTTGAAAGATAAAATCTCCCTTGTGGAGAAGCTTTGAAGTCCAGAAGATATCCCTGAGATATGATCTCCAACGCCCAGGGATCCTGAACATCTCTTGCCCACGCCTGGGCGAAGAGAGAAAGTCTGCCCCCCACTAGATCCGTTTCCGGATAGGGGGCCGTTCCTTCATGCTGTCTTGGGGGCAGCAGCAGGCTTTCTGGCCTGCTTGCCCTTGTTCCAGGACTGGTTAGGTTTCCAGGCCTGTCTGGAATGAGCAACAGTTCCCTCTTGTTTTTTTTTTTGTTTTTTTTTTTAATTGAGGTTCAGACTGAGGCATACATATAATGTAATAAACAAAACGTCACAATAAGAAATAACAGGTAGATTATGACATTGGTATAAAAAGAAACACAGTACATACTTGAGACAATAGTTAGTATTGTGAATGTACAGTGCCTAGTAAACTGTAGGCTCCCTGGATGGTAACAGAGGCCTCTCTTGGACCTCGGCCAGCAGTGTATGATCATATATAGGGGGCCATTTTAAGTATAAAAGACCACTTTTGGGTCTTCTAATGAGAACCTCTCTTTTTTTGTTGTTGTAAGAATATAATAGAATGCGATAACTGTTAACTGAAAAAAGGACACAATAAACTTGGTGCTAACCCTTATTGTATAAACAAACTAGTTGGTTAATAAAAAGATGCTTGTTATGTATAGGGGGTATAATTATGGTCCTGGAGATCCCAAATTTGACATTGAATAATAAGGAGCATCTAAATTCCAAGCATATAGGCTTCACATGTTAGATGGGATTTTAAAATTACTTAAAATTTCTCAAGGGCTGGGTAACTACCAGTCCATATAGCATATTAGTTAATGTACAGGCTATTACCGTGAAACTAACCTGCTAACCCTGGTCACTATAAGAAAGATACAAGTACCTTAGTGTACTCCCCTCATTATATCTGACAACATATAGTAGACTGAACCATCTTCCTTAACATTAATAATCATAACTATAAAAGTTAAAATATGCATATTACTCAAACCTGTTATAGGTAGTACAAAACCTCATGCTTCTCAAAGGAGTGTAATAGTTGAAGGACCAGCCCCCACTGAAATGTCAAGTTATTATGAGGTAACAGTTATGGTAGACTATACAGAAAGCGAGAGCTTCAGAGTACAAGTCTCAGTAGATGCAATGGCAAAACAGAGAATTTAAAACTGCAATAGATTCATACGCAATGGTAATTAGCAGATCAGTCCATCAAATACACCAATAACTATATAAAGATGCAACAGGTTGATGAATTATAAATACCCAGGAGAAATACAGCATGTGCGATACTGAGTGTAAACATAGTGTACATAGGTAGAGTTTCAGAGGCTCTTATGTGTGTGGAACAGGAGCAGTAAGTATAAAAGCTAAATCTTCACAGTACAGCTCTCAATATATGTCATATCAGAACATAGATAATTCAAACTGCAATAGATTCATATGCTATGATGATTAGCAAATCAGTCCACCTGATACACAAACAACTATATAAAGATGCAACAGGTTAATGAAATGTAAGTACCCAGGAGAGATACAGCATGTGCGATACTGAGTGTGAACATAGTGTTCATAGGTAAAGTTTCAGAGGCTCTTGTATGCGTGGGACAGGAGCAGTAAATAGGATTTGAAGTAGCGATATATTTGAAAGTCACCTTATTGCTGATAGAAAAGCAATGTCTTCGTTACGCTAGGTCATCAGCAGCTACCTTCCAGGAACAGGAGGTCTTAAAATTGCCCCCCCCCCCCCAGTACACCCGCAGAACGGAGGTCCCGGGTCCCAGGAGAGGTGAGATTGCGAGTATGGCCATAATATTGCAGGTCTATGCGAAGTTGCATCGCGGGGGAGCTCACCCTGACCCATTACCTCTTGGATAGAGTGTACTGAATGCCGGACAGGGTTCACATCAGCGCGGTTTAGCTTGTGCCCTGAGAGTGATTGGCGAAATTCCTCTGTTATCTTCAACTCCTGCGGCACTTCAGACCGGAACTTTTGCAGCTTTGCTTTGCTAGCGTTGGATAGACTTTTAGGGGTCTGCAAAGTAAGCGTTGCTCTTAAGTCCGTCTCTGTATTAGGGTATGCTGCTGCTCTCACAGTCCCCGGCTCCCCATCTGTAACTGGAGTACCAAGGGTAGGGTGTAAGCGCCGGGGCCCCAAAGCGCCCACCCCCCCCCCCCTCTGCTGTGTGGGTCATGGGTCGGGAGTCCTTGTGGACCAATTTATTGTCATTATAAGCGAATGCCATAGTGAGCTCGGCTTCCAATGTAGCATGATGGTTCTTAAGTAAGTTGCACAGCTCCTCCATAAGACTCAGCGGGATCTCCATAGTAAGTGGGTTGTAATTTACAACAAATAAAGATACAACAAGCGATACAGTTCTAGGCATATATTGTGTCTTGCGAGAGAAGAAATATGCAGTGTCTTGCGGTGTTCACTGCTTCATAACGACAGAGGCATATCCATGCCCTGCCGGGGGGTTAGTACGGTGGTAGGCCGCAACCTCTAATTAACTCCGGTTCGGTAAATGCTGTTACTGCTCCAAAGATATTTACATATCCTGAGAAAGCTTACTTTACTGTATGTCCTCAACTCAAAATATATGTGGGATGGTATATTGGGAAGGAGATTTCACACAGATTCCTTTGTAGAGATGAGGGAGCTGATGATTAAGCGACCTGTCATGGCCGCCACCCGGAAGTTCTCCCAGTTCCCTCTTGTTTTGAAGCGGAGGAAGTTGATGCTGCTCCTGCCTTGAAATTTCGAAAGGCACGAAAATTAGACTGTTTGGCCTTTGATTTGGCCCTGTCCTGAGGAAGGGTATGACCCTTGCCTCCAGTAATGTCAGCAATAATTTCCTTCAAGGCAGGCCCGAATAAGGTCTGCCCCTTGAAAGGAATGTTGAGTAATTTAGACTTTGAAGTCACGTCAGCTGACCAGGATTTAAGCCATAGCGCCCTACGCGCCTGGATGGCGAATCCGGAATTCTTAGCCGTTAGTTTAGTCAAATGAACAATGGCATCAGAAACAAATGAGTTAGCTAGCTTAAGCGTTCTAAGCTTGTCAATAATTTCATTCAATGGAGCTGTCTGGATGGTCTCTTCCAGGGCCTCAAACCAGAATGCCGCCGCAGCAGTGACAGGCGCAAATGCATGCAAGGGGCTGTAAAATAAAACCTTGTTGAATAAACATTTTCTTAAGGTAACCCTCCAATTTTTTATCCATTGGATCTGAAAAAGCACAACTGTCCTCAACCGGGATAGTGGTACGCTTTGCTAAAGTAGAAACTGCTCCCTCCACCTTAGGGACCGTCTGCCATAATTCCCGTGTAGTGGCGTCTATTGGAAACATTTTTCTAAATATAGGAGGTGGGGAAAAGGGCACACCGGGTCTATCCCACTCCTTGCTAATAATTTCTGTAAGCCTTTTAGGTATAGGAAAAACATCAGTACACACCGGCACCGCATAGTATCTATCCAGCCTACACAATTTCTCTGGAATTGCAACTGTGTTACAGTCATTCAGAGCAGCTAATACCTCCCCAAGCAATACACGGAGGTTCTCAAGCTTAAATTTAAAATTAGAAATCTCTGAATCAGGTTTCCCCGAGTCAGAGATGTCACCCACAGACTGAAGCTCTCCGTCATCATGTTCTGCATATTGTGACGCAGTATCAGACATGGCTCTAACAGCATTTGCGCACTCTGTATCTCTCCTAACCCCAGAGCTATCGCGCTTGCCTCTTAATTCAGGAAATCTAGATAATACCTCTGACAGGGTATTATTCATGATTGCAGCCATGTCCTGCAAGGTAATCGCTATGGGCGTCCCTGATGTAATTGGCGCCATATTAACGTGCGTCCCCTGAGCGGGAGGCGAAGGGTCTGACACGTGGGGAGAGTTAGTCGGCATAACTTCCCCCTCGACAGAACCCTCTGGTGATAATTCTTTTATAGATAAAGACTGATCTTTACTGTTTAAGGTGAAATCAATACATTTAGTACACATTCTCCTATGGGGCTCCACCATGGCTTTCAAACATAATGAACAAGTAGGTTCCTCTGTGTCAGACATGTTTAAACAGACTAGCAATGAGACTAGCAAGCTTGGAAAACACTTTAAAACAAGTTTACAAGCAATATAAAAAAACGTTACTACGCCTTTAAGAAACACAAATTTTCCCAAATTTTGAAATAACAGTGAAAAAATGCAGTTACACTAACGAAATTTTTACAGTGTATGTAATAAGTTAGCAGAGCATTGCACCCACTTGCAAATGGATGATTAACCCCTTAATACCAAAAACGGAATAACAAATGACAAAAACAGCTCTACTGTGGCTTTTTACCTCCCTCAATACGACTTTTGAAGCCTTTTGAGCCCTTCAGAGAAGTCCTGGATCATGCAGGAAGAAGCTGGATGTCTGTGTCTGTAATTTTTGCTGTGCAAAAAAAAACGCCAAAATAGGCCCCTCCCACTCATATTACAACAGTGGGAAGCCTCAGGGAACTGTTTCTAGGCAAAATTCAAGCCAGCCATGTGGAAAAAACTAGGCCCCAATAAGTTTTATCACCAAACATATGTAATAAACGATTAAACATGCCAGCAAACGTTTTAAAATACACTTTTATAAGAGTATGTATCTCTATTAATAAGCCTGATACCAGTCGCTATCACTGCATTTAAGGCTTTACTTACATTACTTCGGTATCAGCAGCATTTTCTAGCAAATTCCATCCCTAGAAAAATATTTTAACTGCACATACCTTATTGCAGGAAAACCTGCACGCTATTCCCCCTCTGAAGTTACCTCACTCCTCAGAATATGTGAGAACAGCAAAGGATCTTAGTTACTTCTGCTAAGATCAAAGAAAACGCAGGCAGATTCTTCTTCTAAATACTGCCTGAGATAAACAGTACACTCCGGTACCATTTAAAAATAACAAACTTTTGATTGAAGAAATAAACTAAGTATAAAACACCACAGTCCTCTTACGACCTCCATCTTAGTTGAGAGTTGCAAGAGAATGACTGGATATGGCAGTGAGGGGAGGAGCTATATAGCAGCTCTGCTGTGGGTGATCCTCTTGCAACTTCCTGTTGGGTAGGAGAATATCCCACAAGTAATGGATGATCCGTGGACTAGATACACTTAACAAGAGAAAGGTCAATTAACTATTTGTAAAGAATTTAATACACTCCAGCAGGTAAAATTGATAATTTTAAGTGTAATTCACTTCTTCAAGAGCTACACAATTGTTTATACCTATATTTTTTTAAAAATAAAGCTTTAATATAAATATTTTTTAAGAGAAACTAAATTAAACATTTTTGATAAGTATAATTTTAAATAGTTGTTTAAGATGAAAACAATTCACAAAACCTCTTTAGCATTAAAAAAAAATCTTCACTGTCAAAACTTTATAGATAAATTGTTCAATTACATGGTTTCTAAAAGATGTGACATACGTGTTTTACCCACATGGCGATATCTCGTGAAAGAGACTGTGTACTGTAAAATTGTCTCCCATAAAGGAATATGAAACTCAAACTTTTTCTTTCACTATTCACATAGAGTATGCAACTTTAAACATCTTTCTAATTTACTTCTATTCATTTTTCGTTGTTCTTTTGGTATCTATTGTTTAAAAGCAGGAGCGCATGCTTAGGAGCCGGCCCATTTCTGGAGCACTATACGGCAGAATCTGCTGGGGATCCTATTCTGACAGAAGGGAGTCTGTTGAGCGACTCGGACGTCTTGTCTTGCGGTTACTGCACTAATTGTGCCATCTCTAAATGTGAGTGAACCCTTAATATACTTACCGCTGTTGTGGGAATTCTACACCATGAAGTGCCTCTTATGTCTTTTAGGACTTTAGATTTGTGCTTGCTGGTGTGTTTGGAGAGCTGCCTGGACTGCTTGTTTCCATTTCTGTGGGACACCCCTCTGATTTTCACTCTTGGAGTGCACCTTTGTGACATTGGATTTTTTTGTATCTATTTGTCTTTGAGAGACTTGTTATACCAGCTGCAGAGTATAAAATGTATTGGAAATCACTTGTTAAGGTTTATTTTTTTTATTTAAAGTAGCTGGTTTTGTTATTTGAAACCACAACAACTCATCAAAATGGGTTGAGCTTGCAGGGTAATCAGATTTCCTTAGTTTATCACTATCTGTACACACAAATGCTTCTTTATATTATCTCTAAACAAAAGCCCAATACTTAGAACAACTGAAATGTAACATTTTATTGCTGATCTCTTCTACCTCCTACTGGGCGTGTAATTTCTTTTGATGGCTCTGTTTACACAGGCTTTCTTTAAAGGGACAGTCTACCATAGAATTGTTATTGTTTTAAAAGATAGAAAATTCCTTTATTACCCATTCCCCAGTTTTGCATAACCAATACAGTTATATTAATATACTTTTTACCTCTGTGATTACCTTGTATCTAGAAACCTTCTTCCAGCCCCCTGACCACATGACTGACTTTTTATTATCTATTGTCTTGAATTTAGCATTGTTTTGTGCTAAATCTTAAATAACCCCGTGCCTGAACACAGTGTTATTTATATGGCCCACGTGTACTTTCTGTCTCTTTGTGTTGAAAAGAGATTTAAAAAGCATGTGATAAGAGGCAGCCCTCAGAGGCTTAGAAATTAGCATATGAGCCTACCTATGTTTAGTTTAAACCAAGAATACCAAAAGAAAAAAGTAAATTTGATGATAAAAGTAAATAGGAAAGTTGATTAAAATTAAAAGTCCTATCTGAATAATGAAAGTTTAATTTATACTAGACTGTCCCTTTAACCTATACTTAAAGGGACAGTATACACTAGATTTTTCTTTGCATAAATGTTTTGTAGGTGATCAATTTATATAGCCCATTTGGGAGTGTTTTGTAAAAATGCATAGTTTTTTTAATAACTGTGCTGATTTTTAGACTCCTAACCAAGCCCCACAGTTTTAGATGTATACTAATGTATACAGACTTTAGATTGCTTCAGTTTGTAAAATGGGTCTTTCCATATGAAAAGAAGAGGGGAGTGTCTGCTCTCAGCCCCTTTCACTGGGTGTCTCAGTCAACATCATAAACAGTGCTAAATTGGGAGTTTATAAGTAAGTTTTTAAAAGATTTTATACTGGATTTTTAGATCAGTATCTTTGCATATTCTTCTTTATAGTAGTGACTTTTACATGTAGTTATATGAAAATTGGTGTATACTGTCCCTTTAAGTATAGAAACTTCCAGTATAGGTAGGGATACCACAGGCAAAAACAGAATTTATGTTTACCTGATAAATTTCTTTCTCCAACGGTGTGTCCGGTCCACGGCGTCATCCTTACTTGTGGGATATTCTCTTCCCCAACAGGAAATGGCAAAGAGCCCAGCAAAGCTGGTCACATGATCCCTCCTAGGCTCCGCCTACCCCAGTCATTCGACCGACGTTAAGGAGGAATATTTGCATAGGAGAAACCATATGGTACCGTGGTGACTGTAGTTAAAGAAAATAAAATATCAGACCTGATTAAAAAAACCAGGGCGGGCCGTGGACCGGACACACCGTTGGAGAAAGAAATTTATCAGGTAAACATAAATTCTGTTTTCTCCAACATAGGTGTGTCCGGTCCACGGCGTCATCCTTACTTGTGGGAACCAATACCAAAGCTTTAGGACACGGATGAAGGGAGGGAGCAAATCAGGTCACCTAAATGGAAGGCACCACGGCTTGCAAAACCTTTCTCCCAAAAATAGCCTCAGAAGAAGCAAAAGTATCAAACTTGTAAAATTTGGTAAAAGTGTGCAGTGAAGACCAAGTCGCTGCCCTACATATCTGATCAACAGAAGCCTCGTTCTTGAAGGCCCATGTGGAAGCCACAGCCCTAGTGGAATGAGCTGTGATTCTTTCGGGAGGCTGCCGTCCGGCAGTCTCGTAAGCCAATCTGATGATGCTTTTAATCCAAAAAGAGAGAGAGGTAGAAGTTGCTTTTTGACCTCTCCTTTTACCTGAATAAACAACAAACAAGGAAGATGTTTGTCTAAAATCCTTTGTAGCATCTAAATAGAATTTTAGAGCGCGAACAACATCCAAATTGTGCAACAAACGTTCCTTCTTTGAAACTGGCTTTGGACACAGAGAAGGTACGATAATCTCCTGGTTAATGTTTTTGTTAGAAACAACTTTTGGAAGAAAACCAGGTTTAGTACGTAAAACCACCTTATCTGCATGGAACACCAGATAAGGAGGAGAACACTGCAGAGCAGATAATTCTGAGACTCTTCTAGCAGAAGAAATCGCAACTAAAAACAAAACTTTCCAAGATAATAACTTAATATCAACGGAATGTAAGGGTTCAAACGGAACCCCCTGAAGAACTGAAAGAACTAAATTGAGACTCCAAGGAGGAGTCAAAGGTTTGTAAACAGGCTTGATTCTAACCAGAGCCTGAACAAAGGCTTGAACATCTGGCACAGCTGCCAACTTTTTGTGAAGTAATACCGACAAGGCAGAAATCTGTCCCTTCAGGGAACTAGCAGATAATCCTTTGTCCAATCCTTCTTGAAGGAAGGATAGAATCCTAGGAATCTTAACCTTGTCCCAAGGGAATCCTTTAGATTCACACCAACAGATATATTTTTTCCAAATTTTGTGGTAAATCTGAGAATCCTCGCTTCGATAAAATCAAGCGTTCAATCTCCAAGCAGTCAGCTGGAGTGAAACCAGATTCGGATGTTCGAACGGACCCTGAACCAGAAGGTCTCGTCTCAAAGGTAGCTTCCAAGGTGGAGCCGATGACATATTCACCAGATCTGCATACCAAGTCCTGCGTGGCCACGCAGGAGCTATCAAGATCACCGACGCCCTCTCCTGCTTGATCCTGGCTATCAGCCTGGGGATGAGAGGAAATGGCGGGAACACATAAGCTAGTTTGAAGGTCCAAGGTGCTACTAGTGCATCCACTAGAGCCGCCTTGGGATCCCTGGATCTGGCCCCGTAGCAAGGAACTTTGCAGTTCTGACGAGAGGCCATCAGATCCATGTCTGGAATGCCCCACAGGTGAGTGACTTGGGCAAAGATTTCCGGATGGAGTTCCCACTCCCCCGGATGCAATGTCTGCCGACTCAGAAAATCCGCTTCCCAATTTTCCACTCCTGGGATGTGGATAGCAGACAGGTGGCAGGAGTGAGACTCCGCCCAAAGAATAATTTTGGTTACTTCTTCCATCGCTAGGGAACTTCTTGTTCCCCCCTGATGGTTGATGTACGCAACAGTCGTCATGTTGTCTGATTGAAACCGTATGAACCTGGTCCTCGCAAGCTGGGGCCAGGCCTGGAGAGCATTGAATATCGCTCTCAGTTCCAGAATATTTATCGGTAGAAGAGATTCTTCCCGAGACCAAAGACCCTGAGCTTTCAGGGATCCCCAGACCGCGCCCCAGCCTATCAGACTGGCGTCGGTCGTGACAATGACCCACTCTGGTCTGTGGAACATCATCCCTTGAGACAGATTGTCCAGGGACAGCCACCAACGGAGTGAGTCTCTGGTCCTCTGATTTACTTGTATCTTCGGAGACAAGTCTGTATAGTCCCCATTCCACTGACTGAGCATGCACAGTTGTAATGGTCTTAGATGAATGCGCGCAAAAGGAACAATGTCCATCGCCGCCACCATCAAACCGATCACTTCCATGCACTGAGCTATGGAAGGAAGAGGAACGGAATGAAGTATCCGACAAGAGTCCAGAAGCTTTGTTTTTCTGGCCTCTGTTAGAAAGATCCTCATTTCTAAGGAGTCTATAATTGTTCCCAAGAAGGGAACCCTTGTTGACGGGGATAGAGAACTCTTTTCCACGTTCACTTTCCAGCCGTGAGATCTGAGAAAGGCCAGGACAATGTCCGTGTGAGCCTTTGCTTGAGGAAGGGACGACGCTTGAATCAGAATGTCGTCCAGGTAAGGTACTACTGCAATGCCCCTTGGTCTTAGCACCGCTAGAAGGGACCCTAGTACCTTTGTGAAAATCCTTGGAGCAGTGGCTAATCCGAAAGGAAGCGCCACGAACTGGTAATGATTGTCCAGGAATGCAAACCTTAGGAACCGATGATGTTCCTTGTGGATAGGAATATGTAGATACGCATCCTTTAAATCCACCGTGGTCATGAATTGACCTTCCTGGATGGAAGGAAGGATAGTTCGAATGGTTTCCATCTTGAACGATGGGACCTTGAGAAATTTGTTTAAGATCTTGAGATCTAGGATTGGTCTGAACGTTCCCTCTTTTTTGGGAACTATGAACAGATTGGAGTAGAACCCCATCCCTTGTTCTCTTAATGGAACAGGATGAATCACTCCCATTTTTAACAGGTCTTCTACACAATGTAAGAACGCCTGTCTTTTTATGTGGTCTGAAGACAACTGCGACCTGTGGAACCTCCCCCTTGGGGGAAGTCCCTTGAATTCCAGAAGATAACCCTGGGAGACTATTTCTAGCGCCCAAGGATCCAGAACATCTCTTGCCCAAGCCTGAGCGAAGAGAGAGAGTCTGCCCCCCACCAGATCCGGTCCCGGATCGGGGGCCAATATTTCATGCTGTCTTGGTAGCAGTGGCAGGTTTCTTGGCCTGCTTTCCCTTGTTCCAGCCTTGCATTGGTCTCCAAGCTGGCTTGGCCTGAGAAGTATTACCCTCTTGCTTAGAGGACGTAGCACCTTGGGCTGGTCCGTTTTTACGAAAGGGACGAAAATTAGGTCTATTTTTTGCCTTGAAAGGCCGATCCTGAGGTAGGGCGTGGCCCTTACCCCCAGTGATATCAGAGATAATCTCTTTCAAGTCAGGACCAAACAACGTTTTCCCCTTGAAAGGAATGTTTAGTAGCTTGTTCTTGGAAGACGCATCAGCCGACCAAGATTTCAACCAAAGCGCTCTGCGCGCCACAATAGCAAACCCAGAGTTCTTAGCCGCTAACTTAGCCAATTGCAAAGAGGCGTCTAGAGTGAAAGAATTAGCCAATTTGAGAGCATTGATTCTGTCCATAATCTCCTCATAAGGAGGAGAGTCACTATCGAGCACCTTAAGCAGTTCATCAAACCAGAAATATGCGGCAGTAGTGACAGGGACAATGCATGAAATGGGTTGTAGAAGGTAACCCTGCTGAACAAACATCTTTTTAAGCAAACCTTCTAATTTTTTATCCATAGGATCTTTGAAAGCACAACTATCCTCTATTGGAATAGTGGTGCGTTTGTTTAAAGTAGAAACCGCTCCCTCGACCTTGGGGACTGACTGCCATAAGTCCTTTCTGGGGTCGACCATAGGAAACAATTTTTTAAATATGGGGGGAGGGACGAAAGGAATACCGGGCCTTTCCCATTCTTTATTAACAATGTCCGCCACCCGCTTGGGTATAGGAAAAGCTTCTGGGAGCCCCGGCACCTCTAGGAACTTGTCCATTTTACATAGTTTCTCTGGGATGACTAAATTTTCACAATCATCCAGAGTGGATAATACCTCCTTAAGCAAAATGCGGAGATGTTCCAATTTAAATTTAAATGTAATCACATCAGATTCAGCCTGCTGAGAAATGTTCCCTAAATCAGTAATTTCTCCCTCAGACAAAACCTCCCTGGCCCCCTCAGATTGGGTTAGGGGCCCTTCAGAGATATTAATATCAGCGTCGTCATGCTCTTCAGTAACTAAAACAGAGCAGCCACGCTTACGCTGACAAGGGTTCATTTTGGCTAAAATGTTTTTGACAGAATTATCCATTACAGCCGTTAATTGTTGCATAGTAAGGAGTATTGGCGCGCTAGATGTACTAGGGGCCTCCTGAGTGGGCAAGACTCGTGTAGACGAAGGAGGGAATGATGCAGTACCATGCTTACTCCCCTCACTTGAGGAATCATCTTGGGCATCATTGTCATTATCACATAAATCACATTTATTTAAATGAATAGGAATTCTGGCTTCCCCACATTCAGAACACAGTCTATCTGGTAGTTCAGACATGTTAAACAGGCATAAACTTGATCAGAAAGTACAAAAAACGTTTTAAAATAAAACCGTTACTGTCACTTTAAATTTTAAACTGAACACACTTTATTACTGCAATTGCGAAAAAACATGAAGGAATTGTTCAAAATTCACCAAATTTTCACCACAGCGTCTTAAAGCCTTGAAAATATTGCACACCAATTTTGGAAGCTTTAACCCTTAAAATAACGGAACCGGAGCCGTTTTAAGCTTTAAACCCCTTTACAGTCCCTGGTATCTGCTTTGCTGAGACCCAACCAAACCCAAAGGGGAATACGATACCAAATGACGCCTTCAGAAGTCTTTTCTAAGTATCAGAGCTCCTCTCACATGCGACTGCATGCCATGCCTCTCAAAAACAAGTGCGCAACACCGGCGCGAAAATGAGACTCTGCCTATGCTTGGGGAAAGCCCCTAAAGAATAAGGTGTCTAAAACAGTGCCTGCCGATATTATTATATCAAAATACCCAGATAAAATGATTCCTCAAGGCTAAATATGTGTTAATAATCAATCGATTTAGCCCAGAAAAAGTCTACAGTTTAAATAAGCCCTTGTGAAGCCCTTATTTACAATCGTAATAAACATGGCTTACCGGATCCCATAGGGAAAATGACAGCTTCCAGCATTACATCGTCTTGTTAGAATGTGTCATACCTCAAGCAGCAAGAGACTGCAAACTGTTCCCCCAACTGAAGTTAATTGCTCTCAACAGTCCTGTGTGGAACAGCCATGGATTTTAGTTACGGTTGCTAAAATCATTTTCCTCATACAAACAGAATTCTTCATCTCTTTTCTGTTTCTGAGTAAATAGTACGTACCAGCACTATTTGAAAATAACAAACTCTTGATTGAATAATGAAAAACTACAGTTAAACACTAAAAAACTCTAAGCCATCTCCGTGGAGATGTTGCCTGTACAACGGCAAAGAGAATGACTGGGGTAGGCGGAGCCTAGGAGGGATCATGTGACCAGCTTTGCTGGGCTCTTTGCCATTTCCTGTTGGGGAAGAGAATATCCCACAAGTAAGGATGACGCCGTGGACCGGACACACCTATGTTGGAGAAATTAGCTTTTTTAAATGCTGAAATAAGGTTAAATTGATCATTGAAAAAAATGAATACATCATCATTGGTTTTGTACTTTAACTAATCCTCAGTGCCTGATAAAGACAACTGCCTCTGCAAGTGTGACAAAAATTTATTGTTAACAGGAACATGAGTTTTATTCCCCCAAAAATAAATTCTCACCTGTTTGTTAGTGTGGAGGTGATGGGGTGTGTGACATTAGGCAGTATAGACCCATGAGTAAGAGCAGTATTCTGGGACAAACTGGCAGGAGTTTGGATCACTCCATTAAGGGCTCCTACAATGCCATTTATTGCCAACTGATTTCCTGGCAAGGCCCCAATTATTGCACCCATACCCGGCACAGAAGGAAGGGCTTGTGTGACAGTCTGAATGCCGCTTGTTAGTGTTGCCATAGTCCCTCCATTTATCCTCTGAACTCCCTGAGCCTGTTGTGCTGGGCTATGTCCATCAGGTGGTGGCGTTGAAAGAGATGATGAACTGCTGGTGCTTTGTCCACTTGAGGCGAGATCCTACAAAAGCAGGAAGAATAATTTTACTCAAATGCATATACACAAAACCTTCACACACCCTTAGGAAAAGTCTGCATAAAAGAATAAACCGGAAACAAACCTAAACAAATCAAATAAAAATCAATGCTACATAAGATGGATATAAAGGATTATTAAATCTTTTCAACAGGGCACGGCTGAAAGTTGTTTTTACTTGGAGGGTTAGAACATTTCTAAAAATATTATTACATATGCACAAGCTTCAAACAACAATGTTTTAGGTAGATTTGTGTCATTGCTTTAGGTTGCACATAAGCCAATATTAGTTCCAATTGTGTACTTATTGCAATTGCACAGATCAAGACACACAAAACTGTATTAGCAAACATTTGCTGCTGTGACAGTAATATTATAGCATCAAAGTATTAAATTCCACTTTGCTTCAGGCATATACAGTTTTACATTTTGGAAGCAAACCTGGCTAAATAAATATGTTGCATTGTGCCCTCTAGGCGTTAAACTGGACAAGCCTGAACTAGACGATTAACATCCAAAGTGGCGGAAATGAACTGGCACAAACTGATTCTCTGTAAACTAAAAGTCATTATTAGAAGGGTACAACTGTAGTATGTATATATATATAGGATTTACCTGATTTGGTACTTGAAGTGTATTGTCTGTCTGGAAGTTTCCTAAGTGAGGACTTTTACGGATATTCAGTGAATCCGTATTAGAAGCTGGAAGGGAAAATAAATATCACACATACATGTTGTTTAAAAAATAAATATACACATATGCATTCAAACAAAAAAAGTGTATAAAACAGCAAAACCAAAACTCAATGACAGAAAACTGCAGACTTCGTGTGTTGCTGTAAAATGAAAATACAAACATTCTATTAATGTTACCACACATATACCTGCATGTTTGCATAAAAAAAATATAACTTTCATAATTCAGTGGAGTATAGAATTGAAAACAAAATCTCTCTTGCGATTGTTTGATTAAACTTAGCTCTTTAATATAAGAGCATAATGGGAAGTGTGAAAAACAAGGAGTGTGCATGAGCACTGCTAGAATGCTGGAACAAACATTGTAGAAAAACTGCCACACAGTGCTCTAGACAGATTACACTTATACATCTGATGCACTAAAATTAGCAGCCATTGTTTTAGAAAACATAATTGCTAACTGATGTCTGCTAAAAATATAAAAAATAAAAACACACACACAAAAAAATTTGAAACATATTGTTTAGTGTACAAATTTTAGCGATGCAACAGGAGTCCAAAGATGCATTGTCAGTTACCGTTGTGTAATGAGTATGTATGTACTTGAGGAGATGCATTGTCACTTACCGTTGTGTAATGAGTACGTATGCACTTGAGGAGATGCATTGTCACTTACCACTGTGTAATGAGTATGTATGCACTTGAGGAGATGCATTGTCACTTACCACTGTGTAATGAGTATGTATGCACTTGAGGAGATGCATTGTCACTTACCGTTGTGTAATGAGTACGTATGTACTTGAGGAGATGCATTGTCACTTACCGTTGTGTAATGAGTACGTATGTACTTGAGGAGATGCATTGTCACTTACCGTTGTGTAATGAGTACGTATGCACTTGAGGAGATGCATTGTCACTTACCGTTGTGTAATGAGTATGTATGTACTTGAGGAGATGCATTGTCACTTACCGTTGTGTAATGAGTATGTATGCACTTGAGGAGATGCATTGTCACATACTGCTGTGTAATGAGTACGTATGCACTTGAGGAGATGCATTGTCACATACTGCTGTGTAATGAGTATGTATGCACTTGAGGAGATGCATTGTCACTTACCTCTGTGTAATGAGTACGTATGCACTTGAGGAGATGCATTGTCACTTACTGCTGTGTAATGAGTATATATGCACTTGAGGAGATGCATTGCCACTTACCGCTGTGTAATGAGTACGTATGCACTTGAGGAGATGCATTGTCACTTACTGCTGTGTAATGAGTATGTATGTACTTGAGGAGATGCATTGCCACTTACCGTTGTGTAATGAGTATGTATGCACTTGAGGAGATGCATTGTCACTTACCGTTGTGTAATGGGTACGTATGCACTTGAGGAGATGCATTGTCACTTACTGCTGTGTAATGAGTATGTATGCACTTGAGGAGATACATTGTCACTTACCGTTGTGTAATGAGTACGTATGCACTTGAGGAGATGCATTGTCACTTACTGCTGTGTAATGAGTATGTATGCACTTGAGGAGATACATTGTCACTTACCGTTGTGTAATGAGTATGTATGCACTTGAAGAGATGCATTGTCACTTACCACTGTGTAATGAGTACGTATGCACTTGAGGAGATGCATTGTCACTTACCACTGTGTAATGAGTATGTATGCACTTGAGGAGATGCGTTGTCACTTACCGTTGTGTAATGAGTACGTATGAACTTGAGGAGATGCGTTGTCACTTACCGTTGTGTAATGAGTATGTATGTACTTGAGGAGATGCGTTGTCACTTACCACTGTGTAATGAGTACGTATGTACTTGAGGAGATGCATTGTCTCTTACCATTGTGTAATGAGTATGTATGTACTTGAGGAGATGCATTGTCACTTACCACTGTGTAATGAGTACGTATGTACTTGAGGAGATGCATTGTCACTTACCGTTGTGTAATGAGTATGTATGTACTTGAGGAGATGCATTGCCACTTACCGTTGTGTAATGAGTACGTATGCACTTGAGGAGATGCGTTGTCACTTACCGTTGTGTAATGAGTACGTATGCACTTGAGGAGATGCATTAGGGTTGGAACATATTGATGGAAAAGGAACCGATAACTGAGCATTTAGAAGTTGCAGACGCTCCTTTTTGGCAGTTAGATTCTTAATTTGTTCTTCAAGTCGCCTGTTCTCTACTTGCAGCTGATGTAGCGATTTCAGCATTCCTAATACTGAAAGACAATATAGAATATTTTATGAAAACCTTGCTTTATTAGGAACAAAACCCAAGACAGAACAACATGGACTGTTTAATACAACCTTGATAAGATTGGTGAACCATTATGCAGGAATCCATTTATAAATTCAGTTTTAACCAAATTCAAATATATCACATTGTATTTAGCACCCTAGGAAGGAAAAGACAATTTGAAAAAACATAATTTATGCTTACCTGATAAATGTATTTCTCTTGTGATGTATCAAGTCCACGGATTCATCCATACTTGTGGGATATTCTCCTTCCTTACAGGAAGTGGCAAAGAGAGCACCCAAAGCAGAGCTGTCTATATAGCTCCTCCCTTAGCTGCACCCCCCAGTCATTCGACCAAAGGCTAGGAAGAAAAAGGAGAAACTATAGGGTGCAGTGGTGACTGAAGTTTTTTATATAAAAATATACTGCCTGTTTTAAATAAACAGGGCGGGCCGTGGACTCGATACATCACAAGAGAAATAAATTTATCAGGTAAGCATAAATTATGTTTTCTCTTGTAAGATGTATAGAGTCCACGGATTCATCAATACTTGTGGGATACCAATACCAAAGCTTTAGGACACGGATGAAGGGAGGGACAAGACAGGTACCTTAAACGGAAGGCACCACTGCTTGTAGAACCTTTCTCCCAAAAATAGCCTCCGAAGAAGCAAAAGTATCGAATTTGTAAAATTTGGAAAAAGTATGAAGCGAAGAACAAGTCACCTCCTTACAAATCTGTTCAACAGAAGCCTCATTTTTAAAAGCCCATGTGGAAGCCACTGCTCTAGTAGAATGAGCAGTAATTCTTTCAGGAGGCTGCTGGCCAGCAGTCTCATAAGCCAAACGGATGATGCTTTTCAGTCAAAAAGAAAGAGGTAGCCGTAGCCTTTTGACCTCCCCGTTTACCAGAATAAACAACAAACAATGAAGATGTTTGACGGAAATCTTTAGTTGCTTGTAAGTAGAACTTTAAAGCACGAACCATTTTTGTCACCACACTCACTTTACCCTTCCTAGTACTTAGAGTAGGCAAAGAGAATGACTGGGGGGTGGAGCTAAGGGAGGAGCTATATAGACAGCTCTGCTGTGGGTGCTCTCTTTGCCACTTCCTGTAAGGAAGTAGAATATCCCACAAGTATGGATGAATCCGTGGACTCGATACATCTTACAAGAGAAATAAACCAGACAACTATATATTTTACATTATCAGATATGGAATAATGTGACTAACAGATTATCAAATTACTTTTTCATATAAATAATGAAGGTCAAATACATTGTGCAATACCATAAATATATCAATACATGGCAACACATTTAATACACACTAATGAAGAGTATTTAAGGGACAGTATTTTTTATAATGTACAAGCAGAATAATTATTTGCTAAATTATATATTCGAATCCTCTATCAATATTATTTATAAATTAATATTACAGCATGTCTACTTAAGATAAACAATATACACAGTGACACAAAAATAATTCTCATTTTAATTTAATTCAATACAAATAAATTATGTGATGATCCTGATTTAATATGGAACATATTAATATCTATTACTTCACACTGAGAGACGCCCACAGAATTATCTCAAACATTGGGACAATTCATTTCCAAGAATCAGAGAGAAAACTGAAAACAAACCTAGTCATTTTCCTTCCCTCATAGTCATGGTGTCCATTCAAATGTATGCAAGGAAATATAGTGAGGTGACAAGACTGATAAAAAAATGACAGATTCAGGGACATTATAGCCACATTTGATACAGGAACTACAATTTCCTCCCTTCATTATGATGTACCACCTGCTACAAAGACTATAAATAGTTGGCATTATTGTTATTATGAACAGTGATGCCCAAGTGATTGTGTAATAGAACTGCCTCATTACATAATTATTTTAGTCAGATTATGAAGTAGTTACTATTTCAGTAAAACAAAAGTAATCTTAAAGGGACAGTCAACACCCGAAAGAACTTTATCCCATACCTTCGATCAGCCAAAGACAATGCATCTGCATCGCATCCCATTTTCAACTCCTCTAACGTTATACTAGTAATCATCCAAATCACATATGTTTTTCTAATAGAGATATGGCAGCCCCTCCTCCGTCACCCCCTTCTTTACTAAATGCCATGCTCGTTCATGTATGAGCCGTTAACGCATGCACATTTTAAGTTCACAAGCGCGGACACGTGTTAAGAATCCATCCAAGGATTTGATTGGCTGAATCAATTAAACTGAAACCTATTACGTCACGGTGGGGGGAGTTTGGCTGCCATATCTCTATTAGAAAAATGTATGTGCTTTGACCGATTACTCATATAACGCTAGAGGAGTTGAAAATGGGATGTGGTGCAGGCGCATCATCTTTGGTGGATCGAAGGTATGGGATAAAGTTCAATTGGGTGTTGACTGTCCCTTTAAAAGGTTGACTCCTGTTGCGGACCCGATGGATATATGATTTAATATGAGTCTTCTTAGACTCAGTGTTAAAGGGACAGTCTACACCTATATTAACGTTAGCCCATACCTTAGATTGTGTTCCGATTGTCATAGCTCACCCCTTCAACCCCAATGAGTCTGCTTCAAAAACGGAGTTATTCAAAATAAAAAGTTTGATTTCAATAGTTACAAATGGCCGACAAACTCCGCCCAATCCCTTCTCCTCCTACCTTGAACTCGTCTTCTCTTTGTAGCTCATACTCGTGCACATAGCAGCCACTGACGTAATTACCGTCTAAACACGCATGAGCACCTTTACGGAAGTGAGTAAACGGAAGTTCGTCTGCGCAGCTGGCAATTAACCAAACCTATGGTTGTGTGCAAATTGAAAATATGCTTTTGTTCCGGATTTTTTGTTCCTCTGCTGGTGCGCATGCGCAAAACAACGAAAGCGCAAGACCGATTTTTAATCAGTGATCAACTTTTGATTGGAGCGTTTGATTGGAGACAGTCTGTGATGTAGTTTATAGGTGGAGCTGGTCGGCCATTTGTAACGATTGAAATCAAACTTTTGATTTTGAATAACTCCGTTTTTGAAGCAGACTCGTTGGGGTAGAGGGGGTGAGTTATGACAATTGGAACACAATCTAAGGTATAGGCTAACGTTAATATAGGTGTAGACTGTCCCTTTAAGGGATAACTCACTAGCTGAAACATAGCATTTCATCTTTGTATCTGAAGAGTATGATCTTAGTAGTCTGCCAAAGTAAAATATGGAAAGATTGGCTTGTAGAACGCATTATAACATACAATGTGGATGCAGTAGAAGCTTCCTCTATGTAAAGTGGGTAAAACTAGTAGTCATTAAACCACCAAACCGGTGAAATTGTGGGTTTTCAATTTGGTGACATTTTATTTTTGTGCATTACAAATTATAATGCTGAGACGCGGTCCATAGACATCCCTAGACAGTTGAAGGGTCCATGGCACCAGACAGACCATTCCTCTGGGGAAAATGTGTACAAATAATGAACAGCAATATGGAATGGTGAAAGTTAATTTATTGTTTCCTTTTAAAGGGATATGGATATGAAACAGTGCTCCTTTAGTAAAACATATATATATTAAAATCAAAGTTAATATAAAAAGAAACATACTTGTTTCTTTGCTAAATGAGCACTTGAAAATTCTCAGTGTAGCCACTGCCTACAGCTAGATTAGGGTTATATCATTACAGCCGCTAAAGGGACAGTCAAGATTAAACTTTCATGATTCAGATAGGACATGCAATGTTAAACAACTTTCAAATTTACTTTTATTATCAAATTTGCTTTGTTTACTTGGTATTCTTTGTTGAAAGCTAATCCTAGGTAGGCTCATAAGCCAATTTCTAAGCCCTTGAAAACTGCCTCTTGTCTAAGTGCATTTTGATAGTTTTTCACAGTTGGAAACTGCTAGTTCATGTGTGTCTTATAGATACTATTGTGCTCACTCCTGTTGAGTTATTTATGAGTCAGCACTGATTTGCTAAAATGCAAGGCTGTCAAAAGAACTGAGATAAGGGACGGTCTGCAGAGGCTTAGATACAAGGTTATTATTACAGAGGTAAAAAGTGTATTACAATAACAGTGTTGGTTAAGCAAACTAGGGAATGGGTAATAAAAGGGATTTCTATTAAGTATAATCCATTGATTTGTGCTTGTTTTTTTTCGCAACAATGAAACAGACTGTTTAACATCCCTTTAAAGGGACAGTCAACACTAAAATTGTTATTGTTTAAAAAGATAGATAATGCCTTTACTAAATATTCCCCAGTTTTGCATAACCAACAATGTTATATTAATATACCTTATAACATTTAAACCTCTAAATGTTTGTCAGTTTTTAAGCCACTACAGACAGCCTCTTATCACATGCATTTTTATTTGCTTTTCCCAACAGGAGACTGTGAGATCATGTGGGCCATATAGATAACATTATGTTCACGGCCGTGGAGTTATTTAAGAGTCAGCACAACACAGCATTAATTGGCTAAAATGCAAGTCAATAGATAATCAATAAAAAGTCACGTGATCAGGGGGCTGTCAGAAGATGCTTAGATACAAGGTAATCATAGAGGTAAAAAGTGTATTAATATCAGTGTGTTTGTTGGTAATACAAAACTGGGGAATGGTAATAAGAATGGTAATAAGAGATTATCTCCCTTTTAAAACAATACAAATTATTTTGTAAACAGTCCCTTTAAGAAAATACTGATTTCTCTCATTGCTACAATGGTTCTGGTAAATGTGCATAATGCAAAGACAGCTGAACACAAAGACGTTAACATTTTCACAAACTGAAGCACGTGTTCATATACTCTGACGTGCAAGCTAATTAAGAAGTACGGCCTCTTTGTGTAAAAGATATTCTAAGAGTCAAATTATACCACATTAACTACCTGCACTCTGGCATTGGGCTTAATATGTCCAGAAGGATAGGGACGTGCTCTATGCCTGTTTAAAAAGTTCTTCCACAACTGGACACAAAATAAAGCTCCCCTGGACGACGGAATCATTTGATAAAAACTCTACAAACTTCATGCTGCAGGTTAATCACATAGTTTAAACACATTTGGACAGTTTTTTCAAGAAGCAAAATACTTTGATTTGTGGAGGGAGAATAAATTACATTTTTAACAGTTAAATGTGCTTTTTTATAGGGTTGTTCAAAACTTTGCTATATTAAGCCTCTTATTTAAAATGTAGGGGAAAATTTATCAAGCTGCATTCCCAGATTTTGAGGCTTTACAGTGCATGAGAGAACCTGTAACCACAAGTTTAACCCCTTAACGACCAAGGACGTGGCAGGCATGTCCTACAAAAAACGTTCATTAACTACTAAGGACGTGCCTGGCACATCCTCCGGGGTTTTAATCACTGGAAGCGATCCTGATCGCATCCAGCCGCTTTCAGTGTATTGCAGAAATGCCTCAATATTGAGTCATCGTGCAATACCCTTTTTAAGCACACCAATGCAGAGAGGGCCACTCTGTGGCCCTCTCTGCATCGGCCAGCGATGGTGCCGATCATTGGTTGCGTGGGAGGGATAGCAGGGAGGTGGGTGGGCGGATTGTAAAAACTCCAAGACAGAGGGCACCCTCTAGGCAATCCCAGCCGCCAGACTGACACATAGGTCTCAAAAGGGGAGAGCATAGAACCTCTAACTAAGCCCATTACACCCCTGATGAACAACAATCTCAGGACCTACTCCCAGCCGGGCCAGCCCAAGAGTCAGTAGGTCTGAAACAGGGGAACAGAAGAACCCAGACACCCGCTCACAAAAGAGCAGAAAAAATGGCTTCAGCCATCCCACAGAGCTCGGGAACCACCCGAAACTCCATAAAGACAGTCGACAAGGGCAAAGACCCGGAAGAGTCTAGCAAAGGCCCATCTCGACGCAGAGCCAGCAAGACTCCAGATAGAACAGAACCCAGAAAGCATGCCTCTCTCCAAATAGGTTAAACCCTCTGTTCCATTCCCTGAATCTAGGAGAAGTCCTAAAACAAGGCCATCTCCATAGGAGAACAAGTCCCCCCCCATAGAAAAGGAGGACCATTAGAGACAGAGCACCTGCCCACGAGACACAAGGCCACAGGCTAAACAAGAGAGCAATCTCCAACGCAGATGAACTTGGAAGGAATCCCCTTAAAACATAGCGCACAGACAGGGTGCATTAGCTGCTGCAGTTACCCTATAACCCTTCTCCTGCAGAACCGCAAAGCCATCAGGTTACTTCATTAAAGCTTAGGCAAAGTCAATGAGTAGTGGCACTCAACCATGACCAGATCTACTAGACAGACCAAAGGTCATAGTCCAAGTTCCCGGAACAGGAGAACCCACCCTAGATCCTGAAAAGACTGGTAACAACCCACAACGTGATCCACAAGGGAAAACACTGAGCAAAAGCCTCAGCAACCGGAAGAACCAGGGCGATGACAGGTCAGAGCCACCAATTGTTAAAAACAAACAATATCCCAGAAAGTTAAACACCCCGTCTGATATAGAAAATAGACCCACAGGGAGATATTCATGTAATATCCAGAAAAACCCGGAGAACGAGAACACCTCGCAAGTCCCGACCCAAAGAAGAGACCACCCCATGCTGAAGTCGAATGCTCCAAAGGAGCGAAGGCATCTCGAACCATGACACTAGAGCCCATAGGCGTTCGACTGCCACAAGACGTCCAAAGCAAGGGAATACCATGATGACAATGAGGACAAGGTCACTGGATCAAAAGCTAGTCTCCACCTCACCATACAAGACAGAGGAGTACCTGAAAACAAGAATGCGGAGCATCCCCAGATCCAGGAAAAATCCTAAGCAGAGTCCAAAGGAACGCTCTTGAAGGGAAAACCAGGACTCCAAACTCACATGGAGGAACAGACAAAATCCAAAGGGTCTCAGAAGAAGTTAGCAACCATCTCCCGAAGGGAAACCCCGGGCCCCATAAGGAGACCTAACCCAAAAGAGGAAACTAATAAGTCCAAAGGTCTCACTGACAAGAGAACCACGGAAGGAACAAGTCCAAACGGACAATTCCTAGAGCCTCAGAAAGGCCAAACCGCCCTAAACCAGCGGTAAGGAGGCGCTAAACCCCCAATTCTACCACGTGAGGAAGAATACTCTATAGAGAGAATCGGAAGCCAAAGGAGTGACGCAGCGGAACGCCGCTGACCCAGTCAACCAGCTCAAAGGCTAAATAAGGACTGAAACAATCCTTCCCGTCTCACGGACCCACGAGTCCTCGTTAGAATGCTTAGCTGAAACTTGTAATAAAAACAGGAAACGTAATAAAGCACTCAGCGCCTCGACCGGACCAGCCAGGCAGAACAGGCGCCACGTGTCTGAACAGGCCACAAGACAGAAGATCTGAACCCAAGAAGGACCAGCCTGCAAACAGGGCCAGAACTGTCAAGCTGCATAAATCCTCCCTCAGAGGGGAAGAGAATAACAGACAAAACATAGGACTAACATGTCCCTTAACAAACTTCCGCAGAAGTAAACAGCAAGAATTGATCCCAAAGAAGTTCACGAAGGAAACAATCAAAATAAGTCATCCTAACCGGATAAAAGAAAATATAAGGCAGCCCGTAGGCAAACAAAGAAACAGGGATACCCGCAGGACCAGCCAAACGGAACCCTGACCTTCCAACAAAAACTGGGAAGGATCTCAACAACCGACAATTAGGAGATTACGCCATCCCCACATGTCTAATGAGGTGAGCCATCCGAAGTAGAAAACTGTAGATTCCCGTATCCATTAAGGATAGGATCCTCTAATAACTCAAAAACGTGTCTGAATAAAACGGCACACTATTCTGTAACGAAAGCACAACACTCAGGGACAGCTACACCCACAGGGAACTGTATAATCCCACCCAAGGCCGGAAGACCCGGGACAATCGGGCACGAGCACAAACGCAAATAAACATCTGGGCTTTGCAGACGCATAATCGCCAAAAATATGTGAAAGCGAAAACGAGCTGCAACCTCCAGGGGGAACAAGCCGCCCTGCAAGGAGGGATAAACATAATCTGGGTTACCCGCATGTGTAGTAGGGAGCGGTAGGTAACTCGCCTCTCGGAGGACAGAACCCCCCAGAGGCGGATAGCTCGGCGGACCCTGGATTCCCTAAGCCCGAGGAACAAGGCGCTCTAATACGGCATATCGAACATAACTGATTGACCTGTGTCAACGGGGCCAATTCGCATTCTTCACAAGTCGAAGAACCTGATTCTGAAATTTGAACAGTCTCAGCATCAAGATCCTCCATAACTGGATAGAGAATATAATAATATGAACTAAATAGAAATCTGAAGGGCACCTGACACCCACAATGGCTGGGGCACTAACCACCTCCTAGAACCAGACACTAGCAGAACCAAATTTTTCAGTCGCCTCACGGTCAGGAATGCAGAAATGGAAGACCAGAACGTAAACACGCCCAGTCACAAGGTGAACCGTACAGCCCCAAAAAAGCGCGCCCAACCATAAGGTTGCGTCACTTCCAAAGGCCCCTATGTTCTAAGCCAAGAGCCCAGTTAACACTACACATAAGCAGATTGAATCACAAAACAAACATGATTAAAAAAAACAACCCTGTTCAATAATCCCCCTCGGGAGATATTAACCCTTGATTCCAAGATAAAGGAGCCTCACTGAGGCTCTATATATTATACTTAATAAGTCCTGCAGGATAGTACCTTACAGGAAACAAAGATACAGTACATTCTGTTCAAGTAACATGAAGCTATCTTATCGGAATCTACGCCGTGGAACAGGAAAACGGCCCTTCAAGTGTGACAAATAGTAGCAGCGCCTCCGGCTTGTACTTGAGAGAAGAAAGCAGGCAGCGAAGCGAAGTTTGACAACGCTGATTGCTTGTGGAGCTGTTAATATGAGTCAGGATGGTTTCGCAGAAAGACTCTCCCTGTATCTCCGGACTCTAACTTTCATCCAGGCTCTCATTGAGAGGGTGACAGGATTACTTAAAACTCCTGTCTCATGTCGAAGAGTACTACCCTCCATAAGAGACAAAACAAACTTCTGACACTTCTCTGCCAACCTCCTGGGACGAAAGGCAAAGACTGGAAGATGAGGGGAGTGGGATGAGTATTTAAGCCTTTGGCTGGGGTGGCCAGGTTCTTATTTCCCAAAAGTAATGAATACAGCTGTGGACTCTTTCCGTTTATAAAGAAAAAGGTTGTCCTCTTCTCTGGTCTTGGAAAGAAGGAATCTGCCCCTGTGCGGAAGAGATTTGAATCTTATCCGGTATCCCTGACATATGACCTCCAGAACCCAAGGATCCTAAACATCCTGAAACCAAGCGTCTGAGAAAAGCAACAATCTGCCCCCTACTCGATCAGATTGCAGATCGGGGGCCGCCCCTTCATGCCAATTTGTTATCAGCGGGCTTCTTTGTCCGAACAAAAGGAGCGAAAATTAGAGGACTGGCGTTCCTTAGGTCTGTTCTTCTTATCCTGAGTCCAGACCTGGTCCAAATAAGATCTTCCCCTTGAAAGGAAGAGAAAGGAGTCTGGATTTAGAAGTTATATCCACAGACCAAGACTTCAACCAGAAAGCCCTGTGGGCTAGGCCTGCAAAACCTGAAGCCTAAGCATTCAGACGAATAATCTGCATATTCGCATCACAGATGAAAAAATTAGTTACTCTTAAAGCCTTAATTCACTCCTGAATATCCTTGAGGGGAGATTCCACCTCGATAAGTTCTGACAGGGAGTCGCACCAGTAGGTTGCGGCCCCGGGCCACCGCAGCTTGAAATAGAAATCCTGCGTGTTGGAACATTCTCCTTAGGAAAGTTTCCAACTTCTTATCAATAGGTTCTCTAAAGGAAGAGCTATCCTCCAGAGGGATAGTAGTACGCTTAGCTAGCGTCGAAATGGCACCATTTACCTTAGGAATGGAGCACCACAGCTCTAACTGAGCGTCCGGGACCGGGAACACTTTTTTTTTTTAAAGTAGCCAAGGGAGAAAAGGAAGTATCAATTCTCTCCCATTCTTTACTAATAATGTTCGCCATACAAACTGGGACCGGAAAAGTTTGTGGGACCTTCCTGTCTTCATAAACCCTATCTAATTTAGGGCTCTTAGGTTCCTCATGTAGCTTAGCCACTGGTACCTCTAGCATAGACAGGACCTCCACTAAAAAACGCAGATGTTCAATTTTAAATCTAAAGAAGGGTTCCTCTGCCCGAGGAGATTTTGTAATAGAAGTCTCCAACTCTGAAAGTTCACCCTCTCACGCCACAGAGGTTAACTTATCCTCTGATAGCTGGGACATACAAGCTAGATCTGATTGGAAATTAATTTAGATTAATCTAAAACAGGAGAACTGTGTTTAACATTTCTCTTACGTTTCCCAGAGATGGGTAAAGCACTCAGGGTCGCGGACACTGCCGATTGTAACTGTGCAGTAAAGTCTGCAGGAAAAAAAACCCCTCCAGGTGGAGAAATAGCTGTGCCCCAGGGAACTGCATGCAAAGCGGTTAGGGTAGTATTCTCTCGGGTCACAGAATCCTGAGACGTTGATGGTTCAGAGGGACTAATAGTACTAGGGTTAATAGCAGACTTAGCTCCCTTCTTAGACTTTTAAACAGTACCCAGGCAATTAGAACAAAATTGAGCAGGCGGGCAAACCATGGCCTCCTCACAATGTAAGCAGGTATTATTAATCACTATAGAAGGAGTGGAACCTTCTAACATATCAGAATCCTCCATAGTAGGTATGTAATCCCACAGTAAAAAGAAAAGAAAAAAGTTTTAAATATAGAAAGGCCCCTTTACAAAACCGATGGCTGGGGCACTCACTACCTCCTAGACCCAGACAAGTTATCAAGAAGCGCTCCTCAGGAGTGCTGTCTGCATCAGGATTGTAAGGAAGTGTATTAAGTTGCCCCGGTCACATGGTGCGCAAGGTAGGACCCTCCCCTGCTATGAAAAAGTGCGCAAAGCTATTAGGAGCTGCGCAACTCACAAAGAGAAAGTGAAACCTGCCTGTTCCAGCCAAAAGTACAAAGTTTAAATGTGCCCTGAAAACTTTTTTTCTTCACAAATGTTAAAGCAGTATATAAACTCCCCAAACTGTTCCCAATAAACTCCCACTGAGGAGATAACCTTCGACCCTACTGAGGTATAGAGGAGTCAGACAGTGACCTTATATAAGGTGTCCCTGCTATATGAAAAAAACACACCATCCAGGATTAATGCTGTGGAACAGATACAGCCTCTCAAGTGCGACAGCCTTGTAGCGATGCTCTGACAAGGACCTGAGTGTGGAAAAACAAGCAGTGGAACTCGTTAACACTGATTGCTCAGGAGTTGTTAGACAGACAGTCTGGATGGTTTTGCAGAAAAACTCTCTCTGCATTTCCAGACTCTAACTTTCATCATCACTCTCTTGAAGGGAAGATACCCGTTAAGGATTATCCAAAACTTCTAACACTTCTCTGCCATCCTCCTCTAGTGACGAAAGGCAAAGAATGACTGGGGGGGGGGTAGGGGAAGTGGGAGGGATATTTAAGCCTTTGGCTGGGTGTCTTTGCCTCCTCTCCTGGTGGCCAGGTGTTGTATTTCCCAACAGTAAGGAATTAAAGCCGTGAACTCTCCTTGCCTTATGGAAAGAAAGTGTGGTTTTTTTAATTTTTCCATCATTTAATATTTTTTTATAGTAAATTACAAGATATGATGAAAATAATGGTGTCTTTAGAAAGTCCATTTAATGGTAAGAAAAACGGTATATATGTGTGGGTACAGTAAACGAGTAAGAGGAAAATTACAGCTAAACACAAACACCGCAGAAATGTAAAAATAGCCCTGGTCCTCAACGGTAAGAAAATTGAAAAATGGTCTGGAAAATAATGGGTTAAGAAGCTTAAAATGCTTCTTTATCCTCTCCACCATCTTAGAGGTTGTGAGATGAGATAAATCACCAGATACTCGCTTGTTTCAGGGGGATTGGTATACTCTGCTCTTGTGATTGCAGGTGAACAGTTCTCTACATGAGAACTTGTCTGCCTGCAATCTTGATAAATTTTTCCCTTAACAGGAATTGCAATCCAATGATAAAATGTGTTTGTGCTTGTTATTTATTTACTGTAGCTAAATGTTTAACTGTCAAAAAGAGTTGCACATAGTTAATCTCAAGCGTCTACCATTCTCCTCAGCCGGTCCAGAGTAGTACACGCTGGATGATTGGCATGTAAAAGCATAAGCTGCTTCTGAGTGGCTCACTGACCAGGTCCTGCACAGAAGTAATCTGCGTCAGCTCCTGAGTGGGAGTTGAATCACTGATGGTATATTTGGTTTAAAGTTATAGTAAATCCTAGCATTTTAAAAACGCTAGGATTTACCATCACTAAAAATAAATAAATCGGACTTTCAGTGATCACTGTAAAAAAAATTAAAATTATGCTAAACGTAACTTTTCTGTTCCATGGCATCCTCACTAAACATATCGGCTCCAGCCGCCTACGGCACAGCACTCTTTTTTTCAATTAGATTTCCACCTCTAAACCAATATATGTGCTAGTCTTATGGAACTGTTTTGTATGCTAGCATGGCTATTGGTCTAGAGGTGGAAACATCACCTTTAGAGCTCTGTGCCGAGGGCGGATCGAGCCACTGAGTTTAGCGAGGAGGCTGCGGCACATTTTTTTTTACAAGGTGACCACTGGAAGTCCTATTTATATTAAGTGATGGTAAATCCTAGCGTTTTTAAAATGCTAGGATTTACAATCACTTTAAAGCTGATAAATTCACAGAAAGTCACTTTTTATAAAACCGATTTCTAAATTAGCCAACTTGTAAAGGAACTTCAAAAGAATGCAATCTGGTTGAATTGTTAACATGCTTTTAACTAACTTTGCACTGACTTTAAACTGTAATTGAAAGGACCAATAAATACAGTAGAATTGCATAACCAAGAACATTATAAAAAGACAATCCAATAGCATTTACCAAATTTTAAATAAGCAGTAGATTGTTTCCAGAGAAATGTCAAAATTTTGTTCAATTTTGACAGCCCTCTGTACCATGTGACAGTCATCAGTCAATCACAGACTCATAAGTATACATAGTGAACTCTTGTACATGCTCAGTAGTAGCTGGTGTCTCAGATAGTGTAAACATTAAAAGACTGCGCACATTTTGATAATAGAAGAAAATTGGAAAAAAGCATGGTTTATCTTAATCATTGAAGTTTAATTTTTGACTTTGGTGTCCCTTTAAAAGTTATATGGTTTCTTACCTGATCCACCACAACAAAATAATAAAAAAATAAATTATGCTTACCAAATAATTTCCTTTCCTTCTGTATAAGGAGAGTCCTCAGCTTCATTCATTACTTGTGGGAATACAGAACCTGGCCACCAGAAGAAGGCAAAGACACCCCAGCCAAAGGCTTAAAAACCTCCCCCACTACCCTAATTTCCCAGTCATTCTGCCAAGGGAACAAGGAACAGTAGGAGAAAACAGAATTTATGTTTACCTGATAAATTACTTTCTCCAACGGTGTGTCCGGTCCACGGCGTCATCCTTACTTGTGGGATATTCTCCTCCCCAACAGGAAATGGCAAAGAGCCCAGCAAAGCTGGTCACATGATCCCTCCTAGGCTCCGCCTACCCCAGTCATTCGACCGACGTTAAGGAGGAATATTTGCATAGGAGAAACCATATGATACCGTGGTGACTGTAGTTAAAGAAAATAAATTATCAGACCTGATTAAAAAACCAGGGCGGGCCGTGGACCGGACACACCGTTGGAGAAAGTAATTTATCAGGTAAACATAAATTCTGTTTTCTCCAACATAGGTGTGTCCGGTCCACGGCGTCATCCTTACTTGTGGGAACCAATACCAAAGCTTTAGGACACGGATGATGGGAGGGAGCAAATCAGGTCACCTAGATGGAAGGCACCACGGCTTGCAAAACCTTTCTCCCAAAAATAGCCTCAGAAGAAGCAAAAGTATCAAACTTGTAAAATTTGGTAAAAGTGTGCAGTGAAGACCAAGTCGCTGCCCTACATATCTGATCAACAGAAGCCTCGTTCTTGAAGGCCCATGTGGAAGCCACAGCCCTAGTGGAATGAGCTGTGATTCTTTCGGGAGGCTGCCGTCCGGCAGTCTCGTAAGCCAATCTGATGATGCTTTTAATCCAAAAAGAGAGAGAGGTAGAAGTTGCTTTTTGACCTCTCCTTTTACCGGAATAAACAACAAACAAGGAAGATGTTTGTCTAAAATCCTTTGTAGCGTCTAAATAGAATTTTAGAGCGCGAACAACATCCAAATTGTGCAACAAACGTTCCTTCTTTGAAACTGGTTTCGGACACAGAGAAGGTACGATAATCTCCTGGTTAATGTTTTTGTTAGAAACAACTTTTGGAAGAAAACCAGGTTTAGTACGTAAAACCACCTTATCTGCATGGAACACCAGATAAGGAGGAGAACACTGCAGAGCAGATAATTCTGAAACTCTTCTAGCAGAAGAAATTGCAACCAAAAACAAAACTTTCCAAGATAATAACTTAATATCAACGGAATGTAAGGGTTCAAACGGAACCCCCTGAAGAACTGAAAGAACTAAGTTGAGACTCCAAGGAGGAGTCAAAGGTTTGTAAACAGGCTTGATTCTAACCAGAGCCTGAACAAAGGCTTGAACATCTGGCACAGCTGCCAGCTTTTTGTGAAGTAACACAGACAAGGCAGAAATCTGTCCCTTCAAGGAACTTGCAGATAATCCTTTTTCCAATCCTTCTTGAAGGAAGGATAGAATCTTAGGAATCTTAACCTTGTCCCAAGGGAATCCTTTAGATTCACACCAACAGATATATTTTTTCCAAATTTTGTGGTAAATCTTTCTAGTCACAGGCTTTCTGGCCTGAACAAGAGTATCGATAACAGAATCTGAGAACCCTCGCTTCGATAAGATCAAGCGTTCAATCTCCAAGCAGTCAGCTGGAGTGAGACCAGATTCGGATGTTCGAACGGACCTTGAACAAGAAGGTCTCGTCTCAAAGGTAGCTTCCATGGTGGAGCCGATGACATATTCACCAGATCCGCATACCAAGTCCTGCGTGGCCACGCAGGAGCTATCAAGATCACCGACGCCCTCTCCTGATTGATCCTGGCTACCAGCCTGGGGATGAGAGGAAACGGCGGGAATACATAAGCTAGTTTGAAGGTCCAAGGTGCTACTAGTGCATCCACTAGAGCCGCCTTGGGATCCCTGGATCTGGACCCGTAGCAAGGAACTTTGAAGTTCTGACGAGAGGCCATCAGATCCATGTCTGGAATGCCCCACAGTTGAGTGATTTGGGCAAAGATTTCCGGATGGAGTTCCCACTCCCCCGGATGCAATGTCTGACGACTCAGAAAATCCGCTTCCCAATTTTCCACTCCTGGGATGTGGATTGCAGACAGGTGGCAGGAGTGAGTCTCCGCCCATTGAATGATTTTGGTCACTTCTTCCATCGCCAGGGAACTCCTTGTTCCCCCCTGATGGTTGATGTACGCAACAGTTGTCATGTTGTCTGATTGAAACCGTATGAACTTGGCCCTCGCTAGCTGAGGCCAAGCCTTGAGAGCATTGAATATCGCTCTCAGTTCCAGAATATTTATCGGTAGAAGAGATTCTTCCCGAGACCAAAGACCCTGAGCTTTCAGGGATCCCCAGACCGCGCCCCAGCCCATCAGACTGGCGTCGGTCGTGACAATGACCCACTCTGGTCTGCGGAAGGTCATCCCTTGTGACAGGTTGTCCAGGGACAGCCACCAACGGAGTGAGTCTCTGGTCCTCTGATTTACTTGTATCCTCGGAGACAAGTCTGTATAGTCCCCATTCCACTGACTGAGCATGCACAGTTGTAATGGTCTTAGATGAATGCGCGCAAAAGGAACTATGTCCATTGCCGCTACCATCAAACCTATCACTTCCATGCACTGCGCTATGGAAGGAAGAGGAACGGAATGAAGTATCCGACAAGAGTCTAGAAGTTTTGTTTTTCTGGCCTCTGTCAGAAAAATCCTCATTTCTAAGGAGTCTATTATTGTTCCCAAGAAGGGAACCCTTGTTGACGGAGATAGAGAACTCTTTTCCACGTTCACTTTCCATCCGTGAGATCTGAGAAAGGCCAGGACGATGTCCGTGTGAGCCTTTGCTTGAGGAAGGGACGACGCTTGAATCAGAATGTCGTCCAAGTAAGGTACTACAGCAATGCCTCTTGGTCTTAGCACAGCTAGAAGGGACCCTAGTACCTTTGTGAAAATCCTTGGAGCAGTGGCTAATCCGAAAGGAAGCGCCACGAACTGGTAATGCTTGTCCAGGAATGCGAACCTTAGGAACCGATGATGTTCCTTGTGGATAGGAATATGTAGATACGCATCCTTTAAATCCACCGTGGTCATGAATTGACCTTCCTGGATGGAAGGAAGAATTGTTCGAATGGTTTCCATTTTGAACGATGGAACCTTGAGAAACTTGTTTAAGATCTTGAGATCTAAGATTGGTCTGAACGTTCCCTCTTTTTTGGGAACTATGAACAGATTGGAGTAGAACCCCATCCCTTGTTCTCCTAATGGAACAGGATGAATCACTCCCATTTTTAACAGGTCTTCTACACAATGTAAGAATGCCTGTCTTTTTATGTGGTCTGAAGACAACTGAGACCTGTGGAACCTCCCCCTTGGGGGAAGCCCCTTGAATTCCAGAAGATAACCTTGGGAGACTATTTCTAGTGCCCAAGGATCCAGAACATCTCTTGCCCAAGCCTGAGCGAAGAGAGAGAGTCTGCCCCCCACCAGATCCGGTCCCGGATCGGGGGCCAACATTTCATGCTGTCTTGGTAGCAGTGGCAGGTTTCTTGGCCTGCTTTCCCTTGTTCCAGCCTTGCATTGGTCTCCAAGCTTGCTTGGCTTGAGAAGTATTACCCTCTTGCTTAGAGGACGTAGCACTTTGGGCTGGTCCGTTTCTACGAAAGGGACGAAAATTAGGTTTATTTTTGGCCTTGAAAGGCCGATCCTGAGGAAGGGCGTGGCCCTTACCCCCAGTGATATCAGAGATAATCTCTTTCAAGTCAGGGCCAAACAGCGTTTTCCCCTTGAAAGGAATGTTAAGTAGCTTGTTCTTGGAAGACGCATCAGCTGACCAAGATTTCAACCAAAGCGCTCTGCGCGCCACAATAGCAAACCCAGAATTCTTAGCCGCTAACCTAGCCAATTGCAAAGTGGCGTCTAGGGTGAAAGAATTAGCCAATTTGAGAGCATTGATTCTGTCCATAATCTCCTCATAAGGAGGAGAATCACTATCGACCGCCTTTACCAGCTCATCGAACCAGAAACACGCGGCTGTAGCGACAGGGACAATGCATGAAATTGGTTGTAGAAGGTAACCCTGCTGAACAAACATCTTTTTAAGTAAACCTTCTAATTTTTTATCCATAGGATCTTTGAAAGCACAACTATCTTCTATGGGTATAGTGGTGCGTTTGTTTAAAGTGGAAACCGCTCCCTCGACCTTGGGGACTGTCTGCCATAAGTCCTTTCTGGGGTCGACCATAGGAAACAATTTTTTAAATATGGGGGGAGGGACGAAAGGAATACCGGGCCTTTCCCATTCTTTATTTACAATGTCCGCCACCCGCTTGGGTATAGGAAAAGCTTCTGGGAGCCCCGGGACCTCTAGGAACTTGTCCATTTTACATAGTTTCTCTGGGATGACCGAATTGTCACAATCATCCAGAGTGGATAATACCTCCTTAAGCAGAGCGCGGAGATGTTCCAACTTAAATTTAAACGTAATCACATCAGGTTCAGCTTGTTGAGAAATGTTCCCTGAATCTGTAATTTCTCCCTCAGACAAAACCTCCCTGGCCCCATCAGACTGGTGTAGGGGCCTTTCAGAACCATTATCATCAGCGTTGTCATGCTCTTCAGTATCTAAAACAGAGCAGTCGCGCTTACGCTGATAAGTGGGCATTTTGGCTAAAATGTTTTTGATAGAATTATCCATTACAGCCGTTAATTGTTGCATAGTAAGGAGTATTGGCGCGCTAGATGTACTAGGGGCCTCCTGAGTGGGCAAGACTCGTGTAGACGAAGGAGGGAATGATGCAGTACCATGCTTACTCCCCTCACTTGAGGAATCATCTTGGGCATCATTGTCATTGTCACATAAATCACATTTATTTAAATGAGAAGGAACTCTGGCTTCCCCACATTCAGAACACAGTCTATCTGGTAGTTCAGACATGTTAAACAGGCATAAACTTGATAACAAAGTACAAAAAACGTTTTAAAATAAAACCGTTACTGTCACTTTAAATTTTAAACTGAACACACTTTATTACTGCAATTGCGAAAAAATATGAAGGAATTGTTCAAAATTCACCAAAATTTCACCACAGTGTCTTAAAGCCTTAAAAGTATTGCACACCAAATTTGGAAGCTTTAACCCTTAAAATAACGGAACCGGAGCCGTTTTTAACTTTAACCCCTTTACAGTCCCTGGTATCTGCTTTGCTGAGACCCAACCAAGCCCAAAGGGGAATACGATACCAAATGACGCCTTCAGAAAGTCTTTTCTATGTATCAGAGCTCCTCACACATGCGACTGCATGTCATGCCTCTCAAAAACAAGTGCGCAACACCGGCGCGAAAATGAGGCTCTGCCTATGATTTGGGAAAGCCCCTAAAGAATAAGGTGTCTAAAACAGTGCCTGCCGATATAATCTTATCAAAATACCCAGATTAAATGATTCCTCAAGGCTAAATATGTGTTAATAATGAATCGATTTAGCCCAGAAAGAGTCTACAGTCTTAATAAGCCCTTGTGAAGCCCTTATTTACTATCTTAATAAACATGGCTTACCGGATCCCATAGGGAAAATGACAGCTTCCAGCATTACATCGTCTTGTTAGAATGTGTCATACCTCAAGCAGCAAGAGACTGCTCACTGTTCCCCCAACTGAAGTTAATTCCTCTCAACAGTCCTGTGTGGAACAGCCATGGATTTTAGTAACGGTTGCTAAAATCATTTTCCTCATACAAACAGAAATCTTCATCTCTTTTCTGTTTCTGAGTAAATAGTACATACCAGCACTATTTTAAAATAACAAACTCTTGATTGAATAATGAAAACTACAGTTAAACACTAAAAAACTCTAAGCCATCTCCGTGGAGATGTTGCCTGTACAACGGCAAAGAGAATGACTGGGGTAGGCGGAGCCTAGGAGGGATCATGTGACCAGCTTTGCTGGGCTCTTTGCCATTTCCTGTTGGGGAGGAGAATATCCCACAAGTAAGGATGACGCCGTGGACCGGACACACCTATGTTGGAGAAATATTAGGGTATAAAGGGTGCCAGAATAATAAACAAAAATTTAGGTCCCAACGGAGAAAACTGGGAGGGGGTCGTGGACTCATACAGAAGGAAAGGAAATTGTCTGGTAAGCATAATTTATGTTTTCCTTCTTAATATGAGGAGAGTCCACAGCTTCATTCATTACTTGTGGGAAACATATACACAAGCTCTAGAGGACACTGAATGAAAACGGGAGGGTAAAAGAGAGGTGGACCCTTATTCTGAGGGCACCACAGCCTGCAAAACCTTTCTCCCAAAAGCTGCTTCAGTCAAAGCAAAAACGTCAAATTTGTAAAAGGTATGTAAGGAGGACCAGGTAGCCTCCCTACAAATCAGCTCCATAGAGGCCTCATTCTTAAAGGCCCAAGATGAAACCACATCTCTAGTTGATTGAGCCGTAATCCTCTGAGGAGACTTATGTCCCGCTGTTTCATATGCCAAGCGAATAATACTCCTCAACCAAAAAGATAAGGAAGTGGAAGAGGCCTTCTGCCCTCTACGCTTCCCAGAAAAGACAACAAACAAGGAAGAAATCTGCCTAAAACCCTTTGTAGCTTGAAGATAAAATTTCAATGTCTGAACCAAATTCAAATTATGAAGTAACCGTTCCTTTGGCGAAGGAGGATTAGGACACAAGGAAGGAACCACAATCTCCATATCAATGTTACGATCAGAAACCACTTTAGGAAGAAACCCCAAACCAGTACGAAGAACAGCCTTTTCAGCATGAAAAACTAGGTAAGGGGGCTCACATTGCAAGGCCGCCATCTCAGAGACTCTGCGTGCCAAAGCAATAGCCAGTAGAAAAAGAACTTTCCAAGAGAGTAACTTAATGTCAATAGCATGCATAGGCTCAAACAGAGCCCTCTGCAAAACCTTAAGAAATAGATTTAAACTCCAAGGAGGAGCGGTAGGTCTAAAAACAAGCCTGATTCTAGACAGAGCCTGAACAAAAGACTGTACATCAGGAAGCTCAGCGAGCCTCTTGTGCAATAACACAGATAGAGCCAAAATCCCTTTAGAGAACTTGCAGAAATGCCCTTCCCTTTATCATCCTGGAGAAAGGAAAGAATCCTGGAAACCTTGACCTTATGCCAGGGGAATCTATGCTCTTCACACCAGAATAAGTAGGTCCTCCAAACCTTATGATAGATGCGACGAGTGACTGGCTTTCGAGCTTGAATGAGAGTATCAATCACTCTCTCAGAAAAACCTCTCTTGGCTAGGAATAAGCATTCAATCTCCACGCAGTCAGCCTCAGAGAATCTAGATTTTGATGAACAAAAGGACCCTGTTCCAGTAGATCCCTGCGACAAGGTAACCTCCAAGGAGGAGATGAAGACATCCCCACCAGGTCCGTGAACCACATCCTTCGCAGCCACGATGGAGCAATTAGTATTGCCGAAGCTTGCTCCTGCTTGATGCGGGCCACTACACGAGGAAGAAGTGGTAACGGTGGAAAGATGTAAACAAGACTGAACCTCCAAGGAACTGCTAATGCATCTATCAGCTCTGCCTGAGGATCCCTGGGCCGCGACCCGTATCTGGGTAGCTTGGAATTGAGTTGAGTCGAGACGCCATAAGATCCATCTCCGGCAAATCTCTGCAAACACCTCTGGATGGAGAGACCACTCCCCCGGATGAAAGGATTGTCTGCTGAGAAAATCTGCTTCCCAGTTGTCCGTACCCGAAATGTGGATTGCTGGCAGTGAGCAGTTGTGGGCCTCCACCCATTCCAGAATCCAAGATACTTCCCTCATTGCTAGGGAGCTCCTCGTTCCCCCCTGATGGTTGATGTAAGCCACCGAGATCATGTAGTCTGATTGGAATCTGATAAACTGGGATGAACCCAGAAGAGGCCAAGCCCTCAGAGCATTGAAGATGATGATCGGGAGGAGAAATTCCTCTCGAGTCCACAGGCCCTGTGCCTTCCTGGCACCCCAAACAGCTCCCCATCCTGATAGACTTGCGTCCGTAGTCACAAAATCCCAGGATGGTCTCAAGAAGGATGTCCCCTGGGACAGGTGATCTGGACAGAGCCACCAAGAGAGCGATTCTCTCGACCGGTTGTCCAGAGAAATCTGTTGTGACAGATCCAAATGCTCACCGTTCCACTGGCTCAGCATGCACAGCTGAAGAGGCCTGAGATGAAACCTTGCCAATGGAATAATGTATATGCTGGACACCATGAGTCCAATTACCTCCATACACCGGGCCACAGAGGGACTTAAGGAGGTCTGTAGGGCAAGACAATTGGAAGTTTGTAATGTCTCTGGCCTGTAAGAAATATCCTCATGGATATGGAATCTTTTATCGTACCCAGGAATTCCACCCTGGTACTGGGAACAAGAGAACTCCTTACTAAGTTTATCTTCCATCCATGAGATTAAAGAAGAAATAGAAGAGCTTTTGAATGGGCCTCTGCCAGCTGACAGGATGGTGCCTGAACCAGGATGTCATCTAAATATGGTGCCACTGCTATCCCTCTGGTTCTTTCCAACGGCAAGCAAAGCCCCAAGAACATTCGTCAAGATACTTGGGGCAGTAGCTAGACCAAATGGAAGTGTAACAAACTGGAAATGCTGGTCCAGGAATGCGAATCTAAGGAACTTGAAGTGTTCCTTGTGGATTGGAACGTGAAGTTAAGCAATCCTTCAAGTCTATCATAGTCATGAACTGTCCTTCCTGAACTTAGGGCAGAATGGACCTTATCGTCCATCTTGAATGAGGGGACCGACAGGAACTTGGTCCAGAATCAAGCAAAAAGTTTCCCCCTCCTTTGGGACCACAAAAAGGTTTGAGTGGTATCCCACACCTCTTGCTAGAGGTACTGGTACAAATACTGCCAGGGAGGACAGATCCCTCACGCACCCTAGAAATTCCTCTCTTTTTTTTCTGGCCTTGAAGACAGGTTTGACAAGAGGAATCTGCCCCTGGGTGGATGAGATCTGAAACCTATCCTGTACCCCTGAGCGATGACCTCCAGGACCAAAGGGTCTTGCACGTCCCTCATCCAAGCCTCCAAGAAGAGAGATAGTCTGCCCCCACATAGTCCAAAGACAGATTGGTGGCCACCCCATCATGCCGACTTTGACTCAGCGGGCTTCTTGTTCTGCTTGGATTTATTCCAAGACTGAGTCGGTCTCCAAGTTCCCTCCCTGATCAGGCTTCACGGAGGGCTGCTGCCGTTGGGGTTTATCCGAGCGAAAGGGATGAAAATTAGGACCTTGTCCCTTAGGTTTGTTCTTATCCTGCGGTAAAAAGGCACTTTTGCCTCCAGTGACCGTGGATAGGATTGAGTCCAGGCCTGGACCAAAAAGAATCTTTCCTTTAAATGGCAGAAAAAGAAGTCTAGAAGAAGTCACGCCTTGGCAATCAGGCAAATAATCTGCATGTTTGCATCACAAATAAAAGAATTAGCCACTCTCAAGGCCTTAATTCTTTCCTGGATCATGTCAAGGGGACCTTCCACCTCGATCAATTCAGATAAAGAGTCGCACCAATAGGTGGCGGCTCCAGCCACCACAGCAACTGCCGCTGCCGATTGAAATAAATATCCTGTGTGCTGAAACATCTTTCTCAACAGAATTTCTAGCTTATCCATGTGCTCTTTGAACGAGGAACTATCTTCAAGCGGGATAGTAGTGCATTTAGCAAACGTGGAGATAGCGACATCCACCTTAGGGACGGAACCCCACAACTCTAATTGAGAGTCCGGAACCAGGAATAATTTCTTAAAGGAAGAAGAAGGGGAAAAGGACGAACCAAGTCTTTCCCATTCATTCTTAATATTTGCCATATTTATGGGAACCGGGAAAGTCTGTGATACAAACCTGTCCTCAAAGACCCTATCTAGTTTAGGAATACAAGGTTCCTCAGGTAATTTTGGCTCCAGAACCTCTAAAGTAGCCAAAACTTCCTTTAATAGAAAGCGTAAGTGTTCAATCCTAAATCTAAAGTCTGGTTCCTCCGCAAATGGAGGCTTAGAGGCAGCAGATTCCGACCCAGAAAGAGCATCCTCTGAAGTATCAGAAGCGGCATCATTGTATAGTCTGGTATCAGATAAATCTAATAAGTTAGTAGATGATCACTGGGAAGGATAGCAGTATTTGACCTTTCGCTTGCGCTTAGCTGGGCGAGGTAAAGCACTGAATGCCACAGACACTGCTGTTTGTAGCTGTTCAGTAAGGTCTGGCTGTTAAAGGGCCCCTCCAGGAGGAGGATTAGCAGTGCAATGGGAAGCTGCATTTGTAATAGGAGAACGCACCTCATGGAACGGAGACTCCTCAGAGGTAGACGGCTCAGTGGTACTAAACATATTTGTTTTCGTAGATAAAATTACTTTATCAAGGCATGTGGAACATAATTGAGCAGGTGGATATACTGTAGCCTCCTCACAATACAGATTGGAGTTAGATTTAGGTAAAGAGAGAGTACCCTCCAACGTATCAGAGTCCTCCATAGCTTGCGCTTGAAAGATGGACTATACAAAAAGGTAAATGCACCTTTATACCCCCAATGAGTGGGGCACTCACAACCTCCTTTGACCCAGGCCCCACAGAGAAACCACTTTGTCTCGGGAAAGAGGAAATCAGTGTGACCACACCCGGTCACGTGGTACTATGCAAGATCGCCCCTGCTACAGGAAAAAGCGCGCCAACCTATCAGGTTGCGCAGGTAACAAAAAACTAAAGTAAAAACCTGTATATTACAACAGCTGCCTGAGCCTCATCTCACACATGTCGCAGCATAAAACATAAAAACTAAATTATGCGATAAATCCCCCCTGTTCAATAATACCCTTCCGGAGATATTAACCCTTGATTCCATACAGATAAAAGGAGTCAAACTGTGACGCTGTCTTCTTGCGTTATCATATGTGTATAATAATGAAACGATTTAACAACCTCTCAAGTTTGAGTCTTGTAGCATCGCTCCTGACATTGACTTGAGTGATAGAAGCAGTGAAACTCGTCAACACTGATTGCTTAGGAGCTGTTAATACGAGTCAGGATAGGTTCGCAGAAAGACTCTCCCTGCATCTCCAGACCCTAACATTCGTCAATGCTCTCACCGAGAGGCTGACAAGACTACCTAAAACTCCAATCCCACTAAAAGAGTACTACCCTTCATAAGGAACTATAATGTATCTTCTGACACTTCTCTGCCAACCTCCTGTGACGAAAGGCAAAGAATGACTGGGATATGAGGGAAGTGGTACCTCCCCCACTTCCCTCATATCCCAGTCATTCTTTAAGCCTTTTGCTGGGGTGTCTTTGCCTCTTCCTGGTTGCCAGGTTCTGTATTCCCACAAGTAATGAATGAAGCAGTGGACTCTCCTCCTATTAAGAAGGAAAGTATATTGTGAGTTTTTTTCTATTATGCCTAAAAAAAATTACACATAATAATATCACAATCTTAAAGTATTCAATGTCCCTTTATAGTCTTCTGGATTTGACACATCAGTCTGTTATTTGAAGACTTGGTATGTTTATGATAGCAAGTTTTTTTTTTTAAAACAATCTTCTACAGGACTAACAAAAAGGACACCTTTACATCCAGCCAGCAGTTGCAGAGGAGCCGACTATTTCAGCCGACTATGCTTGTTGTTGTTTGCAGTGGTTAAAGGAATAGGAAAGTTAAAATTAAACTTGCCTGATTAATATAGAGCATGTCATTTTAAGACACTTTTAAATTCACTTCTATTTTTAAATGTGCTTTATACTCTTATTATCCCTTGTTGAAAAAAGAATACACACATATACACCAGAGGGGGCTGCTGCTAATTGGTGCCTGCACACGTGTCTCTTGTGATTGGCTAACTAGATGTGTTCAGCTAGCTGCCAGTGAATCATAAAAGAAATGTTTGGGGTTTACTAACCCTTTAAGTAGGGTCACAAACTTCATGCAATAATAAGGTGTTCTAACAAACCATCCATAATATAATTCCATAATAAAAGGATTTATTATTTTTGAAATGGTGAAATAAACCTCTCACGTGTGTCCACTGTTCACTCAGACATGAAATACACTGTACATTGTTACAAAGCTCTACTTTCAATATTTTGTCACCGCTTTCTAGTATGAGAACAGCACCCTGTACTGCAAGATCTTCTGCAGAAAATCCACAGAACATGTTTCCCACTTGACCTGGTTATTTAGCGGATACCTCCTCTACAGGCACAAACAAAGGAGCTCTCAGTGTGCAAAAACGCGATGCAACACAAATTTGCTTGCCTCTAGGCATCATGTTTAAAAGCTATATCAGCATGAATTTCCTCACAATTAGCATTTTGTCAGAAAAACTTAAATTATGCTTACCTGATCATTTTTTTTTTGTTCTGACGGGGAGAGTCCACAGCTGCATTCATTACATTTGGGAAATACAGAACCTGGCCACCAGAAGGAGGCAAAGACACTCCAGCCAAAGGCCCAAACACCTCCCCCACTTCCCTCATCCCCCAGTCATTCTGCCAAGGGAACAAGGAACAGTAGAAGAAATACCAGGGTGAAAAAGGTGCCAGAAGAATAAAAAATATACGGTCGCCCCATAGATAAAAACGCGTGGGGGAAGCTGTGTACTCTCCCCGTCAGAAGAAAAGAAACATTTTTTTCTTCTTAAACGGGGAGAGTCCATAGCTGCATTCATTACTTTTGGGAAAACAATACCCAAGCTATAGAGGACACTGAATGCAAAACGGGCGGGTACAAGAGGCGGCCCCTTCTGAGGGCACCACAGCCTAAAATCACCCCAAACCAAACAAAAAAACGGCTTCACCAGAAGCAGAAGGAACAAACAAAAATGGAAAGGACCAAATTACTGCCCATCAGTTAAGACCAACAAGTCCCTTGCTAGAGACCGCCCAGAATCACTAGACTCCACCGAGCACAAAAGGCACCGAGTAGACAAAGTCCCACAGGCTTCGAGCCCACATAGAAAAGCACCCTTTACCCGAGGGAAGAGGGGACCTTCCCATTCTCCAAAAAGGTTAAAAGAAGAACAACTTAGATACAATAGTCCAAAAGGACCACCGGACAACAACTAGGGCAATAAAGAACCCCGAACATAACTCCAAGAGCGCAACTAAGGTTGCAAAAGGACAAAAACAGCATAGAGAACGAACCCTACCGACCAAGCAGAGATAAGGGAGGAAAAATCCCAGACCCCTATCTTCATGGAAGCCCAAGGGGCCAAGTAATGCCCCAATCCTGGAAATCTAGAGAGACAAGATAGACCCCCCCCCTTCCATACACAGGGTGCATATCCGCACTCAGGATAGAGCGACCGAGGAATAAAACCTCCCCGGGAACAGCTAAAAACAGCACCATAATATCTAAGCATGCTCTAGATGAAGTCACAGGCTTCCCTCTGCAAAAGAGGTCACAGCGGACGCAACCCGTCAACACTAGCCAAACAAAGCTAGGAATCTGCACCAGGACTCTCCCAGAGGAAAAGCTCTGAAGAAAAAAGTGCAGAGCAACTCCCTCCCAAGAAGACAGGGAGGAAAGCATAGCACCCAAAAATCAGCTACCTGCTGAGGGAAGGAAACACTGCAAAACCTCCCACCTAAGGAAGGCCCAAACAATCTAACAATGATATGTGGTCAAGGCTCAACAGGGCCGTCATATCCCTGATCCCCACTCTGAGGTAACGGACCCAGCACCAAAGCGACTGGCAAAGTCCGAAAGGACAAGAGAATGAAAAGTTCCCTGAACCACCAAGACCCTCAGGAAGAAGGAGGAGGGGATCCAGACCCCTCAAGGACTAGCTTGGGTTCCATAACCCAGACACAGCTTCCTTCCCAATAGAAAGGGCACTCCCAAAAAAAGGAGACCCCATACTGAGACTATAGAAAGAACATGACACCAGAATCCAACCCATCATATAACATCCTGCACACAAGACAGGGAGGACCCCGTGAACAGAGGAAGAGAAGGACCACTGGGGCACCAGGCGGATACTGTGGCATGCCCAGTCTTCCCCCAAAAGGAGGGGAAACGGAAACATAACCGCTCACCCAAAAAAAAAAATAGTGAGGGGGAGCCCTATTAATGAACTTAGTAGTAAAAAGTGAACAATGAAGACTTGGTCTTCTAATGTGTAAGGAGTTATAATAATAATAAAAAAGATATGGTGAATAAGTGAAAAAATAAAAATTCTTATTTTAATTGCTATTAATGTCAATTGTGAGTGACTAACAATCACAAATTCATAAAACTAGTGAAATTAATAATCAACATCTGTTATTGATCTATATGTATATATATATATATATATATATATATATATATATATATATATATATATATATATATACACACACAACACCTATACCCAAACATAAACATACATACATATGTCTCATATAAAAAATAAAAAATTACAACAAAAACGTTGTACAGTTAAGATGTGAAACAATTAATCAGATATTCTGAATATGTAACAATGCTTTAGAGGACAAGAGAGGCAATAAAGTTGTGCTCAAGTCTCTGGGGAGGATAATAGGCAGCTATCTGTGAAGATCCAGGCCAGGATCCAGAAACAGCAATCTATAGAAAAAAGAGAAAACAGAAGCGCCACATGGCCCAATATTGTTTGGTCCAAACTTTGTAGATCTTGAGATAAGAATCAAACTCACATTTAGAAGAGCACCTCAGTTAGTGCTATAGGGGCAGTCTGGGATCTATTCGGTCACCCAGAAGACCAACTTCCTGCACAGGATCAGATGTCTATGTGGACAGAGAAGAGACACAAGTGCCTATATGGCCTAGTATTGTTGGTACAAATGGACAAAACCAGATATTGATAAGAGTGGTACTCACAATATATCAAGCACCTATTTTGATGCTATGGGAACATGAAGGGATCAATTCAGCCACCCAACAGACTTGTGGCAGGCATCCAGGAAGGTTTAGTGGTTCACAGGATCCCAAGATGGTCCAATTGGTGAATATCCTCAGATAAATAAGCAAGAAATCCCAAAGAAAAAGCAGCAAGTGTTCAGATACTAAAACTGGTTTTATTTAAAATAATAAAATAACAGGCAACACGTTTCTCCGGATGGAGCGTAAAGCTGTAGATGGACGTCAAAGGACAATACTGATTGACAGGAACCATCCGGCCACTACAGCCGGCCCAGAAGAATTCCAATTCTCCATTAGAAAACCCTGTCGAAGATACAAGAGGACATTCCGGAACCGGAAAACTGGGCCGTCCAGATCCATCTAAGAGATCAGGACACAGAAAAACCCCAAAACGTCCAGTCAAAGACAAGAATCAGGGCCATAAAACCGGACACACGGAACCGGCTTCAAACTAAAATAAACCCTGAGGAACCCACGGGTTACCCCATCCGGAGAAGACTTTGCACCATAAGCGATGCAAACACAGCCGCATCCAAGGGACCTTGGACACTGCATGTTCACTTAAGTATCCCAGAGACAGGGAGCTTGACCCCTAAATGTTTGACTAAGGAAAACTTACAAGAGAACAGAACTCAGAACCTAGAAATCTAGATCGAGAAGATTAATTTCCAAAAATACTCTAAGGATCAATATCCCAGAAACTCCTACAGCTTGAGGAATTTACGAATGACCATGCATTCCAAGGGCTAACTATGCCCGTCCCTGCTTATCTCCCGAGATTGGGCGCATTCAAGGTGGAGAGGCCGTAGGCAACCTAAACACCTAGCAGGGGCAACTGCAGGAAAAAGAGACAACACAATCTCCAGAGCTCCAAAAAAATGGAAGCAGCCAAGATATCTTAGGAGGAAACAAAGAACCAAAAACCCAAGCTTCCAGAAAAAAGATGACCAGAAACCCAGCCCCAATGAAGGGGAAGACGCGGCACAGCAATCTCGACCCCATAAGGAAGAGGTTTAGTCGCCAAGGATTCACAACGGGCAATCCAAGAAAAAGAATACCAAAGGAGGAGACGAGAATCACCACCTAGCCTGGTACCACGGATATCCAAAAAGAGTCATCTGAACTTGTAAACCCATCGGGGAGAGAACTCTAGCTCTGAGGCCAAAGGACCGCAGGAACCTCCAGAGCTAGCCTTAGCAGGATCCAACCACGGTAACCCCGCCAACAATCAGGAACACGATATTGAGGACTGAGCCCAAACCCCTCTGATGCCCCACCCAAAGGAAAATCGAGGACCAGCCTAACGTCTAGGAATGAAAGGCCTCCTATAACATATAAAATCAAGAAAATCAACTCCTCACCAGAGTGAGCAAACTTGGCACCCCAACCGGGCCGGCCAGTTATAACGGGCACCACGTTGTTGATATAGACATCCAGGAACAGAAAACTAGTGCCCGACCAGGACCAGCCTGATATATAGGGCACCACGGAACTGTCCAAGTCCACCGAAAAGTGGAATCCCTAGTAGGGATAGACAAACAAACAATAGACATAATGTCCTAAGACAAAATGATCAAACTTCCGCGTAAGTGCTAAAGCGACCACAAAATCGCTAGTATCAAATTCCAGAAAAGAAATGTTTTCCAAAAGGAAAACTATAACACACATGAGCTTCTCAAAATGAAATTAAATACATCCTGACTGGATCAAAGTAAATGAAGGCAGCACCCGCAGGTGAACGCCCAAAAAGAATGGACACACTAACAGGACCAGCCAATCAGAGGCCCAATTCTTCCAAAGCTCAGGACAGGAATAAGATACCCCAAAAAGAAGGAAAAATGGAGACGACAAGGAGATTGACTTTATCCCCATGCGTCTAACCCAGCTTGTCGTCCAGAATGGAAGACCGAGGATCCATCGAACTATTAGAACTGGAATCCTCCAGCACTGCCAAAATATGCCTCAGAAGGACACAAAGGCAAGCCAGTCTATAACGAAAGGCAAGACTTACCTCCGCCGGGGCAACTGATGACCCAGGCCCCGAGGGTTGGACCCGTGAAGCCTCCGAGGAAACCGCTTCCCCAGAGGGCTGATCTGATCGAGACGATCCCATGCCTGATGAGCCCTGGTTAGCAGAACACGGACAGTATCTTCCAGGAAGATGTAAATTCCGCCAACGCCATAGATATGGCCGTGCAAAATCGTGCCGTATCTTCTGGAGGAAACAAGCCGCTTTCCAGAGAAGGGGTAACGGCATTTAGGACACCTGCTTGCGTAGAAAAAGAAGGATTTAGGGCACGTGCCCAGCGGGATATGGAATCCTCAGGGACGGATGGCTCGGCGGACTCTAAGTTCCCCGATTCGGGAGAAAAGAGCACTCTTAAGCGGCATTCAGAACATAACTGATGGGCATGGATTACCCAGGCCGTTTCATATTCTTCGCAAGAAGTAGAATCTAAATCAGAGACATCCGTCTTCACAAAATCAGAATCCTCCATAACTTGGTGATTGAAATTATGGATAAAAAATAAACGGCACCTAACACCCCTATGGGCTGGGGCACTCACCACCTCCTATGACCCAGACAACTAGCGAAACAGACTCTCTCTGTCGCCACACAGTCAGGAATACGGAAATGGAGAACAGAAATGTGACCACGCTCGGTCACAAGGTGCACTGTGCAGGCCAAAGAAAAGCACGCCAGTCCAAAAAGACCACGCAGCCTGATAAAAAAGGCTGGTATCTTCCGAAATAGTCACAAGCCCAAGCATCACTACACATTAGCAGACAGAATCACATAACAAACATGATTAAAAGTCTCCCCCTGTTCAATAACCTCCCTAAGGAGGTATTAACCCTTGATTCCAAAGATAAAGGAGTCCCACCGAGACCCTGACTTATTCATATACATTACATACATACTATGCCGTGGAACAGGAACACGGCCCTTCAAGTGCGACAGATAGTAGCATCGCTTCTGACATGGACTTGAGTGAAGAAAGCAGTCAGCAAAACTCGTCAAAGCTAATTGCTTATGGAGCTGTTAATATGAGTCGGGATGGTTTCGCAGAAAGACTCTCCCCTCTCCCTGCATCTCCGGACTCTAAATTTCGTCCATGCTCTCACTGAAAGGCTGACAGGACTACTTAAAACTCCAGTCCCATTCGAAGAGTACTACCCTCTACAAGAGACTAAACCGAATCTTCCGATGCTTCTCTACCAACCTCCTGTGACGAAAGGCAAAGAATGACTGGGCGATGAGGGAAGTGGGGGAGGTGGTTGGGCCTTTGGCTGGTGTGTCTTTGCCTCCTCCTGGTGGCCAGGTTCTGTATTTCCCAAATGTAATGAATGCAGCTGTGGACTCTCCCCATTGTGGTTGTTTTTACTAATATATTATTTAATTAATTAAAGAGACAGTAAACAACTTGATATTTTTATATAAAATGTTTAGTGAGGCATAATTAAACAACTTTGCAATACACTTTATTTATTATGCCACTGTTTAAAGTAATTGAAAGGGACAGAAAAGTCTTTTTTCTTTCATGATTCAGTTAGATCATGTATTTTAAACAACTTATATTATCTATATTATATTAAATTTACTTATTATACTAATTAGTTTTGTTCTCTTGGTATGCTTTGCTGAAGGATACACTCAGGAGCTGCTGATTGGTGGCTACACAGCTATGCCTCCTGATATTGGCTCAGCCAATGTGTTCAGTTAGCTCCCAATACTGCATAGCTGCTTCTTAAAAAAAGGATACCAAGAGAATAAAAACAAATTAAATAAGAGAAGTACATTAGAAAGTTGTTGAAAATTGTATTCTCTATCTGAATCATAAAAGGAAAATGTTGGGTTTAATGTCCCTTTAAAGGGACAGTCAAGTCCAAAAAAAACTTTCACATTTCAAATAGGGCATGTCATTTTAAACAACTTTCCAATTTACTTTTATCACCAATTTTGCTTTGTTCTCTTGGTATTCTTAGTTGAAAGCTAAACGTAGAAAGTCTTATATGGTGATTTCTAAGCCCTTGAAGGCCGCCTCTAATCACATGCTTTTTTATTTGCTTTTCACAACAGGAGGAAGCTAGTTCCTGTTAGCCATATAGATAACATTGTGATCAAGCATGTAGCTTGTGGCAGACACTGCACTAATTGGCTAAAATGAAAGTCAATAGATAATAAATAAAATGTCATGTGATCAGGGGGCTGTCAGAAGATGCTTAGTTACAAGTTAATCACAAAGGTAAAAAGTATATTAGTATAACAGTGTTAGTTATGCAAAACTGGGGAATGAGTTATAAAGGGATTATCTGTCTTTTTAAACAACAAAAATTCTGGTGTTGACTGTCCCTTTAACTTTGAAAATTAAGCCATTTATAATTCTCAGACCTTGAAAAGAACCCTGTCGACTTCTCAAGGCTAACTCTCCTACATATCTGTCCCTGTCGACTTCTCAAGGCTAACTCTCCTACATATCTAACTCTTTACCAGTTAACTAATGCAAAACAATGTACTTTCTACTATATTTATGACAGTGGCTAGCCTTGTAGTCTGTTGACTAAAGTCCAGATTGGCTCCTCAAAAATCAGATGCTCCTGTTCAGAGACAAAACAGGAGCATCTGTTTTCATTCAGGTTGGACTGACTATGTATGTACAGTATGTATAATATATGACAATAACAGAATAGGGAGCACTAAAAACAGCTAGGTAAATAAGTAACAGATAAAATATATAAAAGTGATTACTTTATTAAACTACTAAGTACACACTATTAAATGAGTGTTTACAGTAGCGCAAACTATAAAATATACAGTCTTTGGCATAAAACTATAAACAATGAGGATTGTGGCCACAATCTAAAATACAAGTAAAACAATAGTATAAAAACAAAATGTGAGAAACTGATGCAAACAAAAGTAAAACGTTAAAAGGTTCAGGCTGTTTGTTGTTTCGGCTTTCCTTCTAGAGGGATGAAAACAGACTAATGGTAATGTAATTCAAAAGTTCCTGTAGAACAATGAGTTATTTGGTATAATTGTCACCAACTAGTCAATATCGGATTAGCCCCACTTCGCCTCTTATCGGACCTCCGTGTGATCTACAACCTTGTTTGATTAATACAGACCGATTTAATACAGACCGATGTTATCGGCGCCAAGTTCTTGTTACTCTAAGGGCTACCAAACGACTCATTGTTCTACAGGAACTTTTGAATTACATTACCATTTGTCTGTTTTCATCCCTCTAGAAGGAAAGCCGAAACAACAAACAGCCTGAACTTAACGTTTTACGTTTGCATCAGTTTCTCACATTTGTTTTTATACTATTGTTTTACTTGTATTTTAGATTGTGGCCACAATCCTCATTTTTTATAGTTCTATGCCAGAGACTGTATATTTTATAGTTTGCGCTATTGTACACACTCATTTAATAGTGTGTTCTTAGTAGTTTAATAAAGTAATCACTTTTATATATTTTATCTGTTACTTATTTGCCTAGCTGTTATTAGCGCTCCCTATTCTGTTTTTTGTTATTTATCTATATGATCTGAGTTTTGGGAGATATCAGATTTTACAGGGTAGCATATAGGTAATTTAGTGGTGTTGTGGAACTACTTCTCTTTTACTTTGTTACTGTATAATATATGACAAATGACTGCATGAAAACCCATGTGGCTGGTAAACCAGAAAACTGGGAGGAAAGAAAACTCTAGTTTATTTGGAGTTCTATAATCTAATACTAGCTAACATACTATATTAGTTACAAGTCTCTTTAGAAGTGTGTTTTCTTGTGCACAAGCTTTCTCTGTAAGACTACTGAAAGTCTACTTACTAAGTGATGTAAGTTGTAAACCCAAACAGAACACCAAGCTGCTCTCATGTCCTGGGTTTCTTAGAAGACTTTTTGCTAATTTGTACAAGCAACTCTATGCAAATGATTTCCAGATGACATGTAGACAAATAAGCTGTGATTCCGTGTTTTGCTAGGTGACTATTTCAATTGGAATAAATAATAAAACAACCTTTTGTGGGCAAATTCAGTTGGAAGGGGCATTTTTTTCTCCTGAGCTATTTAACTACTCAGTTACTATTGAAGTCTCTTTTTATCAATAGATAACTGTTTTCATATATAAAAAAATAATTTGTAGAATGCTCTATGTTTTCTTTTATTGGGTTTGGTTTTACACTTGTGCAGTTAGTCAGTCTTGTCTGCAAATACTAAACTCAAAATTGAAGGTAAGAGCTATTAACCAAGAGATAAGCCCAAGTGCTTTTCCACAGTCCCTCCCATACGAGCCCCTAATTGCAGCCTTCTATGTTGGCTTTTAATAAAGCATATTGGACCTACGAGGGCAGTGCTAGTTAGGTGTGTTTCCCTAGTTAAACAAACATATAACATTTGGTCAATTTCCCATAGCAAGGGAAGCACTCTCAGAGTAATCTGGATGCACATCATTTATATCAATTGTAGCTAATCCTCAATTTTACACGTGCATACAAGCACACACCTATTTCTCTCATACCTAGCATGCCTTGTGCACGTCTGTGCAGCCATGCAATATCCTGCATGATGATGTCAGTGTATGAAATTCTAAACTCATTCAATAAAACAAACCATCTTTTCACATAGCGTAAAAAACCCCCCATTGATAAATAAAAAAAATCAAGAGGGTGTTGCAGGCTTGTGAATATTTTTGCTAGTTAATAAATACACACAAAAAATAAATAGATTTGTTAACCCATGTAAAAAATAAAAAAATAAAAGCATCTGCAATACATTAGACAGCAGCTTCCAATGGATCCAAAAGGAAGAGCTCTGTCCAGGCTGGTCATTTTAAAATATAGGTAGTTGTTAAGTAGCCTGGATGCAGGATTTCATCTCATTGATAAAACTGTCTCAAACTACGAAGAAACAGTTTGTTAATTTGCTTAGAATTAACAAATGTACAGACACACAAAAGAACTACAAGTCCTTAAAGTAAAGAAACACGACAAGTTGTGATGATACATACTGTCATTATTAGTCCCTTGCTCCTGCAGGAATTGCTGTCCTTCTGCCCACTGTCTCTCCAGAAGCTGTTCTATACTGCTTGCCACTGGCGGAACATTTTCTAAACTACCATTTCCTGACTGTTCATAGCGAGTTGAGAGATTATTCAAAGGAGACCTGCAGAATCAGACACACCGCAGAGAAAACATACAAGAATTAAAAATAAATTAATCAGTAATGTGTCCAGGAAATCACATATACATACTGGATATAAATCAGCATTTTACTATATCACTAAGCCCATTACTAATTGATGGTGTACAGAGATAGAAACACATACTTTTATTTTTTTTCCATTTATTCCCATATATTTTGTAATGTAAGCTGGACATGCATGGAAAAGAAAAAAGTACTGTGCTTTGAAAACATTTTATTTCTAGGAGTTACATTCTAAAAAGCTTGGTTATATGTGCTATGTAGGACAGAGGTACCTTTCAAATAAGCAGATAGATTAAGACAATGTGATCAATATTTTGAACTATGTCTGACATTTCTCCTACTTGACTTGTACAATCGGCAACCATACAAATATAAACATTTCATGGACGACAGGGAATTAAGCACGCCAAACAAATAAATATAGAAAAATAATCCATTTTAACTTTAGAAAAACAAAATTTATGCTTACCTGATAAATGTATTTATTTATTGACACAGTGAGTCCACGGATCATCTCTAATTGCTATTAGGAATATCATTACTGGCCAGCAGGAGGAGGCAAAGAGCACCACAGCAAAGCTGTTAAATATCACCTCCCTTCCCTCCAACCCCAGTTGATCGACCGAAGGAAGAGGAGAGTAAGAAAGTAACACAAGGTGAAAAGGCACCTGAGGTTTACAACACAAAAAGACCTGTCTAAAAAAACAGGGCAGGCCGTGGACTCACCATGTCAAGAAATAAATAAATTTATCAGGTAAGCATACATTTTGTTTTCTTTCTAACGACACTGAGTCCACGGATCATCTATAATTACTATTGGGAATCAATACCCAAGCTAGAGGACACAGATGATAAGGGAGGGACAAGACAGGGAACCTAAACGGAAGGCACCACTGCTTGAAGAACCTTTCTCCCAAAAGAAGCCTCAGCCGAGGCAAAAGTATCAAATTTATAGAATTTTGAAAAAGTGTGTAGAGAGGACCAAGTTGCAGCCTTGCAAATCTGTTCCACAGAAGCTTCATTTTTGAATGCCCAGGAAGAGGAAACAGCCCTCGTGGAACGAGCCGTGATTCTCTCAGGAGGCTGCTGTCCAGCAGTTTCATAGGCCAAATGAATTATACTCTTCAGCCACAAAGAAAGAGAAGTAGCCGTAGCTTTCTGACCCTTGCGTTTCCCAGAGAAAACAACAAAGCAGAAGACTGGCAGAAATCCTTAGTCGCCTGTAAATAGTATTTCAACACACGCACCACATTTAGGTTGTGCAACAGACGTTCTTTATGAGAAGAAGGATTAGGACACAAAGAAGGAACAACAATTTCTTGATTAATGTTCCTATCCAAAACCACTTTAAAGAGGAACCCTAACTTAGTATGCAGAACTACCTTATTATGAAAAATAAGGTAAGGGGATTCACACTGCAACGCCGAGAGCTCTGAGACTCTACGAGCAGAAGAAATTGCAACAAGAAACCAATCTTTCCAAGATAACATCTTAATATCTAAGGAATGCATAGGCTCAAACGGAGCCTGTTGAAGAACTTTAAGAACAAGATTAAGACTCCAGGGAGGAGTAACAGGTTTGAACACAGGCCTGATTCTGACCAAGGTCTGACAGAAAGATTGGACGTCTGTTACATCCGCCAGACGTTTATGCAACAAAATACACAAGGCAGATATTTGACCCTTCAAAGTACTTGCAGATAAGCCCTTCTCCAGACCTTCTTGGAGAAAGGACAAAATTCTAGGAATCCGAACTCTACTCCAAGAGTAGCTTCTGGATTCACACCAATACAGATATTGACGCCATATCTTATGGTAAATCTTCCAAGTTACAGGCTTACGAGCCTGAATCAAGGACTCAATAATCGACTTAGAAAACCCACGCTTAGATAGAATTAAGAGTTCAATCTCCAAGCAGTCAGCTTCAGAGAAACGGAATTTGGATGAAGGAAGGGCCCTTGAAGTAGAAAGTCCTTCCTCAGTGGGAGTCTCCAAGGTGAAAGAGAAGACATCTCCACAAGGTCTGCATACAAAATCCTGCAAGGCCACGCCGGTGCAATGAGAATCACTGACACCTTCTCCTGTTTGATTCGAGCAATAACCTGAGGCAGGAGGGCGAACGGAGGAAATAGGTATGCTAGACTGAAATTCCAAGGAACCACCAGGGCATCTATCAGTACAGCCTGAGGATCCCTTGACCTTGACCCGTACCTCGGGAGCTTGGCATTCTGTTGAGATGCCATGAGATCCAGCTCCGGCTGTCACCATTTGAGAATCAAGTTGGCAAACACCTACGGATGAAGTTCCCACTCCCGCGGGTGAAAGATCTGTCTGCTCAGAAAATCCGCTTCCCAATTGTCCACTCCTGGAATGTGGATAGCAGACAGCAGTTGTGGGTCTCAGCCCACTGAATAATTTTGCTACCTCTGTCATGGCTAATGAACTCCGAGTTCCTCCCTGATGGTTGATGTAAGCCACTGAAGTTATGTTGTCCGACTGGAACCTGATAAACCGGGCTGAAGCTAACTAAGGGCAGGTCACAAGAGCATTGAAAATTGCCCTCAGCTCTAGAATGTCTATGGGGATAACAGACTCCTCCCGAGTCCATGTCCCTGAGCCTTTAGTGAGCCCCAGACTGCTCCGCCATCCCGTCCGTTGTCACAATCACCCAGGTGGGTCTTCAGGAGCAGGTTCCCTGGGAGAGATGTTCCTGAGACAACCACCATGGAAGAGAATCTCTTGTCACCTGATCCAGAAGTAATTGCGGAGACAGATCCACATAATCCCCGTTCCATTGCCTGAGCATGCATAACTGCAGAGGCCTGAGATGGAAACGGGCAAACAGAATGATGTCCATGGCAGCTACCATCAGACCGATCACCTCCATACATTGAGCCACTGACGGCCAAAGAGAGCACTGAAGGGCCAGACAAGAGTCGAAGATCTCTGATTTTCTGACCTGTGTCAGAAATATTTTTATTGATAGGGAATCTATTATGGTTCCCAAGAACACTACCCTTGTAGCTGGACTTAAGGAACTCTCTCCCAAATTCACCTTCCATTCGTGAGAAGGCAGAAAGGACAACAACATCTCCGTGTGGGAGTTTGCTTAATGAAAGGATGGCACCTGAACCAGAATGTCGTCCAGATAAGGAACCACTGCAATGCACCGCAACGGGAGCACAGCCAACAGGGATCCCATGACCTTTGAAAAAATTCTGGGAGCTGTGGCAAGGCCAAATGGAAGAGCCACAAACTAGAAGTGTTTGTCTAAAAATGTGAACCTCAGAAACTTGTGATGATCGCTGTGGATAGGAACATGCAGGTACGCATCCTTTAGGTCTACGGTTGTCATGAATTGACCCTCTTGAACCAAGGGAAGAATGGAACAAATAGTTTCCATCTTGAAAGACGGTACTCTGAAGAACTTGTTTAGACTTTTGAGGTCTAAAATTGGTCTGAACGTTCCCTCTTTTTTGGGAACCACGAACAGATTGGAGTAAAATCCCAGACCATGTTCCTGCATTGGAACAGGAACTATCACTCCCAGGTCGGAGAGGTCTCGAACACAGTGTAAGAACGCCTCTCTTTTTTATCTGGTCTACAGATAATCTTGAGAGCAGAAACCTGTCTCTGGGAGGAAAGGTCTTGAACTCTAGTTTGTATCCCTGGGACACGATGTCCACCGCCAAGGGGTCTGGAACATCCCGAACCCAGGTCTGAGCGAAGGAAAGCCTGCCCCCACAAGATCCGGTCCCGGATTGGGGGCAGACCCTTCATACTGACTGAGTCATTAACAGGCTTCTTAGATTGCTTCCCCTTGCTCCAAGACTGGTTGGTCCTCCAGGAAGATTTGGACTGATCTCGTTTGGCAGAGGAAAAGGAAGGCTTACCTTTGAAGTTCAGAAAGGAACGAAAACTACTCTGATGTCCCTTTTGTTTATTCATCTTATCCTGAGGGAGGAAATGGCACTTTCCACCCTTAACGTCATAAATAATTTCAGCTAAGCCCAGCCCAAACAAGGTCTTACCCTTGTAATGAATCGCCAAAAGCTTGGACTTAGATGAAACATCCGCAGACCAGGACTTCAACCATAAAGCTCTGCGGGCCAAAACGGCAAAACCAGAAATCTTTGCTCTCAGCTTGATAACCTGAAGGGAAGCATCTGTAATAAATGAATTGGCCAAGTTAAGGGCCTTGAATCTATCCTGGATCTCTTCAAGTGGAGTGTCTGTCTGAATAGAATCAGACAGTGCATCAAACCAGTATGCCGCCGCGCTGGTGATGGCAGCAATACACACCGCAGGTTGCCATTGTAAACCCTTGTGTACATACATCTTTTTAAGCAACTCCTCCAACTTCTTATCCATAGGATCCTTAAAGGAACAACTATGGGAATAGTGGTTCTCTTAGCCAAAGTGGAAATTGTCCCTTCCACCTTGGGAACCGTCTGCCAAGACTCCTTAATAGAGTCAGCAATAGGAAATATCTTCTTAAAAATAGGGGATGGAGAAAAAGGAATAGCAGGTCTCTCCCATTCCCTAGCAATAATCTCTGTAGTCCGATCTGGTACAGGGAAAACCTCCACCATGGAAGGTACATCAAAATACTTGTTTAGCTTACTAGACCTCTTAGGGTTGACTACAACAGTAGTGTAGGAGTCGTCCAAGGTAGCCAAAATCTCCTTAAGCAACAAACTGAGGTGTTCCAGCTTAAATCAAAATGATACCACTTCAGCATCAGAAGAAGCAAATTACACTGTCTGAGATTTCCCCCTCAGATGCTACCGAAAAATCTTCCTCAGATTTCTGGGAAGGAATAATCGGAATAGCTACTACTGTGTCAGAAACCTTACTCACTTAATCCATAGATTTCATCTTGCGCTTTCCCTGCAACATGGGAAAGGCAGACAGTGCATCAGATATCGCAGAAGATATGAGGGTAGCTATGTCTTGCAACGTAACTCCAGACGGAGATTGAGAGGAAGCGCAGGGCACTGCATGTGTGGACGATAACATTTGGGACACTTGAGGAGAAAGCTATGGCATATCTAGAACATTTTCAGGAGACCCCTGAACAGCATCCGCCTTAGACAATATTGGCTAAGAAAAAAGTCTATCCCTGTAATAAAATGTTCTCTCAATACATGAGGAACAGAAAGGAATTGGTGGTTCCACGTTAGAATCAAAACAAAGAACAAGTGACATTTTGCAGGGCCTCTTGGTCCATCTTTACTCAGAATTGAACAAATTAGAAATAAATATACTTATATTTTAGTCTGAAATTAACACAAAAAAAGTTACTGTTTCTTTAAATGTTAAAACTTAACCGCTTTATTTTTCAATGCAAAAAAAAAAAGGAAATAAATGTTCAAACACACCCCGGACAGCCTCTACACCTCAGCTTAGCTTTGCTGAGGTGCCTACCTGCCCTGCTGACACTGGAGACAATATTGCTAGATGAATTCCGGACTTCCAGAGCACTGCAAACGATGTCCGGCAATCGTAGTACCTTTTACCAAACTGAAAGGTCGCAACAAGAATGTCTCCCCTCCGGACCGGAACACAGAAAGTGAAGGATAAAAGGCGCACAACAGAAACCTTGCTGCCTCAGTTAGCCGCGCCCATTGTGGGCATATCAAAACTAAACTCCTGGCCGGCAAAATTGTACTCTAAAGTAAAGCCGCCGGGAGCAAGTGAAAACACACCACACATAACTGAGCCTATGTTTTCTCGTCCCCAGTGCCTGCAAACACTGCCTTACATTATTCCCTTAACTCAATAGGAGCAATGTATCTGGTGTCCCTTCCAAGTGAAGAGTTAAAAGTGCCATATTTTTCCTGTATGGACCTGTGGAAAAAAAGACAAAGTAATCTAACTCAGGCTTTCAAGTTAGGGCAGCAATAACTACTTGGGAGGCGCTGTGAGGATTATACCCGCCACTGCTCTACTGAAGAGACTGGCATGGACTACAGCTAAACCCCAGGAGAAAGCAGAACAAACTTGCACTGCTGAAAAATAATAAAATCTTGATTGAAGAATCTTCTTCCAGACACATAAACTTTACCACCTCCTTGCTCTTAACGTAGGCAAAGATAATGACTGGGGTTGGACGGAAGGGGCGATGATATTTAACAGCTTTACTGTGGTGCTCTTTGCCTCCTCCTGCTGGCCAGGAGTGATATTCCCAATAGTAATTAGAGATAATCCATGGACTCACTGTGTAATTAGAAATAAATATATTTCATAGCACACATCCTAAAGCATGGATAGGCAAAAATACGATCAGGGACCAAATCAGGTCCGCTATCTGTTTTTGTGCATCCCTGAAGCTAAAAATGATTTTTTTATATAAAATATATTTCATGATGTGACAGTTACAAGAAACTCATATTGTGTCTATAAATATTTACAATACAAAAACAGGGTTCAGTATATGCAACATAGACTGTTTGTATTACAATAAACGTTGATAAATAACAAAATTTATGCTTACCTGATAAATTTCTTTCTCTTGTGGTGTATCCAGTCCATCGGTTTATCCATTACTTGTGGGATACTCTCCTTCCCAACAGCTGCAAAGAGGACACCCACAGCAGAGCTGCCTACACAGCTCCTCCCCTAAACCCCACCTCCAGTCATTCGACCGAAGACAAGTAAGAAAAAGTAGAAACAATAGGGTGCAGTGGTGACTGTAGTTTTAAAAATAAAAACACCTGCCTTAAAGTGACAGGGCGGGCCGTGGACTGGATACACCACAAGAGAAAGAAATTTATCAGGTAAGCATAAATTTTGTTTTCTCTTGTAAGGTGTATCCAGTCCATGGGTTCATCCATTACTTGTGGGATACCAATACCAAAGCTTTAGGACACGGATGAAGGGAGGGACAAGGCAGTAACTTAAACGGAAGGCACCACTGCCTGCAAGACCTTTCTCCCAAAAATAGCCTCCAAGGAAGCAAAAGTATCAAATTTCTAGAATTTAGAAAAAGTATGAAGCGAAGACCAAGTCGCCGCCTTACAAATCTGTTCAACAGAGGCCTCATGTTTAAAAGCCCAAGTGGAAGCTACCGCTCTAGTAGAGTGAGCTGTAATTCTTTCAGGAGGCTGCTGGCCAGCAGTCTCATAAGCTAACCGGATTATGCTTCTCAGCCAAAAAGAAAGAGAAGTTGCCGAAGCCTTTTGGCCTCTCCTCCTCCCAGAGTAGACAACAAACAATGCCGATGTTTGACGAAAATCCTTAGTAGCTTGTAAATAAAACTTTAAAGCACGAACCACGTCAAGATTGTGTAACAGACGTTCCTTCTTTGAAGAAGGATTAGGACACAGTGAAGGAACAACAATTTCCTGATTGATATTCTTATTAGATACTACCTTAGGAAGAAACCCAGGTTTGGTACGCAAAACTACCTTATCTGCATGGAAGATCAGATAAGGGGAATCACACTGTAAGGCAAATAGCTCAGAAACTCTTCGAGTCGAAGAGATAGCTACTAAGAACAGAACATTTCAAGATAAAAGCTTGATATCTATGGAATGCAAAGGTTCAAACGGAACCCCTTGAAGAACTTTAAGAACTAAATTTAAACTCCATGGTGGAGCAACAGGTTTAAACACAGGCTTGATTCTAACTAAAGCCTGACAAAACGCCTGAACGTCTGGAACATCTGCCAGACGCATGTGCAAAAGAATAGACAGAGCAGAGATCTGTCCCTTTAAAGAACTAGCTGATAATCTCTTTTCCAATCCTTCTTGCAGAAAAGATAAAATCCTAGGAATCCTGACCTTACTCCATTAGTAACCCTTGGATTCACACCACTGAAGATATTTACACCGTATCTTATGATAGATATTCCTGGTGACAGGCTTTTGAGCCTGAATCAAGGTATCAATGACCGACTCGGAGAAACCACGTTTTGATAAAATCACGCGTTCAATCTCCAAGCAGTCAGACGCAGAGAAAATAGATTTGGATGTTTGAATGGACCTTGGAGTAGAAGGTCCTGCCTCAGCGGCAGAGTCCATGGTGGAAAGGATGACATGTCCACCAGATCTGCATACCAAGTCCGGTGTGGCCACGCAGGTGATATCAAAATCACCGAAGCTCTCTGCTGCTTGATCTTGGCAATCAGACGAGGGATCAGAGGAAATGGTGGAAACGCATAAGCCAGGCTGAAGGACCAGGGCACTGCTAGAGCATCTATCAGTGCTGCCTGGGGATCCCTTGACCTGGACCCGTAACAAGGAAGCTTGGCGTTCTGACGAGACGCCATCAGATCCAGTTCCGGTTTGCCCCATAGTTGAATCAGCTGGGCAAATACCTCCGGATGGAGTTCCCACTCCCCCGGATGAAAAGTCTGCCGACTTAGAAAATCCGCCTCCCAGTTCTCTACTTCTGGGATATGGATGGCTGAGAGATGGCAAGAGTGAACCTCTGCCCATAGAATTATCTTGGAAACCTCCATCATTGCCAGGGGACTCCTTGTTCCCCCCTGATGGTTGATATAGGCTACAGTCGTGATATTGTCCGATTGAAATCTGATGAATCTGACCGTAGCTAGCTGAGGCCAAGCCTGAAGAGCATTGAATATCGCTCTTAGTTCCAGAATGTTTATCGGAAGGAGGGCTTCCTCCTGAGTCCACGAACCCTGAGCCTTCAGGGAGTTCCAGACTGCGCCCCAGCCCAGAAGGCTGGCATCTGTCGTCACTATAGTCCACTCTGGCCTGCGGAAACTCATTCCCCTGGACAGATGGACCTGAGATAACCACCAGAGAAGAGAATCCCTTGTCTCTTGATCCAGATTTAACAGAGGAGACAAATCTGTGTAGTCCCCATTCCACTGATTGAGCATGCAAAGTTGCAGTGGTCTGAGATGTAGGCGGGCAAACGGAACTATGTCCATTGCCGCTACCATTAGGCCGATCATTTCCATACACTGAGCCACTGACGGCCGAGAAGTGGAATGAAGAACACGGCAGAAAGTTAGAAGCTTTGATATCCTGACCTCTGTCAGAAAAATTTTCATTTCTACTGAATCTATCAGAGTTCCTAGGAAAGAAACTCTTGTGAGAGGAGAGAGAGAACTCTTCTCTCTGTTCACTTTCCACCCGTGAGACCTCAGAAAGGCCAGAACAATGTGCGATTTGAAAAGTCAACGTCTGGATCAGAATGTCGTCTAGGTAAGGAGCCACCGCTATGCCCCGCGGCCTTAGAACCGCCAGAAGGGACCCTAGAACCTTCGTAAAGACTCTTGGCGCCGTGGCTAACCCGAAGGGAAGAGCCACAAACTGGTAAACAATCTCTAGTGCCCAGGGATCCTGGACATCTCTTGCCCAAGCCTGGGCGAAGAGAGAAAGTCTGCCCCCGACTAGATCCGGTCCCGGATCGGGGGTTACCCCTTCATGCTGTCTTAGAGGCAGCAGCAGGCTTTTTGGCCTGCTTCCCTTTGTTCCAAGTCTGGTTAGGTCTCCAGACTGGTTTGGACTGGGCAAAAACAGAATTTATGTTTACCTGATAAATTTCTTTCTCCAACGGTGTGTCCGGTCCACGGCGTCATCCTTACTTGTGGGATATTCTCTTCCCCAACAGGAAATGGCAAAGAGCCCAGCAAAGCTGGTCACATGATCCCTCCTAGGCTCCGCCTACCCCAGTCATTCGACCGACGTTAAGGAGGAATAATAGCATAGGAGAAACCATATGGTACCGTGGTGACTGTAGTTAAAGAAAATAAATTATCAGACCTGATTAAAAAACCAGGGCGGGCCGTGGACCGGACACACCGTTGGAGAAAGAAATTTATCAGGTAAACATAAATTCTGTTTTCTCCAACATAGGTGTGTCCGGTCCACGGCGTCATCCTTACTTGTGGGAACCAATACCAAAGCTTTAGGACACGGATGAAGGGAGGGAGCAAATCAGGTCACCTAAATGGAAGGCACCACGGCTTGCAAAACCTTTCTCCCAAAAATAGCCTCAGAAGAAGCAAAAGTATCAAATTTGTAAAATTTGGTAAAAGTGTGCAGTGAAGACCAAGTCGCTGCCCTACATATCTGATCAACAGAAGCCTCGTTCTTGAAGGCCCATGTGGAAGCCACAGCCCTAGTGGAATGAGCCGTGATTCTTTCGGGAGGCTGCCGTCCGGCAGTCTCGTAAGCCAATCTGATGATGCTTTTAATCCAAAAAGAGAGAGAGGTAGAAGTTGCTTTTTGACCTCTCCTTTTACCTGAATAAACAACAAACAGGGAAGATGTTTGTCTAAAATCCTTTGTAGCATCTAAATAGAATTTTAGAGCGCGAACAACATCCAAATTGTGCAACAAGCGTTCCTTCTTTGAAACTGGTTTCGGACACAGAGAAGGTACGATAATCTCCTGGTTAATGTTTTTGTTAGAAACAACTTTTGGAAGAAAACCAGGTTTAGTACGTAAAACCACCTTATCTGCATGGAACACCAGATAAGGAGGAGAACACTGCAGAGCAGATAATTCTGAAACTCTTCTAGCAGAAGAAATTGCAACTAAAAACAAAACTTTCCAAGATAATAACTTAATATCAACGGAATGTAAGGGTTCAAACGGAACCCCCTGAAGAACTGAAAGAACTAAATTGAGACTCCAAGGAGGAGTCAAAGGTTTGTAAACAGGCTTGATTCTAACCAGAGCCTGAACAAAGGCTTGAACATCTGGCACAGCTGCCAGTTTTTTGTGAAGTAACACCGACAAGGCAGAAATCTGTCCCTTCAGGGAACTTGCCGATAATCCTTTTTCCAATCCTTCTTGAAGGAAGGATAGAATCCTAGGAATCTTAACCTTGTCCCAAGGGAATCCTTTAGATTCACACCAACAGATATATTTTTTCCAAATTTTGTGGTAAATCTTCCTAGTTACAGGCTTTCTGGCCTGAACAAGAGTATCGATAACAGAATCTGAGAAACCTCGCTTCGATAAAATCAAGCGTTCAATCTCCAAGCAGTCAGCTGGAGTGAAACCAGATTCGGATGTTCGAACGGACCCTGAACAAGAAGGTCTCGTCTCAAAGGTAGCTTCCAAGGTGGAGCCGATGACATATTCACCAGATCTGCATACCAAGTCCTGCGTGGCCACGCAGGAGCTATCAAGATCACCGACGCCCTCTCCTGATTGATCCTGGCTACCAGCCTGGGGATGAGAGGAAACGGCGGGAACACATAAGCTAGTTTGAAGGTCCAAGGTGCTACTAGTGCATCCACTAGAGCCGCCTTGGGATCCCTGGATCTGGACCCGTAGCAAGGAACTTTGAAGTTCTGACGAGAGGCCATCAGATCCATGTCTGGAATGCCCCAAAGTTGCGTGACTTGGGCAAAGATTTCCGGATGGAGTTCCCACTCCCCCGGATGCAATGTCTGACGACTCAGAAAATCCGCTTCCCAATTTTCCACTCCCGGGATGTGGATAGCAGACAGGTGGCAGGAGTGAGACTCCGCCCATAGAATAATCTTGGTCACTTCTTCCATCGCTAGGGAACTCCTTGTTCCCCCCTGATGGTTGATGTACGCAACAGTCGTCATGTTGTCTGATTGAAACCGTATGAACTTGGTCCTCGCTAGCTGAGGCCAAGCCTTGAGAGCATTGAATATCGCTCTCAGTTCCAGAATATTTATCGGTAGAAGAGATTCTTCCCGAGACCAAAGACCCTGAGCTTTCAGGGATCCCCAGACCGCGCCCCAGCCCATCAGACTGGCGTCGGTCGTGACAATGACCCACTCTGGTCTGTGGAATGTCATCCCTCGTGACAGGTTGTCCAGGGACAGCCACCAACGGAGTGAGTCTCTGGTCCTCTGATTTACTTGTATCTTTGGAGACAAGTCTGTATAGTCCCCATTCCACTGACTGAGCATGCACAGTTGTAATGGTCTTAGATGAATGCGCGCAAAAGGAACTATGTCCATTGCCGCTACCATCAACCCGATCACTTCCATGCACTGAGCTACGGAAGGAAGAGGAACGGAATGAAGTATTCGACAAGAGTCCAGAAGCTTTGTCTTTCTGGCCTCTGTTAGAAAAATCCTCATTTCTGAGGAGTCTATAATTGTTCCCAAGAAGGGAACCCTTGTTGACGGGGATAGAGAACTCTTTTCCACGTTCACTTTCCAGCCGTGCGATCTGAGAAAGGCCAGGACGATGTCCGTGTGAGCCTTTGCTCGAGGGAGGGACGACGCTTGAATCAGAATGTCGTCCAGGTAAGGTACTACTGCAATGCCCCTTGGTCTTAGCACAGCTAGAAGGGACCCTAGTACCTTTGTGAAAATCCTTGGAGCAGTGGCTAATCCGAAAGGAAGCGCCACGAACTGGTAATGTTTGTCCAGGAATGTAAACCTTAGGAACCGATGATGTTCCTTGTGGATAGGAATATGTAGATACGCATCCTTTAAATCCACCGTGGTCATGAATTGACCTTCCTGGATGGAAGGAAGGATAGTTCGAATGGTTTCCATCTTGAAAGATGGGACCTTGAGAAATTTGTTTAAGATCTTGAGATCTAGGATTGGTCTGAATGTTCCCTCTTTTTTGGGAACTATGAACAGATTGGAGTAGAACCCCATCCCTTGTTCTCTCAATGGAACAGGATGAATCACTCCCATTTTTAACAGGTCTTCTACACAATGTAAGAACGCCTGTCTTTTTATGTGGTCTGAAGACAACTGAGACCTGTGGAACCTTCCCCTTGGGGGAAGTCCCTTGAATTCCAGAAGATAACCCTGGGAGACTATTTCTAGCGCCCAAGGATCCAGAACATCTCTTGCCCAAGCCTGAGCGAAGAGAGAGAGTCTGCCCCCCACCAGATCCGGTCCCGGATCGGGGGCCGATATTTCATGCTGTCTTGGTAGCAGTGGCAGGTTTCTTTGCCTGCTTTCCCTTGTTCCAGCCTTGCATTGGTCTCCAAGCTGGCTTGGCCTGAGAAGTATTACCCTCTTGCTTAGAGGACGTAGCACCTTGGGCTGGTCCGTTTTTACGAAAGGGACGAAAATTAGGTCTATTTTTTGCCTTGAAAGGCCGATCCTGAGGAAGGGCATGACCCTTACCCCCAGTGATATCAGAGATAATCTCTTTCAAGTCAGGACCAAACAGCGTTTTCCCCTTGAAAGGAATGTTTAGTAGCTTGTTCTTGGAAGACGCATCAGCCGACCAAGATTTCAACCAAAGCGCTCTGCGCGCCACAATAGCAAACCCAGAATTCTTAGCCGCTAACTTAGCCAATTGCAAAGAGGCGTCTAGAGTGAAAGAATTAGCCAATTTGAGAGCATTGACTCTGTCCATAATCTCCTCATAAGGAGGAGAGTCACTATCGAGCACCTTAATCAGTTCATCAAACCAGAAATATGCGGCTGTAGTGACAGGGACAATGCATGAAATGGGTTGTAGAAGGTAACCCTGCTGAACAAACATCTTTTTAAGCAAACCTTCTAATTTTTTATCCATAGGATCTTTGAAAGCACAACTATCCTCTATGGGAATAGTGGTGCGTTTGTTTAAAGTAGAAACCGCTCCCTCGACCTTGGGGACTGACTGCCATAAGTCCTTTCTGGGGTCGACCATAGGAAACAATTTTTTAAATATGGGGGGAGGGACGAAAGGAATACCGGGCCTTTCCCATTCTTTATTAACAATGTCCGCCACCCGCTTGGGTATAGGAAAAGCTTCTGGGAGCCCCGGCACCTCTAGGAACTTGTCCATTTTACATAGTTTCTCTGGGATGACCAAATTTTCACAATCATCCAGAGTGGATAATACCTCCTTAAGCAAAATGCGGAGATGTTCCAATTTAAATTTAAAAGTAATCACATCAGATTCAGCCTGCTGAGAAATGTTCCCTAAATCAGTAATTTCTCCCTCAGACAAAACCTCCCTGGCTCCCTCAGATTGGGTTAGGGGCCCTTCAGAGATATTAATATCAGCGTCGTCATGCTCTTCAGTAACTAAAACAGAGCATCCACGCTTACGCTGACAAGGGTTCATTTTGGCTAAAATGTTTTTGACAGAATTATCCATTACAGCCGTTAATTGTTGCATAGTAAGGAGTATTGGCGCGCTAGATGTACTAGGGGCCTCCTGAGTGGGCAAGACTCGTGTAGACGAAGGAGGGAATGATGCAGTACCATGCTTACTCCCCTCACTTGAGGAATCATCTTGGGCATCATTGTCATTATCACATAAATCACATTTATTTAAATGAATAGGAATTCTGGCTTCCCCACATTCAGAACACAGTCTATCTGGTAGTTCAGACATGTTAAACAGGCATAAACTTGATAAGAAAGTACAAAAAACGTTTTGAAATAAAACCGTTACTGTCACTTTAAATTTTAAACTGAACACACTTTATTACTGCAATTGCGAAAAAAACATGAAGGAATTGTTCAAAATTCACCAAACTTTTACCACAGTGTCTTAAAGCCTTGAAAATATTGCACACCAATTTTGGAAGCTTTAACCCTTAAAATAACGGAACCGGAGCCGTTTTAAGCTTTAACCCCCTTACAGTCCCTGGTATCTGCTTTGCTGAGACCCAACCAAACCCAAGGGGAATACGATACCAAATGATGCCTTCAGAAGTCTTTTATAAGTATCAGAGCTCCTCTCACATGCGACTGCATGCCATGCCTCTCAAAAACAAGTGCGCAACACCGGCGCGAAAATGAGACTCTGCCTATGCTTTGGGAAAGCCCCTAAAGAATAAGGTGTCTAAAACAATGCCTGCCGATATTATTATATCAAAATACCCAGAATAAATGATTCCTCAAGGCTAAATAAGTGTTAATATCAATCGATTTAGCCCAAAAAATGTCTACAGTCTAAATAAGCCCTTGTGAAGCCCTTATTTACAATCGTAATAAACATGGCTTACCGGATCCCATAGGGAAAATGACAGCTTCCAGCATTACATCGTCTTGTTAGAATGTGTCATACCTCAAGCAGCAAAGGACTGCAAACTGTTCCCCCAACTGAAGTTAATGCTCTCAACAGTCCTGTGTGGAACAGCCATGGATTTTAGTTACGGTTGCTAAAATCATTTTCCTCATACAAACAGAATTCTTCATCTCTTTTCTGTTTCTGAGTAAATAGTACGTACCAGCACTATTTGAAAATAACAAACTCTTGATTGAATAATGAAAAACTACAGTTAAACACTAAAAAACTCTAAGCCATCTCCGTGGAGATGTTGCCTGTACAACGGCAAAGAGAATGACTGGGGTAGGCGGAGCCTAGGAGGGATCATGTGACCAGCTTTGCTGGGCTCTTTGCCATTTCCTGTTGGGGAAGAGAATATCCCACAAGTAAGGATGACGCCGTGGACCGGACACACCTATGTTGGAGAAATTTCCCTCTTGTTTTGCATTAGAGGAAGCCGAAGCTGCGTCACCCTTGAAGTTTCGAAAGGAACGAAAATTATTCTGTTTGGGGCTTAATTTATTGGAACCTGAATTCTTAGCCGTTAGCTTGGTTAAATGAAAAACGGAGTCAGAAATAAAGGAATTAGCTACCTTAAGAGCTTTAATCCTGTCTAAGACATCATCTAACGGGGTCTCCACCTGTAGAGCCTCCTCAAGAGACTCAAACCAAAAAGCCGCTGCAGCAGTAACTGGAGCAATGCATGCAAGAGGCTGGAGAATAAAACCTTGATGAATAAAAATTTTCTTAAGGAGACCCTCCAATTTTTTATCCATAGGATATAGGAAAGCACAACTGTCCTCGACAGGGATAGTTGTACGCTTAGCTAGGGTAGAAACAGCTCCCTCCACCTTAGGAACCGTCTGCCACGAGTCCCATATGGCGACATCTATGGGAAACATCTTTTTAAAAGCAGGAGGGGGAGAGAACGGCACACCTGGTCTATCCCATTCCTTAGTAATAATTTCCGAAAACCTCTTAGGGACTGGAAAAACATCAGTGTAAACAGGCACTGCAAAGTATTTGTCCATTTTACACAATTTCTCTGGAACCACAATGGGGTCACAGTCATCCAGAGTCGCTAAAACCTCCCTGAGCAATAAGCGGAGGTGTTCGAGCTTAAATTTAAACGCTGTCATTTCAGAATCTGACTGAAGTAAAGCCTTCCCTGAATCTGAAATGTCACCCTCAGATAGCAACTCCCTTGCACTGGCTTCGGAGCCTAGCGAGGGTATATAGGACACAGCTATTAAAGCGTCAGAAAGCTCTGTATTTGTTTTAGCCCCAGAGCTGTCTCGCTTTCCTTGTAACCCTGGCAGTTTGGACAATACCTCTGTGAGGGTAGAAGTCATAACTGCCACCATGTCCTGTAAGGTAAAAGAATTACACGCGCTAAATGTACTTGGCGTCACTTGGGCGGGAGTTATAGGTTCTGACACATGGGGAGAGCTAGATGGCATAACCTCCCTTTTTTCAGTCTGAGAATTCTCTGGTGATAAATCTTAAAAAGCCATAATATGGTCTTTATAGTTTATAGATACTTCAGAACATTTGGTACACATTCTAAGAGGGGGTTCTACAATGGCTTCTAAACATATTGAACAAGGAGTTTCCTCATGTCAGACATGTTTAACAGACTAGTAATGACACCAGCAAGCTTGGAAAACATTTTAATAAATGTGAAACGGCAATTAAACAAAAACGGTACTGTGCCTTTAAGAGAAAAAAACTAACACTTAAACTGCAAAACAGTGTTAAAATGTAGTAAAGACTTCACATTTTTTACAGTGTGAGTAAGGGACTAAAGCAACATTGCACCCACTTGCAAATTGATGATTAACCCCTTAGCCCCCAAACTGGATTTAAAAAAAGTCAACCACCGGTAAAAAAATAGTTATGCACCTTGCCACAGCTCTGCTGTGGCTCCTACCTGCCCTCAAATACGATTAGGGAAGAAATAAGCCCTCTATAGTGGTCCTCAGATGCAAGAGGACTCCTCTAGGGAAGCTGGATGTCTCAGTCTGAAAGAAACTGTGCAACTAAAGCGCGAAAATAGGCCCCTCCCACCATGTACTCGATGTCAGGGGCCTTAAGGAAATACTCCTAGGAGTATCTGACTATGCCATGTGGAAAACTAGGCCCCAACTAAAGACTTATCACCCTCAGAGAAAAAAACATCCCATTTATGAACCATGTAAATGTTTTGTCACTAATTAATATGAGTATTAACATGAGTATTACATCACTTTGTAAGCATGATCCCAGTCGTTGCAAAATCACTGCATCTAGCTTACCTCAATATACACAAGGTTCTGTCAGCATTTTCTAGAACTTATCCTTTCTCTAGAAATAAAAGTACTGAACATACCTCAAAGCAGGTAATCTGCAGACCGTTCCCCCAACTGAAGTTATCCCATACTCTTCAGTTATGTGTGAGAACAGCAATGGACCTTAGTTACAAACCGCTAAGATCATCATCCTCCAGGCAGAACTCTTCTTCTAATATCTGCCTGAGAGTAAAACAGTACAACGCCGGTACCGTTTTAAAAATAAACTCTTGATGAAGGCAAAACTACACTAAATCACCACATATCTCTTTATACTTCCTATCTTGTCGAGAGTTGCAAAGAGTATGACTGGGGGTGGGGGTTAGGGGAGGAGCTGTGTAGGCGGCTCTGCTATGGGTGTCCTCTTTGCAGCTTCCTGTTGGGAAGGAGAGTATCCCACAAGTAAAAGCCTAAAATATTTACTACCTGGCCCTTTACAGAAAAATGTTTGCTCAGCCCTGCTCTAAAGATATAAAAGCAGGCTGGGATGGATGACTCAAGTCACTAAAAGTATTAGTTTTGGAAGGGACCTTGACGTGGTACCTGGGCTTGTCCCATTTAGCCAAATGCGGTAACTAACACGGAGGTGCCACCCACCACACACACGGAACAAGTGGTCCACTTAGGCGAGTTGTCCTTTGTTTAAAAGAAACACTTCTCCTATATCTAAAATAGTGAGCCACATAATCGAGGTGACAGTCCCTACAAAAGGATGCAGGTAGAGAAATAACCCTCTCTATGAAGGGATATAGAATGGTACACACACGGGACATAACAGATCAGAAATACCAAAGAGAGAAATATATATCTAACCTATAAATACCAACAGCACCCTAAACAAAGGGAAACAGCGAGGAATGACCAAAAGGGTCCTACAAGGAAGACTACAGAGGGACAATATACTAATACAGGAACTGTATATATGTATACCCTAACACCTCTCTGGGAAACACACAATTTCATATAAGCTTTGATAGCCAAATCTTACCATTCTTAAAACCTATGGCAAATTCTTATAATAATTGGCACCTTGAAGTAGAAAATAGTAGATTATGCAGCAATGCATAGTAATTAGTAAATATACTAGCATTAATTACAATGTCAGTATCTAACATGTATTGATGTAATTGCCGTATGATTGGTGTAATAATGTTATTAAGTGTGGGTCAATTTAATACCCTAGTATGATTGTATACTGTGTAGTGCCAATACATTACACCAGCAGAGGGGCTACAGAGTTTTTTAAAAACATGTAGGCATATGTTACGGAATGCCATTCATACATATGAGACTAGTAGCAGATCCCCACGCCAAGTAGTTCCGGCCGGCTACGGTCACTATGACAACCGGAATAACAAATACAGAAACCGGAACGGATCTTGTAACATATAACTTATACCCAGCACACGGGTAATATAATGAGGATCACAGTAAGTAGGTTAGATTGCCGATGAGAGTTAACATTAAATGTTATGATCGGGCAATTGCATACACAAGAAAGGAGGTTGACAAGCACAAGCACAGGGGATATGAACACCGATAGTGCACTTATAGTAAATAATGAATGGATGGCTTAAACACAAGAGGTATTGTGAACACTTGCACACATGTCATAAAGACTAGCACATTTACTTTAGATAAACACAGATACAAATATATATATATTATTTGACTTTATTCACCGGAAGTGTCATTGATAGATACTTCCGGTCTAGCATAGATGGAACGCAAGCTATGCGTTCCACATAGCAGTTTGCCGCAAATTTTCACTGAGTGAACACAGGTATGAGTTGTTTGTTGATTGCACATATGTATATAAATTTCAATGTTATTGCCTCACTTTGTTATGCTGATGAAGGGGAAGAAATCCCTGAAAACGTTACATTAAAGAAAGCTTTGTTTTTCACCCTAAGAAAGACCTGTGAGTGCATTTGTTTGCGAGTATATATATATATATATATATATATATATATATATATATATATATATATATATATATATATATATATATATGAAACATAAAATTATTTGTATACATCAATTGATGTAGCAATAGTTACAAAACAGATGAAATAACTACTTGTGATTCAGCGTGAATTTCAAACTAATTAATAACGTTAAAATGTTCCAAACATACAGGGAAAAAAAAAAAAAACAATTGCTAAACAACCAAGTGTAATGCTCTTAATATCCTTATTAAAAGATGTAATCAATATGGAACACACAAGCTCCATCCGCTACCTGCATCAAGGCACACAAAGGGATCAACATAATGTTCAGAACTATGCCAAGAAACATGACAGAAGACTACACAAATTCAAAACTTAGCTGGTGCAACTGCAGAATTTTGCACAGATGTTACCATAAAGTTTCTCATAGGAGACAGCCGACACAAACTGCTACACACAATACAAAAAAGATCTAGCCTGATGAAACAGCTTGTATTGTAGCTGAGAAACGCGTCGCTATTGCTCTCTGTGTAACAAAGTTTACACTTTTACACTATCCGTGCTCCTGTATATTTGACTGCGGTCTCTTTTTATCTGGTCGGCTCATCCGATTGGTCCATCCGGTCACCTGTTTCCACATTGGACGTATCCTGACGCCTCTGAGTCATACGGGTGACTGTGCAGCACTGAACGGCACTCCGGCACCATGTTGTAAACAAAGTTTACATAAATTTTAAAAGGTGTTTTCTTATTTTTTTCTGCTGAGGCCAGTTAGGGACACTCTTAAAGTGATCGTAAACTATGCAAGTATCAGAGGTTTGCAAAGCTTTGATCATACACGGAAATAGCACACCACTTTAATAATTTATAAAAATGTTGCTTACTTTATTGTATTTTTAATCTTTTTATTCCCTGTTAATGAGTCTTGTTTCTCTGTCCCTGCAACAGCTTCTTTCTGCACTGCAGTGACATATAGAGCAGTCCTGCTAATGTCCAATAAAGAAAGGCCACCTGCTTTCTCCTCATGAGCACGCAGGCATTCACAGTTACATGTTACACTGCCATTTGACCAGCCCTCTGTTATGTTAGTAAAACAGAAAAATCTTGTAATATACTCTGTACAGAAAATGTGTATGCGCAGCAGGCAACTTGCCAAACTGCCTGGTTGCTAGGAGACAGTTGTTACTGTCGGCTTTTCCTATTCTCCAGTGCATCCACGCAGCGCTCGACACTCCCCTAAACAAAGGCAATTGATGCATGTGTGTTTGGGTTACATAGATTAGCCGGTAAAGAGTGCTGTAATAAAAAAACGTATGCGAGAAGGCGAGCGAGCAGGATTACTATAGAGAAGGGACTTGCAGAGTACGCTATTGCAGGGAAGTATGTGAAAAAATTACGCTTTATTTGAAGTTCACACCAAGTTTACCATCACTTTAAATGAGTTACTAAAAAATCTCACAGTGTTTAATACAAAAAAGGGATAGTAAACGACTTGAGAATATTATGTAACATGTTTAGTTATCTATAATGAAAACAACATTGCAATAGAGTTTCATTATTTAGCTCTGAAAAGTAAAGTGAGGATTTTCAAATCCTCAGAACTTGAAATGCTCTCTGCTCACACCTCAAAACTAACCCTACTACATATACGTGCCTAATGGTTTTAACCGATTACTACAAAAAAATTGACTTTATAATAATAATATAACTGGGGCCTGCCTTTTTGTCTGCTCACTAAAGAGTAGCTCCTCCAAATAAGGCAAATGGTGGGTGGAGATTGTAAAACAACTACCGTACAAAGGATGTTAATTTGAATTAAAAATGTTTAGACTTGGCTGATATGTTATTCTATAGCAACCCAACAGAAATGTCTGACTACTGTACCTTTAAGACCATAATTGACAGATATTTTAATTTTCAGTTTTCTCTTCTAGAGAAAAACTCCACTTACTTTATAAAACATATGATTCCTTTGATTTATAATATCAAAACCTAAAGATACTGTATGTCATACGCTTCTTCGGATAAACGTGTTTAGGCTATAACAAGGGCACAAAAAGGGACAGCCACTAATGGCGGGATTGGCCAGGGGGCACAATACATCACACTTTTACTTAAAATGTTTTAAAATACAATTAGATTAAAAAAAAAAAACTAATTGTTTTCCTTACTTTAACCGTCAAAGTTTGGAACATAAAAAAAAGTGGAGACAGGAAGTCACATGATTGTCACTGTGATCACATGACTCCAAACAGCACTGATTGTCTCCTAGACTCTAGAGGATTGCTTGCGTTGCTAAGAATGGTCCACAGTCAGATTCACCGGAGTTTCTACAAGGAGGGGAGCAGGATGGAGCAAAATTTAGGACATTTCATGTTGTCCTAAAAGCATTAAATCCCAGCGCTTTTAGGATGGTATGGAACATCCTAACCGCGTCGAGGGGTTAAAATAAAGAAGAGCTGCTGTATTTTTTCAGCGTTGTGGATGTTCCTAAGGAGCTCTTTCTTTATCAGGAGCATCTTAAAAAACTCAAGTTTATCTTTGTCACTAACATTTAATTTAGAGTGTCCACACCAAGCTGAATTTTGGCACTCCTACATTTGCTATTCATTAGGCAAAATATCCTTTCAGTGGCAGTTATTTTTCGTTATCTGCCTCTGTATGGCACCCCATGCTGTAGGTGTAAGTGTGCCAGTCCCAAGCACATTATCCCCTCTATATGCCAACCTATGCTGTAGGTGTAAGTGTGCCAGCCACAAACACATTATCCCCATTATATGCCAAACTATGCTGTAGGTGTAAGTGAGCCAGCCACAAACACATTATCCACTCTGTATGCCAACCCATGCTGTAGCGGTAAGTGTGCTAGTCCCAAACAGATCCCCTCTGTATGCCAACCTATGCTGTAGGTGTAAGTGTGCTAGTCACAAACACATTATCCACTCTGTATGCCAAACTATGCTGTAGCGGTAAGTGTGCTAGTAAAACTCTGCTATCAGGTGTGTGAAGCTACCCCAACTATAGAACACACTGTACCTGGCACAGATGATCCCTGTACAGCAAACAGGCTTGATCACCACTATACGTAGTTAAAGGGACATGAAACCCAAAATGTTTCTTTCACAAATCAGATTATACATTTTTAAACAACTTTTCAATTTACTTCTGTTATCAACTTTGCTTCATTCTCTTGTTGTGTTTTATTGAAAAAGCAGCAATGCACTCCTGGGAGCTAGCTGAACACATTTGTAAACCAATGAAAATGAGCGTACAAGTTCAGCCACCAAACAGCAGCTAGTTCCAAGCTCCTGAGCCTATCTAGGATACTCAGAAAATGAAGCAAAATTAGATAATTTAAGTAAACTGAAAAGCCGTTTAAAATGGCATCCTCTATCAGAATCAAGAAAGAAAAATGTTGGGTTTCATGTCCCTTTAAGTATAGAACTACCCCAGCTCTGCACACACTGTACCTGGTACAGATTGTCCCTGTGTAGCAGCAGCAGACAAGCACTGATCATCATTATGAAGATCACCAGAGCACTAGGGACTGCCCCAGCCCTGTCACCCTGAGCAGTAAAAAGTGGACCAGACTAATTCTACCCTCCTCCCCCAGCTTTATACTAGCTATCCGCTACAAGACAAAGGGCAAGTGAACTATCACTGTTATATCTAACAGCAACCCCTGCTGGATTAGAGAAGTAACTGCAGCTGGTTTTGTGGAAAGTGATGTTGGTTCTTGTTATTTACACTGGGACAAAAGAAAGGAAACCCATTCAGGCAAATTCAGGAAAATCTGGGACAGCATAACTTAGCCCTATCAAAAATTAGGGACACAATGCCCAAAAGAGCCACACATCTTTTGAGGGCCAGATGGCCCACAGTCTATGTTTTAAGCATAAATTATCTATAAATATTGAATGTGGTTTTTATCATCTTAAACATCCAAGAAAGGTCACCACTTTGTTACTGAGCGGACTACAATAAGTACAAATGCTGTGTGTGCAATACTGAAGATTAGTTCCAACTATGATTTAGTGCAGTCTGGAAATGTTGGTAATCTGTGAACACTGCTCTTCTTTTTTTATTTCACTCTGTGAATCAAGACCTTTCTATATTTCATTCACTTTTAGCTTTCAGCGACTTTAAAATCACGCTGAAGAAAAATGTCCTCTGTAACCCTACAAGCAGGTGGCCACGTAGCGATGGTTTTATGTTTTTACTTTCCTAAAATACATTCAGACTCCTGCAGGTTTAACAGAACACTGATATTATAGCCACTGGATATTATAACAATTTGTAGGCTTTTCTATTAAATTGTTTCAACATATATGTGAAGATTTGATTTGGTAAGAAGGAAACATTTTTTTTAATACTCTATTATTGTATTTTTTTAGTAAGATTCAATGATTTCACTTTCATAAAAGAAACAAGTTCAGTAAAACATGAAGGGACACTAAAAGAGCAGAACCATTTAGACCAATCATGATCCAAAAGCAAATTAATGGCATCTACACAATATGGCCATATTCTGGGCAGAACCATTGACTTATGACACCAAGCAGAAATAATTCAACCACCAGCAGCATTTATACAAAACTGGATTTACTGAAGAAAGTGCTGCTCAACCCTTTGTATAGTAAACAAGTAGCACCTGGTTTCTGCAGACAGAATCTGTCTTAATTTGTGGCACAGAATCTTCCACAAACATTTGTGTGGACTTTCAACGCATACCTATGAGACAAAGATAAATCATTTCAGAACTTTTTCCACCTTTAATGTGACCTATAAACTGTACATCTTGATTGAAAAACAAACAGAAACTTCTAGGTGGAGGGAAGTAAAAATAAAAAACTGAAAAAAAAAAAAAAAACTAGGGATGAAGCTGTGAGACTTCCCCAGGGTCATAATAATTTGCATACAAAGAGAGAAGCGCTCTACCAGGAACGAACAACAGCTCAGTGGCTTGTTCTATGGCGATTTACCACCCGGAAGCAGCCTCTTTTAGATCAGTGTGCTGCAAATTATTATGACCCTGGGGAAGTCTCCCTATGGGTGATGGGGGAAACCAGACGTGGACTCCTTGCCCAGTGTGCTTAGAGGAATGTGGCTGCACCTCACTGACGAGGCCCATAGGAGGCCGAAACGATCGTCTGGGGTTGTCATGTTCCTTGTTCAGAGGAGAATTGCCTGGTATTTCGGGGCTGGACTGACCTTACTTGGCGGGATCAGACTGATATACTTCAGGAAAGTTTTCTTCTGTGAAAAGCACACTGGTCTAAAAGAGGCTGCTTCCGGGTGGTAAATCGCCATAGAACAAGCCACTGAGCTGTTGTTCGTTCCTGGTAGAGCGCTTTTCTCTTTGTATGCAAATTATTATGACCCTGGGGAAGTCTCCCTATGGGTGATGGGGGAAACCAGACGTGGACTCCTTGCCCAGTGTGCTTAGAGGAATGTGGCTGCACCTCACTAACGAGGCCCATAGGAGGCCGAAACGATCGTCTGGGGTTGTCATGTTCCTTGTTCAGAGGAGAATTGCCTGGTATTTCGGGGCTGGACTGACCTTACTTGGCGGGATCAGACTGATAATACTTCAGGAAAGTTTTCTTCTGTGAAAAGCACACTGGTCTAAAAGAGGCTGCTTCCGGGTGGTAAATCGCCATAGAACAAGCCACTGAGCTGTTCGTTCCTGGTAGAGCGCTTCTCTCTTTGCATGCAAATTATTATGACCCTGGGGAAGTCTCCCTATGGGTGATGGGGGAAATCAGACGTGGACTCCTTGCCCAGTGTGCTTAGAGGAATGTGGCTGCACCTCACTGACGAGGCCCATAGGAGGCCGTAAAGATCGTCTGGGGTTGTCATGTTCCTTGTTCAGAGGAGAATTGCCTGGTATTTCGGGGCTGGTCTGACCTTACTTGGCGGCATCAGACTGATATACTTCAGGAAAGTTTTCTTCTGTGAAAAGCACACTGGTCTAAAAGAGGCTGCTTCCGGGTGGTAAATCGCCATAGAACAAGCCACTGAGCTGTTGGTCGTTCCTGGTAGAGCGCTTCTCTCTTTGTATGCATATTACCCAAGATGGCCTGCGGAAGCAGATCCCTTGGGACAGATTGTCCTGCGACAACCACCACCGAAGAGAGTCTCTGGTCTCTTGGTCCAGATTTATCGGAGGAGATAAATTTGCATAATCCACATTCCACTGACTGAGCATGCACAGTTGTAGTGGAATGAGATGAAAGCGAGCAAACGGGATGATATCCATTGCCGCTACCATGAGTCCGATGACTTCCATACACTGAGCCACTGATGGCCGATGAATCGACTGCAGAGCCCTGCAAGTAATTAGAATCTTTGATTTTCTGACTTCTGTCAGAAATATTTTCATGTTTGCTGAGTCTATCAGAGTTCCCAGGAATGGAACTCTTGTCTGTGGAACTAGTGAACTTTTCCCTACATTCACTTTCCAACCGTGAGTTCTCAGAAATGACAGCACGATGTCTGTGTGAGATTTGGAAGATAAGTTGATGCCTGGATCAAGATATCGTCCAGATAAGGCGCCACCGCTATGCCTCGCGGCCTGAGAACCGCTAGAAGAGACCCTAGAACCTTTGTGAAGATCCTGGGAGCAGTGGCCAACCCAAAGGGAAGGGCCACAAACTGATAATGTCTGTCCTGAAATGCAAATCGCAGGAACTGATGATGGTCCTTGTGGATAGGGATGTGAAGAAACGCATCCTTCAGGTCCACCGAGGTCATGTATTGACCCTCCTGGATCATAGGCAGAATTGTACGAATGGTCTCCATCTTGAACGATGGGACTCTGAGAAACTTGTTTAGACACTTGAGATCTAAAATCGGTCTGAAGGTTCCCTCTTTTTTGGGAACTACGAATAGGTTTGAATAGAACCCCTGCCCTTGTTCCTGATCTGGAACTGGGCAAATTACACCCATGGTGTAGAGGTCTTTTACACAGCGTAAGAACGCCTCTCTTTTTGTCTAGTCTACAGACAATCGTGAAAGATGAAATCTTCCCCTTGGGGGGGGGGGGGGAGTCCTTGAATTCCAACTGATACCCCTGGGTCACAATTTCCAATGCCCAGGGATCCTGTACATCGCTTTCCCAAGCCTGAGCAAAGAAAGATAGTCTGCCACCTACTACATCCGGTCCCGGATTGGGGGCTGCCCCTTCATGCTGTCTTGGTAGCAGCAGCGGGCTTTTTGACTTGTTTACCTTTATTCCAGGCCTGGTTAGGTCTCCAGACCGCCTTGGACTGTGCAAAGTTCCCTTCCTGCTTAGTGGAGGAAGAGGAAGCAGAGGATGTTCCTTTAAAATTTCGAAAGGAACGAAAATTATTCTGTTTACTCCTCATTTTTGAGGGGCTTGTCCTGAGGCCCACTTTCTTTATTTAAAATGTGATCCTTACAGTTTAAGGACCTTTCAGTACAAGAGGGGGTTCCACCATGGCTTCTAAACACATAGAACACTGACTTCCCTAGTAATAACAGCACAAGTCTTTCCCAATCTTTATTATATGTGAAAAACAATTCAGCACAAAAACGGTTACTGCGCCTTTAAGGATAAAAAGTGTACACTGTTTTTGCAAAGTCGTTAAAACGATAATCAAAAAGAACAATTTTGTTGTTTTTAGAGCCTAATGTGCCATCGGATGTTGCACAACAAGGAAAATGAGAGTTAAATTTTAATTTCAGAAAATTAGGCAGGAAAAAAAACGATCTGCAGACAATTTTTTACTTAATGACTTCTGCACCTCAGCTGTTGCGCCTACCTGCCCCCAAGACCTGTCAAAACGATCCGGTCCCACTCCAAAGTACAGCCTCACAGTCTGGTTCCAACCGAAGCTAATGGCTGCTACCTCTCCAGAAAACCAACTGCGCACTTAAGCGTGAAATTAGGCCCCGCCCATCATGTCTGATGAGCCAAAACTAGAGAAAACCGCATGGGAAGCGTTTTTCAAATAACATATGTACACACTGCTTCATTTTGCAATAAAAATGCCATGTGAACCCCACATAAAATATTAAACACAGCCTCAATAAACCCCATAATCGTCTACCATAGGTTTCCTAGGCTGCCCCAGTGTCTAACCACATAGCCCATAAGTATCCCATGTTATTTAGAATGGGATAATAATACACAGGTTACCACAGTACCACCCTGTAATAAGGAATACTGTTTACCCTTGCCCCGCATCGGGAATATGTCAGCCAAGTTCTGATATATCATGTCTCCTCAGAATGTAAATGACTGTACATACCTTGAAATTGCTTGCAGCAATAAATCGTTCCCCCATACTGAAGACTTCTCCTGTACTTCCTCAGCAACACTTGTGGGAACGAACATCGATCTTAGTTACTACTGCTAAGATCATCAGACTCAAGGCATGATTCTTCTTCCATGTCATGCCAGAGTAAAAACAGTACACACCGGTACCATTTAAAATAAAAAATTCTTGATTGAAGAAAAACTAAACTATCTTTTTATCACCACATAAACTTTACCCTTCCTATTGCTATGCATAGGCAAAGAGAATGACTGGGGGCAGGAGTAAGGGGAGGAGCTATATAGCAGCTCTGCTGTGGTGCTCTTTGCCACTTCCTGTTAGCAGGAGGAATATATCCCACAAGGATGAAATCCGTGGACTCGGTATATCTTGCAAAAGAAAAAAACATCCAAGCCCAGCTAAATTTTGCAAAAACACATCTGAAGTCTCCCAAAAGCATGTTGCAAAAGGTGTTCTGGTTTGATGAAACCAAGATTAAACTTTTTGGCCATAATTCCAAAAGATATGTTCGGCGCAAAAACAAGACTGCATATAACGAAAAGAACACCATACCCACAGTGAAGCTTTTTGGTGGCAGCATCATGCTTTGGGTCTGTTTTTCTTCAGCTGGAACTGGGGCCTTAGACAAGGTAGAGGGGATTTTGAACAGTTCCAAATACCAGACAATATTGACACAAAACCTTCAGGCTTCTGCTAGACAACGCCCCAAAGCATACATCCAAATCAACAAAGGAATGGCTTCACCAGAAGAAGATTAAAGTTTTGGAATGGTCCAGTCAGAGCCCAGACCTGAATCCAATCGAAAATCTGTGGGGTGATCTTAAGTGGGCTGTGCACAAGAGATGCCATCACAATCTGACAGATTTGGAGTGCTTTTGCAAAAAAAGAGTGGGCAAATCTTGCCAAGTCAAGATGTGCTATGCTGAAAAACTCATACTCAAAAAGATTGAGTGCTGTAATAAAATCAAAGGGTGCTTCAACAAAGTATTAGTTTAAGGGTGTGCACACTTATGCAACCATATTATTTTAGTTTTTTTATTTCTACTTCCCTCCACCTAAAAGATTTTAGTTTGTTTTGCAATTGAGTTGTACAGTTTATAGGTCACATTAAAGGTGGAAAAAGTTCTGAAATGATTTATCTTTGTCTCATTTTTTTACATCACAGAAACATGACATTTTAACAAGGGTGTGTATACTTTTTATATCCACTGTGTATATATATATCTGCTGCACCCGGGGCATGTGATTTGGATTTCTGGAGTGCTTGTCTACTTTGAACTTTATATATGTATATGTGTGTGTATTTTTAAGTACCTTTTAAAATGCCGTCTTCTAAATATTACAAAGTAAAAAAATAAACATCCCTTTCATTCAAACATGTTTTATTAAACAAATTGCTAAAAGCACAAACAACAATGCTGTGACTTTCCTACTCACATAACCTGTTAACAGTTTCATGCTTCAGGGGAAAATTCACACAGTATATTTTAGTGGCTATTTTAGCCTGGCATAGTTATACATCTGTATTTATAATGTCATATATGTTTTTTTACTCAAGCTTGAACAAACAATAGAATGAAGGATTCTATCGACGTTGATGAGGTTCTGAAATCCACATATATCTATTAATAAAGAAATATATATGCTGCATGGACAAAAAGAACCACAAAGCCCGTCTTGTCTTCCTTTGCCAGTGCATGAGTACTTTGTGGGAGTGAGTGTGCTAGCAATATGCAGCGCTTAATAGTACCAAATATACAAAATGCATGTTTATTTATTTTATCAGTCCAGCAACTAGAAGGAGGTGGCAAAACATTACGTGATGAAGGGGGTCTGTTAACACTGATGTAACATTACATGTGAAATTAACATAAGCTAAGTACTCTCCTTTTTGATCTATATTGCAAGCATAGCACATGTTAGACAGCTAATTAAGTGTATAAATAATACTGTTTAACACAAGAGACATGCATGACCATATCATACTCTATGAAACGTATGTGACCATGGGGGGGGGGGGAAATCACCATAAACTATCAGCCGCCATTCTACTTTCCCACTGTCTGCAACTGTAGCTCATTATTACTCTATGCTTTGTCAATAATAGTCTACCTCTGATAAGAGATGAAGAAGTTTGCACATTTCAAAGCTTTGATGTGGACATAATACTCACCGTGGCGAGAGACTTCCTCTAGGGGAGGCTCCTTTCACAGTAAGGCTTCGGTTATTGTCTCCAAGATCTTGATCTGTGGAAGAAATTGTTCACAACTGATGAAACACATTCCTAAAAGGTAACTTAGTCAAACACAGCAGATAACATCCACCATGTACTTACAGAAACTATTAATCATGCTCTACTTACACATTACATTTATTTTGAGAACAAAAAATGTCTACTGGGAATCACTGCACTAACAGGCAAAGACCTCTTGTCAGAAAGCTTTACTTCCATAAGTATAAAGAGATACTAAAAGCGTGACTAGTGTTAAATCGGAAGCATACTAGAATGTATTAAAAACCTTAAATACTACAATTTTTGAGTGGCTCTTTATATGAACGACACAAAAGATGGACATGCTCACCAAAAAAACGAACTATGCAATAATTTATTCGAATGTTGAGAAAGCTGTCTCCCTTCAGCCAGGAGATCTGGAGATCTGTTTTTGACAGACAGCATTCATTTGTATTGTCTCTTCTGTTAAAGGGGCACTAAAGCCAAAATGTAACTATCATGATTTAGAGCAGCAGTTTTTCACTTCCATTACCAGATTGTGACTGTCAGCATTTTTATATGCATACTAGCTTAGGCACCAGCACCTACAGAGCATGTGCAAAAGTTCACAGTGTATACGTATATAAGTTCTGTGATTGGCTGATGGCTCTCACATGATACAGGGGATATCCTATCACCTTCACCAGTCCTGGGAGCCTTCCTCACACACTGCATAGATTATAGCAGCTACAAACAGAAAGAGAAGCAGTCTGCCAGCAACCAACAGCAGTTCAGTGGCTTGTTCTATGGCTCGGTTACCACCTGGGAGTAGTTTTTTTTTAACCCAATTGTGCTTTCCACAGAGCAAAACTTTCCTGAAGTATATCGGTCTGATCCCACCTAACAAGGTCAGACCAGCCCCAAAATACCAGGCAATTATCTGCTGAACAAAGGAAATGGCAACCCCAGAAGATCGCTTCAACCTATTTTGGGCCTTGTCAGTGAGATGCAGTCATATACCTCTAAGCACATTGCGCAAAAGATCCATGTCTGGTTCCCCTATCGCCCTTAGGAAGACTTTCCCCAGAGACATAATACAAATACAAGCAGAAAGAGAAGCAGTCTTCCAGGAACGAACAGCAGCTCGGTGGTTTGTCTACGATCCGGTTACCGCTTGGAGTAGCTTCTTTTCTCCCAACTGTGCTTTTCACAGTGTAAAACTTTCCTGAAGTATATCAGTCTGATCCCACCTAACAAGGTCAGTCCAGCCACGAAATACCAGGCAATTCTCCTCTAAACAAGCAAATGGAATGTAGTTTTAAAGGGACATTATACAATATATTTTTCTTTGCATAAATGTTTTGTAGATGACCCATTTATATAGCCTATACAGATTTTTTTTTTGTTTTTGTTTTTTTTTTTAAGTATAGTTTTGCTTATTTTTAAATAACATTGCGCTAATTTTCAGACTCCAAACCAAGCCCAACGTTTTAGGAGAATACCGACGTATACCTACTCCAGCTTTCTCCTGTTTGTGTAAAGAGTCTTTTCATAGGCAGGGGAAGGGGGGAGTGTTTGCTGTTTTTGCTATACAACCAATTGCAGTGGGTGCTCCAGCCTAACCTCATAAACAGTGCTAAACTGGGAGCTTCTAAGCAAATTTTTAAACTGTTTTATACTGGATTTTTTATATCCGTATAAGTGCATATTCTTTATAGTAGTGTCTATTACACACAGTTATATGAAAATTGGTGTATACTGTCCCTTTAAGACAATTTCCAAGTTACTTCTATTATCCAATTATTTTCATGCACACTTTCTATGAAAAAAGCTCCTACTGAGCATGTGCACAAGCTCAAAGGGGAAATGTATACTAGTCTGTGATTGGCTGCTGTCTGCACATGATAAAGGAGACGGAAAATGGGAGAAAAAATAAATTTGCCATTAAGAAGTCTAAAAAAGTTTTTTTCGAAATTTAGAGTAGGTGTTATTGCATTGTCTTTTTATTATGTACTTGCTAATTATGCAATTCTATTGCATTTAGTGCTTAAAGGGACATGAAACCCAAAATATTTATTTCAAAATTCAGATAGAGAATACAATTTTAAACAAGTTTCCAATTTACTCCTATTATCTAATTTGCTTAATTCGATATTTGAATGGGATATTCTTTGTTGAAGAAATAGAAATGTGCATGGGTGAGCCAATCATACAAGGCATCTATGTGCAGCCACCAATCAACTGATACTGAGTCTATTTAGATATGCTTTTCAAGAGAATGAAGCAAATTAAATAGAAGTAAACTGGAAAGTTTTTTAAAATTGCATGCTCTTTATAAACCATGAAAGAAAAAATTTGAGTTCCATGACCCTTTAAACTTTTTGAAAGAGCAGGTGATTATCTTTCAAGCAGGTTTCTATAAAAAAAAAATGCTTCCTCACATTTCTCCTAAATCTGCTACCCTCTAACTTGGGAATGTAAAGTTTCATCAAGTAGTGCCCAGTTTTTAAAAATACTATTAAAAACAGGGGCACTTTCATTGATGAAACTTTACATTGCACCATATTTGTAGAAATACTTACAGTACCTCTTTGTCTTGAAAGCCGGATCGCTGAGGATGTCGCTTCCCCCGCTGGTTACAAGCCTCTTCCTTTGTCAGAAATGACTATTCTGGCCTTCCTCCAATCACGGCGTTGCTTTAGGCAATGCTTCCCTGGGGGGGGGAAGCTGTGATTGGAGAATACCTGAATCGTCATTTTTGACATAGGAAGAGGCTTGCGACGGGCTGGCGAAGCGCTAGAGCGGCTTTCAAGATGAAGAGAGAAGTATTTCTACAAATATGGTGCAATGTAAAGTTTCCTCAATAAAAGTGCCCCTTTTTTAATAGTATTTTTAAAAACATATATTATTGTTTAAAAAGATAATCTCTTTATTACCCATTCCCCAGTTTTGAATAACCAACACAGTTATATTAATACACTTTTTACCTCTGTGATTACCTTGTATCTACGCCTCTGCAGACTGCCCCCTTATTTTAGTTATTTTGACAGACTTGCATTTTAGCCAATCAGTGCTGACTCCTAGGTAACTCCACGGATGTGAGCACAGTTATCTATATGGCAAACGTGACTGAACACCCTCTAGTTTTTTTTAATGCATTCAGATAAGAGGCGGCCTTCAGGGGCTAAGAAATTAGCATATGAGCCTACCTAGCTTTAGCTTTCAACTAAGAATACCAAGAGAACAAAGCAAAATTGATCAAAGTAAACTGGAAAGTTGTTTAAAATGACATGCCCTATCTGAATCAAGAAGGTTTATTTTTTACTAGACTGTCCTTTTAAATGGACAGTCTAGTCAAAATTAAATTAAAAACTTTCAGGATTCAGATAGGGCATGTCATTTTAAACAACTTTCCAGTTTACGTTTATCATCAAATTTGCTTTGTACTCCTGGTTTTCTTAGTTGAAAGCTAAACCTAGGTAGGCTCATATGCTAATTTCTAAGCCATTTAAGGCCACGTCTCTTATCGGAATGCATTTGACCGGTTTTCACAGCTAGAGGGCATTAGTTTATGTTTGCCATATAGATAACAATAAGCTCACGCCCGCAGAGTTACTTGTGAGATGGCACTGATTGGCTAAAATGCAAGTCAGTCAAAAGAACTGAAATAAGGGGGCAGTCTTCTGAGCCTTAAATACAAGGTAATCACAGAAGTAAAAAGTATATTGATTTAACCATGTTGGTTATGCAAAACCGGGGAATGGTTAGTAAAGGGATTATCTATCTTTTTAAACAATAAAAAAAACTGGAGTAGACTGTCCCTTTAAGGCATTTGTTTTTTTTGTGGAATATGCTTTCAGCTTCAACTTTATTAAGTCCCTTCGTATATTTGAAGGTTTCTATCATGCCACCTCTTTCCCTTCTATCCTCTAAACCAGTGCTTGACAAATGGGTTTAAAAATTAAGAGCCAGTAAGAATATTTAGGAGCCAATAATATTTTAAGGAGCAGTGGGATTTGTATATAGATATATGGAGAATAACGCAAAAAGTTAGGAGTCAGGGTAAAATTCTAGGGGCCAAAGGCTCCCAAGGCTACTGGGTTTGTTGAGCTCTGCTCTAAACTATACATATTTAGGTCATAGAGTCTTTCTTTGTAAGTTTTATATTTTAGACCATGTACAATTTTAGTAGCCCTCCTTTCGACAGTTTCTAGTTTATTTATATCTTTCTGAAGATATGGTCTCCAGAACTGTACACAGTATTCCAGATGTGGCTAACTAATGATCTGTGGCATAAGAACCTTGCTATTTCTGCTACTAATACCTCTCCCAATGCAACCAAGTATTCGACTGGCCTTACTGGCTGCACTGCTGCATTGTGTACCAAATTTTAAATCATCTGGAATAATAATTCCCAAGTCCTCTTTATTTACAGTCAGTAGTATACCATTGAGACTATAATTGGCCTTTGGGTTTTTGGATCCTATACGCATAATTTTTCTCTTGGTAATATTAAATTTCAGATGACATTTATTTGATGTCCCGGCACTCCAAGGTAAAAGTGAAAAAATCCTTTATTGACAGCAATAAAAACATAAGGTAAACGGTAGCCCAATAAAAATAAAAAGGACAAGAGGGGAAACCAAGACCCCCGCTCCTCAGACATGTTTCATGCCGCTAGGGCACTACTTGATGAAACTGCCTAAAGAACCTCTCTACCAAAGGCTGCTTCAGAAGAATGGTAGAATATTGTAAAAATATTCCCACCACCAAGAGGCTGCCTTGCAAATCTGGTCAACTGAAGCCTTATTCTTGAAAGCCCAATAAGTGGCAACTGTAGTAGTACAATGAAAAGAAATATGTTGCATTGGAGGCTGACCTGCCTCCAAGTAAATCTTGTGAATCAAACGTTTCAACTAAGCAGCCAAAGAAACAGCAGAAACTTTAATAAACAAACTAGAAGTTTGTCTAAAGTCCTTGGTAGCATCAATGTAATATTTCAATGCCCTAACAACACAACATCCAAAGATCTCTCTGAAGCATTCTTGGGATTAGGACACAAAGAAGAAACAACAATCTCCCTGCTAATGATATCTAAAGAAACAACCTTAGGACAAAAGTCAAACGAAGTCCATAAAACTACCTTATCCTGATGAAAAATCAAATAAGGATGATCACAAGAAAGAGCAGATAACTCAAACTCTTCTAGCAGAGGAGCTAGCCTGCAAAACCCTAACACCAAGTTAAGATTCCAAGGAGGAGAAATTGGCTTGGTTGCAAGTCTAATACGGACCAGAGACTGAACAAAACCATGACTATCAGGAAGATTAACAATCTTCCTGTGGAACAAAACTGAAAGAGCAGATCAAGACCATCCTGTAAAAACTGCAAAATCCTAGGAATTCTGAAAAAGTGCCAGAAAAAACATGATCTACCCTAGAAATAAAGGCCTTCCAGACCTTATGATAGATTCTCCTATTTACAGCCTTACAAGTCTAAATTAAGTTTTCAATTAAAGAAACCCCTATGTCTAAGGACTAAATGTTCAATCTTCATGCCATCAAGTTTAGAGCCTTAAAGTGAAGGTCAACTTCACGCAACTGCCCCACGGTATTGGATAGACTCTGTAAATTGAGGGTGGGTTTAATTCATCAAATTTGTTATATTTCAGGACGGACGGACAAGGATTCGTTCTTTTAAGAATCATCTTCTGTCAATCAATTTTTTTTATTTATTTTTTTAAAATAATGAAATATAACATATTTGATGAATTAAACCCACCCTCATTTTACAAAGTCTATCCAATGCCGTGGGGCAGTTGCATGATGTTGATGGAAAAACAGACCTTGACACAGAAGGTCTCACTACAGAGGCAGAAGCTAAGGAGGGCAGCTGGACATTTGAACCAGATCTGCATACCAAATCCTGCAAGGCCAAGCTGGGGCAATCAGGATTACTGAAGATTTATTTAGGCTTACCTTGGAAATCAATCTGGGAGGAAACAGATAAGCAAACTGAAATGACCAAGGAACTACTAGTGTCCACTAACTCTGCATAAGGATCCTTGGACATCGCAAAGTACCTGGGAAGTTTGTTATTTTTCTCTGGGAGACCCCAAAGATCCACAATCTGCCTCTCAATTGTTCACTCCTGGATTGTGAATTGCAGACACTAGACACAAATTGGTTTCTGCCCAGGAGATAATACGAGACACTGCAGCCTTGCTAAAAATTTTCATGGCAGAAGGCACTACCTCAGCATTAACTTGTAATGGACAAAGAGTTGGTGCTTTAGTACCCAAAGAAACAGCATTAGATTGGTTTGTTTGCATTAACAAATTTAAACATGAGCCACATAAGTGAGCTAGAAGAAGCAAGAAGGCACATGGCTTTCTTATAAATAGAACAACCAATGATGGTAGAAAGGCGTTCAGGAGACTCAGTGTCTTGGAAAGATTTTGGGACATAATTCTACTGCTTCATTATAGCATATGACAAAGCAAAGCAATAAACACTATTAAACCCCCTAAAAAAGCTCTTGAGGAATGTAAACCATATACCCCCTCTTAAGCAGCTTTAACAGGAACAATGTGCGTTAAGCTGAGCTAAAAAAAAAAAAACAGGAGAAAAAAAAAACACATTACCTCCAAACAACTGACAACTAAAAAAGAAGTTGTGTGCGTCAAAAACCAGACGTCTGCATAGCTGAGCGAACAAGCACTCACCCATCGTGCATAAACCAACACGTGGGAAGACTAGGAACACGCACTAACCCGATAGGTAAAACTCGGCGCACAAAAACTAGAGAGACTAAGGGGACGTGCGCTAACCCAATGAGCATAAACCCGACACATGAAAACTAGACCAAAGTGCGAAAATCTAAGCAAGGGAATAGTGAAAAGGATCTGTCCCAGAGCCATATATAACATATAGAAAGAAACTTTTTTTTTTAAAATAAAAGTGCCCATAACATAGTTATACGAGTGTCTAAATATTAAAATTAAAAGATTACAAATAGACACTCACCATTACCAATCAAGTAGCAGACAGCGAAACCAGTACTGAGACATATCAGCAGAGGTTATGGAATAGGAGTATATTGTAGATCCATAAAGGGTAAGCAGAAGACGCGCCCCTGCAACCGATTATAGAGGGTTTATGAAAGATTTCCCATGAGGTGAAACAAAGAATCAAAAACAATACCGCAAATACACCCCCCTGACAAGCACTGTACTCTAAGGGGAAACCATGCCTCAACAGACAAATAAACCCCTTTTTCTGAAGAATCATATGCACAGCTTCATTCTTCAACCACCTTCAGTGGAGGCAAAGTAAAGACTCAGGTATGCGTTAGGTGGGAGGGGTTTTATAGAGAGAGAGAGAGAGAGAGAGAGAGAAAGAAAATGAGTGTGTGTGTATTACTTAACTGGTTATATAATTGTGATATACGGGTATTTTATATTACAAGTATACAATTTTACAGTATAAAAAAAGTACACATTGCAGTGAATTGTCAATTTTTTTGGAAAATCAATAGCGCATTTTTAAGCAAAGTTTAATTTTACATATTTAAAAAAACAAAAAACACTTGTCCTCTAAAAATAACCTTTTTTCTATGCTTTATAACCATGACATTCTATTTATTCTATATAAATGTTCAGTGATAAAAATGTGTTACTTAGAATTAATACATTGTGCTGAGTAAGGGACAGTTGTTTGCAGTTTTCTGCTAAAGTAACATCCCTATCTGGCCCCTTACAAGGTTACCCTCCCTCATTGTGAGTCAAAGGACCCCTGACCCTGGCTGGCAAATACATGACTGATCCTTTCTTGGTAAACTGTTAAGCCCATCCCCCTCTCACAAACACGCATAACTATCAAGACATTGTCAACAAAACTTCTCTCTCCTGAAGAGAAGGAAACAAAGCAAGCCCAGCTACTCATTCAAACTGTACAAGAGACTAATGAAATTTCAGTCTTCAACAGACCAAGAATTATTGCCAACTAACTCCAAGTATGCAGAACTGACATAACTGAAGCGGAGGATTTAATGTATTTTGTGGCACCAAAAAGAAAAAGGGTGGGAGAAGCCTCTGAACTTTAATTTTGTTAAGTTTGTGCTGTTAGTATCTATGGTTCCAGCACTATGAGTATTGATAAGTAGCAGAATCAAAATATTTTGTAATATAGACTGCCTTTAACCATGAGCAGTACACTTCTAGTATCAGGGGAAAGAATAATTATTTGTAGGTTTTGTTTGTGATTGGTAAAAAAAATAAAAATAGCTATATCTTTATAACCAAAACATTGCATCACGGTGTAGCTAATTAATTTAACAAGTAAATGCAACATTAAAACATATTTATCACATTGCAAAACCAACTTAATTGTAATTTAAGGAAATTTAATTAAGATACTACCTGCTTGAGTGCTTTCATTCAGTCCTGGGAGAGAACCTATGGTAGGATTGGAATTATTTCGGCTACTGTATAAGTGAGATGAAACCACAGTTGGGCAGGATCCAGGAAGAGCATTTACCTATATGGAAAAAAAAACAGATGTTAATGGTAGTATACTCTCAGAAAAACATATGCAATGCTGTGATCATACTAACATTCATAGATGGTGTAATTCATAAAATACATGTTAGAATATAATAATGAACCAGACCGTTTTCAGAGGCAGATGGACAGGTTTCATAAATGGGAGCATTGTGATCTTGGCTCCTTAAAAAAGTAGGAGCTGAATTAGGACTTTAGATTTTACCTATTAGAGGCATCGGTTACATATCCACAATATCTGTTTGCATTTGGAGCCTCAGTCTCTTTATTCAATTTTAAAACATACAAGTTGTTTATAAATTTGTGGCTGTTGATATGTATATATACAAATATGCATACACACATACGCACAGACACACACACACATATATATATATATATATATATATATATATATATACACATACACACACACATTATATATAGAAAGTGGAGAACAGAATTTTTGGGTTTGAAGAAAGAGTAGAGATAAGAGTAGAGAAGTAATGTTGCTTAGAGAGATTAAGGGCAGAATAGTAGGAGTTCAAGATGAACTTGTAGTGAAGAAAGTCAGCTGAACTATGAGATTTCCTCATTTAAACTTGAGCTAGAAGCATTTTTGCAATATACTTTGACTAGCAAAAATGCCACTAGTAAAAGTTATTACTGTTTTCAATTGGCATATTCACATATCTTGCGAAGGCCTGTGCACCAGTATTCAAACACTAAATTTTCTCAGAGTCAGCAGTGGCTTACAAGCAGGCATGGAGTTTGAATAGTGAGCACTGGCCCTCACAGGATGTGTGTGCAACATTAATAACTTTTACTATAAACATTCTTTCTCCAACATTGGTGTGTCCGGTCCACGGCGTCATCCTTACTTGTGGGATATTCTCTTCCCCAACAGGAAATGGCAAAGAGTCCCAGCAAAGCTGGTCACATGATCCCTCCTAGGCTCCGCCCACCCCAGTCATTCTCTTTGCCGTTGCACAGGCAACATCTCCACGGAGATGGTTAAGAGTTTTTTGGTGTTTAAATGTAGTTTTATTCTTCTATCAAGTGTTTGTTATTTTAAAATAGTGCTGGTATGTACTATTTACTCTGAAACAGAAAAGGATGAAGATTTCTGTTTGTAAGAGGAAGATGATTTTAGCACAGTAACTAAAATCGATTGCTCTTTCCACACAGGACTGTTGAGATGAAGTAACTTCAGTTGGGGGAAACAGTTAGCAGTCTTTTCTGCTTAAGGTATGACTAGCCATATTTCTAACAAGACCATGAAATGCTGGAAGGCTGTCATTTCCCCTCATGGGGACCGGTAAGCCATTTTCTTAGTTAAACATAAAAGAATAAAGGGCTTCAAAAAGGGCTTAAAAACTGGTAGACATTTTTCTGGGCTAAAACAATTGCTTTACTAGGCATATTATGCAGATTCTAACTAATTATTGGTATTATAATCTTGGGGAATGTTTAGAAAAACGGCAGGCACTGTGTTGGACACCTTTTTCAGATGGGGGCCTTTCTAGTTATAGACAGAGCCTCATTCTGGGACTGTATAGGGGTTAAATGTAAAAACGGCTCCGGTTCCGTTAATTTAAGGGTTAAAGCTCTTAAATTTGTTGGTGTGCAATACTTTTAATGCTTTAAGACACTGTGGTGAAATTTTGGTGAATTTTGAACAATTCCTTCATACTTTTTCACATATTCAGTAATAAAGTGTTTTCAGTTTGAAATTTAAAGTGACAGTAACGGTTTTATTTTAAAACGTTTTTTGTGCTTTGTTGACAAGTTTAAGCCTGTTTAACATGTCTGTACCATCAGATAAGCTATGTTCTATATGTATGAAAGCCAATGTGTCTCCCCATTTAAATTTATGTGATAATTGTGCCATAGTGTCCAAACAAAGTAAGGACAGTAATGCAACAGATAATGATATTGCCCAAGATGATTCCTCAAATGAGGGGAGTAAACATGATACTACATCATCCCCTACTGTGTCTACACCAGTTATGCCCACACAGGAGGCCCCTAGTACATCTAGTGCGCCAATACTTATTACCATGCAACAATTAACGGCTGTAATGGATAACTCCATAGCAAATCTTTTATCCAAAATGCCTACTTATCAGAGAAAGCGCGATTGCTCTGTTTTAAACACTGAAGAGCAAGAGGACGCTGATGATAACTGTTCTGACATACCCTCACACCAATCTCAAGGGGCCATGAGGGAGGTTTTGTCTGATGGAGAAATTTCAGATTCAGGAAAAATTTCTCATCAAGCTGAACCTGATGTTGTGACATTTAAATTTAAATTAGAACATCTCCGCGCACTGCTTAAGGAGGTGTTATCTACTCTGGATGATTGTGACAATTTGGTCATTCCAGAGAAATTATGTAAGATGGACAAGTTCCTAGAGGTTCCGGTGCCCCCCGACGCTTTTCCTATACCCAAGCGGGTGGCGGACATAGTAAATAAAGAGTGGGAAAGGCCCGGCATACCTTTTGTTCCCCCCCCTATATTTAAGAAATTATTTCCTATAGTCGACCCCAGAAAGGACTTATGGCAGACAGTCCCCAAGGTCGAGGGGGCGGTTTCTACTCTAAACAAACGCACTACTATTCCTATCGAAGATAGTTGTGCTTTCAAAGATCCTATGGATAAGAAATTAGAGGGTTTGCTTAAAAAGATTTTTGTACAGCAAGGTTACCTTCTACAACCAATTTCATGCATTGTTCCTGTCACTACGGCAGCTTGTTTCTGGTTCGAGGAACTAGAAAAATCGCTCAGTAAAGAATCTTCGTATGAGGAGGTTATGGACAGAGGTCAAGCACTTAAATTGGCTAACTCTTTTGTTTTAGATGCCGCTTTGCAATTAGCTAGATTAGCGGCGAAAAATTCAGGGTTTGCTGTCGTGGCGCGCAGAGTGCTTTGGCTAAAGTCTTGGTCAGCGGATGTGTCTTCCAAGACAAAATTGCTTAACATTCCTTTCAAAGGTAAAACATTATTTGGACCTGATTTGAAAGAGATTATTTCAGACATCACTGGGGGAAAGGGCCACGCTCTCCCACAGGATAGGTCTTTTAAGGCTAAATTGCTTAACATTCCTTTCAAAGGTAAAACATTATTTGGACCTGATTTGAAAGAGATTATTTCAGACATCACTGGGGGAAAGGGCCACGCTCTCCCACAGGATAGGTCTTTTAAGGCTAATAATAAGCCTAATTTTCATCCCTTTCGCAGAAACGGACCAGTCTCTAATTCTGTATCCTCTAAGCAAGAGGGTAATACTTCACAACCCAAACCAGCCTGGAAACCAATGCAAGGCTGGAACAAGGGTAAGCAGACCAAGAAGCCTACCACTGCTACCAAAACAGCATGAAGGGATAGCCCCCGATCCGGGACCGGATCTAGTGGGGGGCAGACTTTCTCTCTTTGCTCAGGCTTGGGCAAGAGATGTTCAGGATCCTTGGGCGCTAGAAATAGTTTCTCAAGGTTATCTCCTGGAATTCAAGGAACTACCCCCAAGGGGAAGGTTCCACAGGTCTCAATTATCTTCAAACCAAATAAAGAGACAGGCATTCTTACATTGTGTAGAAGACCTGTTAAAGATGGGAGTGATACATCCAGTTCCAATAAGAGAACAAGGAATGGGATTTTATTCCAATCTGTTCATAGTTCCCAAAAAAGAGGGAACATACAGACCAATTTTGGATCTAAAGATCCTAAACAAATTTCTCAGGGTACCATCGTTCAAAATGGAAACTATTCGAACGATCCTACCTACTATCCAGGAAAATCAATTTATGACTACCGTGGATTAAAAGGATGCGTACCTACATATTCCTATCCACAAGGAACATCATCAGTTCCTAAGGTTCGCTTTTCTGGACAAGCATTACCAGTTTGTGGCACTTCCATTTGGATTAGCCACTGCTCCAAGGATTTTCACAAAGGTACTAGGGTCCCTTCTAGCGGTTCTAAGACCAAGGGGCATTGCAGTAGTACCTTACTTGGACGACATCCTGATTCAAGCATTGTCCCTGTCAAAAGCAAAGGCTCATACGGACATCGTCCTAGCCTTTCTCAGATCTCACGGATGGAAGGTGAACAAAGAAAAAAGTTCTCTGTCCCCATCAACAAGAGTTCCCTTCTTGGGAACAATAATAGATTCCTTAGAAATGAGGATTTTTCTGACAGAGGTCAGAAAATCAAAACTTCTAAGCTCTTGTCAAGTACTTCATTCTGTTCCTCGTCCTTCCATAGCGCAGTGCATGGAAGTAATAGGATTGATGGTTGCAACAATGGACATAGTTCCTTTTGCACGAATTCATCTAAGACCATTACAACTGTGCATGCTCAGACAGTGGAATGGGGATTATACAGACTTGTCTCCGACGATTCAAGTAGATCAAAAGACCAGAGATTCACTCCGTTGGTGGCTGACCCTGGACAATCTGTCACAGGGAATGAGCTTCCGCAGACCAGAGTGGGTCATTGTCACGACCGACGCCAGCCTAGTGGGCTGGGGCGCGGTCTGGGAATCCCTGAAAGCTCAGGGTCTATGGTCTCGGGAAGAGTCTCTTCTCCCGATAAACATTCTGGAACTGAGAGCGATATTCAATGCTCTCAGAGCTTGGCCTCAACTAGCAAAGGCCAAATTCATAAGGTTTCAGTCAGACAACATGACGACCGTTGCATATATCAATCATCAGGGGGGAACAAGGACTTCCCTGGTGATGAAAGAAGTGACCAAAATAATTCAATGGGCGGAGGATCACTCCTGCCACTTGTCTGCGATCCACATCCCAGGAGTGGAAAATTGGGAAGCGGATTTTCTGAGTCGTCAGACATTCCATCCGGGGGAGTGGGAACTCCATCCGGAAATCTTTGCCCAAATAACTCAATTATGGGGCATTCCAGACATGGATCTGATGGCGTCTCGTCAGAACTTCAAGGTTCCTTGCTACGGGTCCAGATCCAGGGATCCCAAGGCAACCCTAGTAGATGCACTAGTAGCACCTTGGACCTTCAACCTAGCTTATGTATTCCCACCGTTTCCTCTCATCCCCAGGCTGGTAGCCAGGATCAATCAGGAGAGGGCCTCGGTGATCTTGATAGCTCCTGCGTGGCCACGCAGGACTTGGTATGCAGACCTGGTGAATATGTCATCGGCTCCACCATGGAAGATACCTTTGAGACAGGACCTTCTTGTTCAGGGTCCATTCGAACATCCGAATCTGGTTTCCCTCCAACTGACGGCTTGGAGATTGAACGCTTGATTTTATCAAAGCGTGGGTTTTCAGATTCTGTAATAGATACTCTGATTCAGGCTAGAAAGCCTGTAACTAGAAAAATTTACCATAAAATATGGAAAAAATATATCTGTTGGTGTGAATCTAAAGGATTCCCATGGAACAAGATAAAAATTCCTAAGATTCTATCCTTTCTACAAGAAGGTTTGGAGAAAGGATTATCTGCAAGTTCTCTGAAGGGACAGATCTCTGCTTTATCTGTTTTACTTCACAAAAGACTGGCAGCTGTGCCAGATGTTCAAGCATTTGTTCAGGCTCTGGTTAGGATCAAGCCTGTTTACAGACCTTTGACTCCTCCCTGGAGTCTAAATCTAGTTCTTTCAGTTCTTCAAGGGGTTCCGTTTGAACCCTTACATTCCGTAGATATTAAGTTATTATCTTGGAAAGTTTTGTTTTTGGTTGCAATTTCTTCTGCTAGAAGAGTTTCAGAGTTATCTGCTCTGCAGTGTTCTCCGCCCTATCTGGTGTTCCATGCAGATAAGGTGGTTTTGCGTACTAAGCCTGGTTTTCTTCCGAAAGTTGTTTCCAACAAAAATATTAACCAGGAGATAGTTGTACCTTCTTTGTGTCCGAATCCAGTTTCAAAGAAGGAACGTTTGTTACACAATTTGGACGTAGTCCGTGCTCTAAAATTATATTTAGAGGCTACTAAAGATTTCAGACAAACATCTTCCTTGTTTGCTGTTTATTCTGGTAAAAGGAGAGGTCAAAAAGCGACTTCTACCTCTCTTTCCTTTTGGCTTAAAAGCATTATCCGATTGGCTTATGAGACTGCCGGACGGCAGCCTCCTGAAAGAATCACAGCTCACTCCACTAGGGCTGTGGCTTCCACATGGGCCTTCAAGAACGAGGCTTCTGTTGATCAGATATGTAAGGCAGCGACTTGGTCTTCACTGCACACTTTTGCCAAATTTTACAAATTTGATACTTTTGCTTCTTCGGAGGCTATTTTTGGGAGAAAGGTTTTGCAAGCCGTGGTGCCTTCCATTTAGGTGACCTGATTTGCTCCCTCCCTTCATCCGTGTCCTAAAGCTTTGGTATTGGTTCCCACAAGTAAGGATGACGCCGTGGACCGGACACACCAATGTTGGAGAAAACAGAATTTATGCTTACCTGATAAATTACTTTCTCCAACGGTGTGTCCGGTCCACGGCCCGCCCTGGTTTTTTAATCAGGTCTGATGAATTATTTTCTCTAACTACAGTCACCACGGTATCATATGGTTTCTCCTATATATATTTCCTCCTGTCCGTCGGTCGAATGACTGGGGTGGGCGGAGCCTAGGAGGGATCATGTGACCAGCTTTGCTGGGACTCTTTGCCATTTCCTGTTGGGGAAGAGAATATCCCACAAGTAAGGATGACGCCGTGGACCGGACACACCGTTGGAGAAAGTAATTTATCAGGTAAGCATAAATTCTGTTTTCTAATGAAAGTATCTTGCAAAAATGTTTATATTTCAAATTAAAAACATAATTTATATCTTACCAAATAAATTAATTTATTTCATGGTGGCAAGAGTCCACAAGCTGTTACATATGGGATATACATTCCTACCAGCACTAGGCAAAGTTTCCCAAACCTCAAAAGCCTATAAAAGTGTGGAAGTCCACAAGTAAAGGGAGGGATTAAGACAACTGCCTGAAGGACCTTTCGACCAAAGGCTGCTTCTGATGAAGCAAAAACATCAAAATGGTAAAATTTAGTAAAGGTATGCAGAAAAGACCAAGTGGTCGCTTTGCAAATTTGATCAACTGATGCCTCATTCTTAAAAGTCCAAGACGTGGCAACCAATCTAGTAGAATGAGCAATAATTCTCTGTGGCGTAGGCTGACCCGCCTTCAAATAAGATTTGTGAATCAAAAGATTCAACCAAGAGGCTAAAGAAATAGCAGAGGCCTCCTGGCCTTTCTTAGGACCAGAAAAAAAAGAACAAACAAACAGACTAGAAATCTGTCTGAAATCCTTAGTAGCATCAATATAATATTTCAATGCTCTAACAACATCAAAAAAAGGCAAAGATTTCTCAGAAGCATTTTCTGGATTAGGACACAAGGAGGGAACGATAATTTCCCTATTAAAGTTGTGTGAGGAAACGACTTTAGGCAAAAATATAAATGCGGTATGCAAAACAGCTTTATCTTGATGGAAAAGGAGATAAGGAGACTCACAAAAGAGAGCAGACAATTTGAGAAACTCTTCTAGAAGAAGAGATAGCCAGAAAAAAAACAACACTTTCCTTGAAAGTAGTTTAATGTCCAATTTATGCATAGGTTCAAAAGGAGAAGCCTGTAAAGCTTTTAACACTAGGTTAAGACTCCAAGGAGGAGAAATAGGCCTAAAAACAGGTTTAATCCAGATTAAAGACTGAACAAAACAATGAACATCAGGAAGGTTAGTAATTACCATTCCATCAAGTATAGAGACTTTAGATCTGGATGGAAGAAGGGACCTTGAGACAAAAGGTGTGACTTTAGAGGAAGAAGCCATGAGAGGCAACTGGACATTCAGACCAGGTCCGCATATCAAATCCTGTGTGGCCACGCTGGGGCTATTAGGATTACAAATGACTGTTCCGATTTTATCTTGGAAATCACTCTGGATAGTAGGGACAGAGGGTGAAATATATAAGCAGGCTGCCTGAGGTACCTGGGAAGTTTGTTGCTCAGATCTATTTCTGGTAGGCCCTAGTGTTTTAGAATCAGATAATATACATCTTGGTGCAGAGACTATTCTCCCAGATGTAGGGACTGACGACTGAGGTAGTCTGAATCCCAGTTTTCCAGACCTGGGTTGTGAATCGCAGTGATGAAACAGGAATTGGTTTCTGCCCAAGAGAGGATTTGAGATACTTTTATCATGGTTAGGAAACCGGCAAGTTCCCCCTTGATGATTGACATAACCTACCGCCGTAACATTGCCTCTGTCTGAAAACAGAGAAAAGGCTCCCTTTTCAATAGAGGCCAAGTCTAAAGGACCCTGAAGAGTTCCAAAACATTGATTGGTAACCTCGCCTCCTGAGGATTCCAAACTCCTTGTGCTGTCAGAGACCCCCAGACAGCTCTCCAACCTGAAAGACTGGCATCTTTGGTGATCACAGAACAGGTAGGACGAGCAAAAGAAGCCCCCTGAATAATAGAATGGTGATTCAGCCGCCAAGTCAAAGAGCTCTTGTACGAAAGAGAGCAAATGGAATTGTGTAAGAAGCTGCAATCATGAGGCCTAGTACTTCCATACACAGAGCCACTGAAGGGAATTTGAGAGACTGCAGGTTCAGACAATCTAAACTTAATCTGTCTCTTTTCTGTCAGGGAAAGAATCATGGACACTGAATTTATCTGGAAACCTAAAAAAGGTTACCTTTGTCTGAGGAATCAAGGAGCTCTTTGGTAAATTGATCCTTCAACCATGTCTTTGAAGAAAAAACAATAGTTTTGTGTGAGATTCTGATTAGTACCAAGATATCTTTCGTGTAAGGAAATCTTGCAATACTCAGCTCAGATTACAGATAAAAGGGCACTGAGAACCTAGTTAAATATTCTTGGAGCTGTAGCTAGACCAAACGGAAAAGTAACTATGGATGTTTTGTTATGAGTGAGAAAGAACCTCCCTTTAGGAGGTCTTATTTTGAATCCAATTCGATATCCTTGAGAAATAATGTTTTGAATCTAGGGATTTTGGATAGATTGTAACCAAGATTTCAGAAGGTTTAATCTGCCCCCAACAAGTAAAACTGGGTTGGGGGCCGTACCTTCATGCGGTCTTAGAGACTGGATTAATTTCTTATTCTGTTTGGATTTGTTTCAATTTGAAGTGGGTCTCCAGACTGAGCCAGAGGGTTTAAGGGAGGAGTCAGTTTTCTGTTCTCTATTCTGTTGAAAGGAACAAAAATGATTGGGAGCTTTAAATTTCTATTTTGACTTTTTGTCTTGAGGAAGAAAAGCTCCCTTACCTCCAGTAATAGTAGAAATAATAGAATCCAGTTAAGATCCAAACAAATTATTTCCTTAGAAAGAAAGGGACAGTAACCTAGTTTTAGATACCATACCAGCATTCCAGGATTTAAGCCATACAGCTCTTCTGTTAAGTATAGCTAGAGACATGCTTTTGATGTTAATTTTCATAATATCAAATACTGCATCGCAAATAAAATAGTTTGCATTTTGAAGTACATTTTAATATTCAGGGTCAGAGGACAACTGCTATGCAAGACTGGTTAACCAGTAAGTAGAAGCAGCAGCCACATCAGCAATAGATATAGCTGGTCTAAGAATATAACCAGTATGTAGAAATGCCCTTCTGAGATAAGATTCAAAATTTATATATAAAGGGTTCTTAAAAGAAGTACTGTTTTCTAGAGGAATAGTAATGCATTTAGCTAGAGAAGAAATAGCTCTATCATCTTTGGGGGCCGTTTCCCACAACTCTAAGTTAGCAGCAGGTAAAGGATATAGTTTGTAGAAGGGTTAAAAGAGACACCTGGTTTAGACTATTCCTTAGCAATCATATCAGAGACAGCATCAGGTATCTGGGAAAGTCTCAGGGAGATTGACAGTTTTATATACTCAATTTAAACGATTACAGGGTATATCATCAGAAGGTTTAGCTTCTTCAATCCTTAAAGTGACTAAGACTTTCTTCAAAAGAGAAATTTCAAATAAAATGGAGGAATTATCAGGTTCTATGTCCGATGAGGGAGGCTCACTGTTTGATGAATATTCATCATTCGAAGATGCTTCAGTATTTTGTAGGTCAGGACTTATATATTACTAGTAGAGGGTAAAATTTGTACTCACCTTTTATTTGAAGGCTGTAGTGCAAAAGAAAACAAAATTTATGCTTACCTGATAAATTTATTTATTTTGCGATGTACCGAGTCCACGGCCCGCCCTGTATAATCAAGACAGATAGTATTTTTTATTGAAAACTTCAGTCACCTCTTTACCTTATAGTTTCTCCTTTTTCTTCCTTGGCCTTCGGTCGAATGACTGGTGGGTGGAGTTAAGGGGGGAGCTATATAGACAGCTCTGCTGTGGGTGCTCTCTTTGCCACTTCCTGTTGGGAAGGATAATATCCCACAAGTAATGATGAAACCGTGGACTCGGTACATCGCAAAAGAAAGAAATTTATCAGGTAAAGTTTTTTTCATTGCTGGAGGTATGCCATCTGCATCTATCTTTAAGTAGGAGACAGTAGGTGCATTAATACAGATAGAAACATTAGAAATCTAAGCATGGGTCACATAAATGAGCTGAAGAAGCTACTTCAGTTGTTTTACAATAAGCACACTTAGCTTTGGTAGAAACGTGTTCAGCAGACTCGGTTCCTATTGTAAATTTAGGGACAGATTGGTGCTGCTCTATTATGGCAAAAATGTCAGTAAAAAAGAAATGTGGTAATTACTATTACCCTCTTATAGCAAGCTTTTTGAGGAAAGGAAAAAATTGCCCCCTATATATAGCTTTGCATGGACATTGAAGCACTAAGCAAATGTAGCCTAAGTAAGCAGTGACTGTCAGTGTGCACAATTTTCAATAAGGATTTACAGACAAAAAGGTGTGCAAGTATGTGCATCCATTCATGCAGCATCTGACCGTTAGTCTGACGTGCACGTATTATGATGCACTGTCGCGCTAATATTGACACGTTTCATTTGAAATCTAAGTGTGTGTATAATGGAGTCTAACCTGACTAAGGTGTCTATTTTTGATGCACGCTGCTTGCATAAAAAAAAAAAAAAAAAAAAAAAAAGGCTTACGAACCTGACAAGCAATATATATATATATATATATATATATATATATATATATATATATATATATATATATTGTATAAAGAATGAATAAGAAATTGTAACCACCTCTTCTCATGAAATGGGGGGGAATTGAAGTAAAAGGGGTGAAAATATATCAGTTTACACAGCTATAAATTTCTGTAACTTTATTAGGATGTTCAGTATATTGTTCTGCACAATTTGAGATGTGGTGACTGATAAATATTTTTCTTATTTTTGGATAATTTTGATGCAACATTATCTCTGTTCTACAATGTGTGAAAATGTAAATAAAAAAACATAATTTATGCTTACCTGATAAATTCCTTTCTTCTGTTGTGTGATCAGTCCACGGGTCATCATTACTTCTGGGATATAACTCCTCCCCAACAGGAAATGCAAGAGGATTCACCCAGCAGAGCTGCATATAGCTCCTCCCCTCTACGTCACTCCCAGTCATTCGACCAAGAATCAACGAGAAAGGAGAAACCAAGGGTGAAGTGGTGACTGGAGTATAATTTAAAAGATATTTACCTGCCTTAAAAAACAGGGCGGGCCGTGGACTGATCACACAACAGAAGAAAGGAATTTATCAGGTAAGCATAAATTATGTTTTCTTCTGTTATGTGTGATCAGTCCACGGGTCATCATTACTTCTGGGATACCAATACCAAAGCAAAAGTACACGGATGACGGGAGGGATAGGCAGGCTCATTATACAGAAGGAACCACTGCCTGAAGAACCTTTCTCCCAAAAATAGCCTCCGAAGAAGCAAAAGTGTCAAATTTGTAAAATTTGGAAAAAGTATGAAGCGAAGACCAAGTTGCAGCCTTGCAAATCTGTTCAACAGAGGCCTCATTCTTAAAGGCCCAAGTGGAAGCCACAGCTCTAGTAGAATGAGCTGTAATTCTTTCAGGAGGCTGCTGTCCAGCAGTCTCATAGGCTAAACGAATTATGCTACGAAGCCAGAAGGAGAGAGAGGTAGCCGAAGCCTTATGACCTCTCCTCTGACCAGAGTACACGACAAACAGGGAAGACGTTTGTCGAAAATCCTTAGTTGCCTGCAAGTAGAACTTGAGGGCACGAACTACATCCAGATTGTGTAGAAGACGTTCCTTCTTTGAAGAAGGATTCGGGCACAGGGAAGGCACCACGATCTCTTGATTGATGTTCCTGTTAGTGACTACCTTAGGTAAGAACCCAGGTTTTGTACGCAGAACTACCTTATCTGAATGAAAAATCAAATAAGGAGAATCACAATGTAAAGCTGATAACTCAGAGACTCTCCGAGCCGAAGAAATAGCCATTAAAAATAACACTTTCCAAGATAACAACTTTATATCAATGGAATGAAGGGGTTCAAACGGAAACTCCTTGTAGAACGTTAAGAACAAGGTTTAAACTCCATGGCGGAGCAACAGTTTTAAACACAGGCTTGATCCTAGCTAAAGCCTGACAAAAGGCCTGGACGTCTGGATTTTCTGACAGACGCCTGTGTAACAAGATGGACAGAGCTGAGATCTGTCCCTTTAATGAGCTAGCCGATAAACCCTTTTCTAAACCTTCTTGTAGAAAGGACAATATCCTAGGAATCCTAACCTTACTCCAGGAGTAACCTTTGGATTCGCACCAGTATAGGTATTTACGCCATATCTTGTGGTAAATCCTTCTGGTAACAGGCTTCCTAGCCTGTATCAGGGTATCAATAACCGACTCAGAAAAACCACGTTTTGATAAAATCAAGCGTTCAATTTCCAAGCAGTCAGCTTCAGAGAAGTTAGATTTTGATGTTTGAATGGACCCTGTATCAGAAGGTCCTGTCTTAGAGGTAGAGACCAAGGCGGACAGGATGACATGTCCACTAGATCTGCATACCAAGTCCTGCGTGGCCATGCAGGCGCTATTAGAATCACTGATGCTCTCTCCTGTTTGATTTTGGCAATCAATCGAGGAAGCAGCGGGAAGGGTGGAAACACATAAGCCATCCCGAAGTTCCAAGGTGCTGTCAAAGCATCTATCAGAACCGCTCCCGGATCCCTGGATCTGGACCCGTAGCGAGGAAGTTTGGCGTTCTGGCGAGACGCCATGAGATCTATCTCTGGTTTGCCCCAACGTCGAAGTATTTGGGCAAAGACCTCCGGATGAAGTTCCCACTCCCCCGGATGAAAAGTCTGGCGACTCAAGAAATCCGCCTCCCAGTTCTCCACTCCCGGGATGTTGATTGCTGACAGGTGGCAAGAGTGAGTCTGCCCAGCGAATTATGTTTGATACTTCCATCATTGCTAGGGAGCTTCTTGTCCCTCCTTGATGGTTGATGTAAGCTACAGTCGTGATGTTGTCCGACTGAAACCTGATGAACCCCCGAGTTTTTAACTGGGGCCAAGCCAGAAGGGCATTGAGAACTGCTCTCAATTCCAGAATGTTTATTGGCAGGAGACTTTCCTCCTGATTCCATTGTCCCTGAGCCTTCAGAGAATTCCAGACAGCGCCCCAACCTAGTAGGCTGGCGTCTGTTGTTACAATTGTCCAGTCCGGCCTGCTGAATGGCATCCCCCTGGACAGATGTGGCCGAGAAAGCCACCATAGAAGAGAGTTTCTGGTCTCTTGATCCAGATTCAGAGTAGGGGACAAGTCTGAGTAATCCCCATTCCACTGACTCAGCATGCACAATTGCAGCGGTCTGAGATGTAGACGTGCAAAGGGTACTATGTCCATTGCTGCTACCATTAAGCCGATCACCTCCATGCATTGAGCTACTGACGGGAGTTGAATGGAATGAAGGACACGGCATGCATTTAGAAGCTTTGTTAATCTGTCTTCTGTCAGATAAATCTTCATTTCTACAGAATCTATAAGAGTCCCCAAGAATGGAACTCTTGTGAGAGGAAAGAGAGAACTTTTCTTTTCGTTCACTTTCCATCCATGCGACCTTAGAAATGCCAGAACTAACTCTGTATGAGACTTGGCAGTTTGAAAGCTTGAAGCTTGTATCAGAATGTCGTCTAGGTACGGAGCTACCGAAATTCCTCGCGGTCTTAGTACCGCCAGAAGGGCACCCAGAACCTTTGTGAAGATTCTTGGAGCCGTAGCCAATCCGAATGGAAGAGCTACAAACTGGTAATGCCTGTCTAAGAAGGCAAACCTTAGATACCGGTAATGATCTTTGTGAATCGGTATGTGAAGGTAAGCATCCTTTAAGTCCACTGTGGTCATGTACTGACCCTTTTGGATCATGGGTAAGATTGTCCGAATAGTTTCCATTTTGAACGATGGAACTCTTAGGAATTTGTTTAGGATCTTTAAATCCAAGATTGGCCTGAAAGTTCCCTCTTTTTTGGGAACCACAAACAGGTTTGAGTAAAACCCTTGTCCTTGTTCCGACCGCGGAACCGGATGGATCACTCCCATTAATAACAGATCTTGTACACAGCGTAGAAACGCTTCTTTCTTTATCTGGTTTGTTGACAACCTTGACAGATGAAATCTCCCTCTTGGGGGAGAGAATTTGAAGTCTAGAAGGTATCCCTGAGATATGATCTCTAGCGCCCAGGGATCCTGAACATCTCTTGCCCAAGCCTGGGCGAAGAGAGAGAGTCTGCCCCCCACTAGATCCGGTCCCGGATCGGGGGCCCTCGGTTCATGCTGTCTTTGGGGCAGCAGCAGGTTTCCTGGCCTGCTTGCCCTTGTTCAAGGACTGGTTAGGTTTCCAGCCTTGTCTGTAACGAGCAACAGCTCCTTCCTGTTTTGGTGCAGTGGAAGTTGGTGCTGCTCCTGCTTTGAAATTCCGAAAGGGACGAAAATTAGACTGTCTAGCCTTAGCTTTGGCTTTGTCTTGAGGCAGGGCGTGGCCCTTACCTCCTGTAATGTCAGCGATAATTTCTTTCAAACCGGGCCCAAATAAAGTTTGCCCCTTGAAAGGTATATTAAGTAATTTGGACTTAGAAGTTACATCAGCTGACCAGGATTTTAGCCACAGCGCCCTACGTGCCTGAATGGCGAATCCTGAGTTCTTAGCCGTAAGTTTGGTTAAATGTACTACGGCCTCCGAAATGAATGAATTAGCTAGTTTAAGGACTCTAAGCCTGTCCGTAATGTCGTCCAGCGTAGCTGAACTAAGGTTCTCTTCCAGAGACTCAATCCAAAATGCTGCCGCAGCCGTAATCGGCGCGATGCATGCAAGGGGTTGCAATATAAAACCTTGTTGAACAAACATTTTCTTAAGGTAACCCTCTAATTTTTTATCCATTGGATCTGAAAAAGCACAGCTATCCTCCACCGGGATAGTGGTACGCTTAGCTAAAGTAGAAACTGCTCCCTCCACCTTAGGGACCGTTTGCCATAAGTCCCGTGTGGTGGCGTCTATTGGAAACATCTTTCTAAATATTGGAGGGGGTGAGAACGGCACACCGGGTCTATCCCACTCCTTAGTAACAATTTCAGTTAGTCTCTTAGGTATAGGAAAAACGTCAGTACTCGCCGGTACCGCAAAGTATTTATCCAACCTACACAATTTCTCTGGTATTGCAACAGTGTTACAATCATTAAGAGCCGCTAAAACCTCCCCTAGTAATACACGGAGGTTCTCCAATTTAAATTTAAAATTTGAAATATCTGAATCCAATCTGTTTGGATCAGAACCGTCACCCACAGAATGAAGCTCTCCGTCCTCATGCTCTGCAAGCTGTGACGCAGTATCAGACATGGCCCTAGTATTATCAGCGCACTCTGTTCTCACCCCAGAGTGATCACGCTTGCCTCTTAGTTCTGGTAATTTAGCCAAAACTTCAGTCATAACAGTAGCCATATCTTGTAATGTTATCTGTAATGGCCGCCCAGATGTACTAGGCGCCACAATATCACGCACCTCCCGGGCGGGAGATGCAGGTACTGACACGTGAGGCGAGTTAGTCGGCATAACTCTCCCCTCGCTGTTTGGTGAAATTTGTTCAATTTGTACAGATTGGCTTTTATTTAAAGTAGCATCAATACAGTTAGTACATAAATTTCTATTGGGCTCCACCTTGGCATTGGAACAAATGACACAGGTATCTTCCTCTGAATCAGACATGTTTAACACACTAGCAATAAACTTGCAACTTGGTTACAATCTTATTTAACAAAAACGTACTGTGCCTCAAAGAAGCACTAAACGATTAAATGACAGTTGAAATAATGAACTGAAAAACAGTTATAGCATCAATCCTTAAAAACAACACAACTTTTAGCAAAGGTTTGTTCCCCTTAGTAAAGTAACAATAATTAAATTTGAAACATAAAAATTACAGAGCAACGTTTTTTAATCACAGTCAATATATAAGTCTCACAGCTCTGCTGAGAGAATCTACCTCCCTCCAAAGAAGTTTGAAGACCCCTGAGTTCTGTTAGAGATGAACCGGATCATGCAGGAAATACAAGAGTAACTGACTGGAAATTTTTGATGCGTAGCAAAGAGCGCCAAAAACGGCCCCTCCCCCTCACACACAGCAGTGAGAGAGAAACGAAACTGTCACAATTTAAAACAAGCAACTGCCAAGTGGAAAAATAATGCCCAAACATTTATTCACTCAGTACCTCAGAAAATGCAAACGATTCTACATTCCAGCAAAAACGTTTAACATAATAAATACCTATTCAAAGGTTTAATGTACTTTTAACAGAGTAATTCCAGTGAAATACCATCCCCAGAATACTGAAGTGTAGAGTATACATACATGTCATTATAACGGTATGGCAGGATTTTCTCATCAATTCCATTCAGAAAATAAAAACTGCTACATACCTCAATGCAGATTCATCTGCCCGCTGTCCCCTGATCTGAAGCTTTTACCTCCCTCAGATGGCCGAGAAACAGCAATATGATCTTAACTACTCCGGTTAAAATCATAGTAAAAACTCTGGTAGATTCTTCTTCAAACTCTGCCAGAGAGGCAATAACACGCTCCGGTGCTATTGTAAAATAACAAACTTTTGATTGAAGTTATAAAAACTAAGTATAATCACCATAGTCCTCTCACACATCCTATCTAGTCGTTGGGTGCAAGAGAATGACTGGGAGTGACGTAGAGGGGAGGAGCTATATGCAGCTCTGCTGGGTGAATCCTCTTGCATTTCCTGTTGGGGAGGAGTTATATCCCAGAAGTAATGATGACCCGTGGACTGATCACACATAACAGAAGAAATAATAATAATTAGGTACAAATGTCTGTCACTTTACCCTGTTATTTGAATTAATTAACTAGACAAAATAGCTATAAAATTATAATCTCATTTACCCTGTTATGGAATTCCATGGCCAGGTTTTATGAATGGCTCCAATCCCACTAATGCAAGCAAACAATGCCAGGAATTAAAGGGATGGTGAACATGCGGTCATCCTAATTATTTAATCCTATTAAAACATTTATAAAATGCAGGCAGGTACACAACAGATGTCTCATAAGTGATTGGGCCTCACAGATCTCA